>NC_073311.1:31120722-31459889 GCF_027595985.1 Sorex araneus
AAGCAAAACAAATAATCATACAGTTTAGAAAGTGAAAGTGCCATAGAGTAAAAGCAAGGAAAGGAATTCAGTGTGTTAAGTTGGGAATATTTAACTCTGCTTCAAAGAACTTGGAGGACTGTACAGCAGGGTGGTCATGGAAAGTATTGAAGACCAAAGGTACTCAAATGATGATGCTTTTCAGTCTCGCTCTTTTGTTTCTGCAGAAAGCCAATTCTTATTGTTGGTGATTCCTACTTGAATCTCCCCATATGTCATCCTTCTCATCCCTTTCTTTTTACCTAAACCCTGCAACTTCAGAACTTGAGTTCTCCAAAATCCTGTTCCTGGAAAACTCCTTAAGAGTATGTATTTTGGGTTTAAATGTTTGTGTGACTCTTTGAGAAACTTTCCAAACTTGCAGGATTTTTTCTGCATTTGAGGACATTTGTAATTTACCAGACCCCTTTTTGGTTAGTTAGTATGTTCTTAATTTTTTATTTATTTATTTTCTTTTTGGGTCACACCTGTCGATGCACAGGGGTCACTTCTAGCTTTGCACTCAGGAATCACTCCTGGTGGTGCTCAGGGAACCATATGGGATGCTGGGAATCGAACTCGGGTCAGCTGCATGCAAGGCAAACACCCTACCCGCTGTGCTATCACTCCAGCCCCAGTTAGTATGTTCTTTAATCTTGGAGTAATCTCTCTTTAATCTTGGGGCAATCTCTGTGAATACAGTGGTATTATTAGCCTATCTCACTTTTCAGCTAATAGTGAGGTATAGTGTTTTGTAAGATGCACTTAAAATTTATCTAAGATTTATGTCAGGGAGGCCCTTAAAAGTGACAGTGCCTTTTGCCTTCGTGAGACTTAGGACAGAATTTGACATTGAAGACACATATGTGAAATACTGTGAATTAATGGACACATGCCATTTACAAAATTCACATTACTGTCTTCTGACAGGTGGCAGGAAGTTACATTCTGAACAGCAGGGACTTTGATGCCCAGAAAAGTTACAGGACCAAGTAGGCAGCGTAGACAGTACCCATGGGGAGACTGCACAGAAAAAAAAAAAAAACCAAAGGAACTCTCAAAGATGAATGCCAAATCAAAATTCCTTGGTTTGCAATTAAACTGCTTCTCACCTGAATAGCTTCGTGCAGCTTGCCCCAGGAAGAGGTGCTTGCTAAGTCCTATTGTACTCTACTTAAGGATTTTCCCAAATTGTGGAGGTTAGGGGTGGAAAAGCACTCTAGTTAGGTTGAGCTAGCCAGTTTGTTAACTGAGCAGCAATGGTACCAAAAACACATGCACAGTCATATCTCAGGAGTGATTAGACTTTCCTATAAATAAGATGACACTTTCCCTCCTTGCCAGACTGATTGTACTGGAGGAAAATATGAAATGTTGTAAAATTCAGACCTTGACCCCACTAAGGCTAGGCTTTTAAAAGTACCACCTTCATCTCTTTCACCTGATAGGATAGGGCTGATTTATTCTCAAGATCACACAGAGACTTTCTCTAGACTATTCTTTTGAAACTAAAGAGTGTCTATGATAAAAATTCACTTAAAGATAAGTGTTGTTTGCTTTTTTATCAGCTGCGTTAGCCCCTTTTCTTCCAATGGGAAAATGGTCATTGATTCTTTCCTCTTAGCCTTTACTTTTATAAAGTGGGAAATGTAAAAGCATATAAAGGTCTAGGTGGGCAAATCAAGAAGTTGATATTTCTGCAGTAAAATCAGACTCACTTCCTGTTTTCTGTTTTCCCGTATGTTTTCAGAAGGAAGCACAGATCTTGCAGCTTCTGTTTCTAAAGTCCCAGCAATGGGGCTGGAGCAATAGCACTGCCGGTAGGATGTTTGCCTTGCACACGGCCAACCCGGGTTCGATTTCCAGCATCCTATATGGTCCCCTGAGCACCACCAGGGGTAATTCCTGAGTGCAGAGCCAGGAGAAACCCCTGAGCATCACCGGGTGTGACCCAAAAAGAAACAAACAAACAAACAACAACAACAAAAACAAAATCTCATAGCTTGTTTTTCATGAAGCTTGCTTGGCAGAGCCAGAATGTCAGCTATATCCTACCTCAAAACTCTACCCAGGGGCTGGAGCGATAGCACAGCAGATAGGGCGTTTGCCTTGCATGCGGCCGACCCGGGTTTGAATCCCAGCATCCCATATGGTCCCCTAAGCACCGCCAGGAGTAATTCCTGAATGTAGAACCAGGAGTAACTCCTGTGCATCATCGCCAGGTGTGACCCAAAAAGCAAAAAAAAAAAAAAACCTCTACCCAATGGCTAAAATCTGAACAGTGGAATCTCACAAATCTGCCCCAAAGAGAGATAAGATAAAATCTGTAGTAAAAGTGATTCCCACAATAAACATTTTTTTAAAAATAATAAAGTCCCGGCAATGACCCATCATAAGAAAGGAGCTGGACACTGTCCCAGGGAGGTGAGGGGCAAAGCTGGCCAAGGCATCCGGAATTATGTGTGCAGTACCCTGGACACCAACTGCTACAGTCACACAGAAAATTTGCCTTATTCCTACTTATGTGGACCATGTTTCCTTCAGCCATTTTTCTCCTCTTCTCTGTTCCCTTATTTATGCAGGTGGGAACAGTTCAAATACCTGTTGTGTAAGAAAATGATTTCTTTAAGAGGTATTATTTCCTGCCTGCCCATTTTATGCCTCAGCAACCAGTGGAAATGATTGCATGCCCACAGTACATGGAACACTTTAACTTAGTTCACTAAGTTTAGAAACTAAGAATATACTGGTGGAACCAAAGCCTTCCTACTCTAGCGTCAGTCATGGTGGTTAATTCAGAAGGTGCATTTGGATATATCCTGAAAACAATAGTGTAATATCTACCACCTACTTCACACCGGGCTTTGTCCATGTTCAATCTAACCACCATGATAACTACTCTGCGGGTTTACCGTTACCACAATTTTATAGGAGGTTGGGCTCCGATTTCAAGTAATTACCCTGGAATCCAAACTCACACTTCACTCCCTTCTAAGCTTCTTAAGTGCATGCACCCTGTTTGTTAAGCACATCCTAATGTATAACTTCATGCAGCTTCTTGTGAATTCTGCATAGTATGTTTAATGTTATCTTGTTGACCAGGAATGGAATTTCTGGAGTCTGGAGTCAGACCAACTTGGATTCTAATCTTCATCCACCTACTTTCTAGACATGTGACTGAGGGTGGGATTGAGGGGAGTGGGGAGGGGCGGAGCAGATATTCTTCCTATGCCTCAGTTTCCTCACACACAAATCAGGCAGACGGTAGCACTTGAGGAATTTGGTAATAGATGAATTATATTTGCAAAAGGGTAGGAACAATCCTGAAACAATAAATCATTGACAGATCCTTGTTTTTATTGTTCACACACATGCATACACAGACATGGTGCTCATAATAACTGTTTATTGACCTTGCTGAAAAGGACAAGCACTGCCATGTCCATTTAGTTCTCAGGAATGGCAAATACAATAAATACAAAATTCTCAAGGAAAAATAAAAAAGTTCGGGAGGAGAGCTGATTGCTTCACCCTCCTTCCCGTTGCAGTGGTAAGCAGCCGGCAACCTTGGTTTTTCTGTGTGCTCAGAGGCCTGGAGCCATTAAGGCCATTAAGAACACTGATGGCACCGAGGGATTTGCCACAGGGTCCTGCAGGTCCTGAAATGCACTAGGTGCGTCTGTTGACCACATGTTTGTTGAGTTCTAGGCAGCTCAAGGATGCAGCCTTCATCTTGTCATCAGTGATCTGGGTCTCTGTCACCCATGTGGGCACCCTTTTCTATACTGTGCCCGCAAGGGTCCTCTGCAGCTAAGAGATCTGGTGCTCCCTGAATTCCTATCCTTACCTAGGCTTCTTGCCCAGCAAGAGGTCTCAGAATGGAGTTGAAGAGAAGCAGGCACCCTCCTGAAAGTGTGGAGAATCTTCCACTGTGGGTGCAGAGAAAAGAGATTCTTTCCAGTTAGAGAAGCCAGAAGCCCCCCTGAAGAGCAGTGGTGCCAGAGGCCCTGAAGAGCATGTCACCTGCTTAGCACTCTGTGTAGTAGGCTTTGTATACTACCAAGGCTATTTTTACTAAATACCTTTTTAAAATTAATGTTATTACTAATGCTTAATTTTTATTAAATGAGTGATAAGGATGCATTTTTCGGTTTTCCACTTCCGAGAACAACTGAACAATTCGATTGTTCTGGACCCGCCAAAACATTTATGTTCTTTATTTTTGGGCTTTCTTTTGGGAGGGGGTCACACCTGGCGATGTGCAGAGGTTACTCCTGGCTCTGCACTCAGGAATTACTCCTGGCGGTGCTCAGGGGACCATATGGGATGCTGGGAATCGAACCCCGGTCGGTGGCGTGCAAGGCAAATGCCCTATCCACTGTGCTATCGCTCCAGCCCCCATATTTATGTCCTTTAATCCTCAACATATGAACACTTTAAAATCAAGCTTCCTCTTACTTCCCTTCCTTCTCACCTAACCAATTTCCTCGAGGATAAAACTTTAATGATGGGATTTCTCTGCCTTTTCATTAAATGACCTGTTAATTTGGGGTAATTCATTATGACTACTGTAGTACTCTAATGCTTTAGGGATGAATAATTAGCACTGGAATTCTTTAACAGAATCAGTCAGTATCTTTGGCTGAGCGACCAAAGTTTGTTGGTTTGTTTGTTTACTTCAGTATAATGGATATATATATATATATATATATATATATATTGCATTTTGGGTCACACCCGGTGATGCACAGGGGTTACTCCTGGCTCTGCACTCAGGAATTACCCCTGGCGGTGCTCAGAGGACCATATGGGATGCTGGGATTCGAACCTGGGTTGGCTGCATGCAAGGCAAACGCCCTACTGCTGTGCTATAGCTCCAGCCCCCAGTAATGGATATATTTTTTAAAAATTCATCATTGGGTCAGACAGATAGCACAGCTGGTGAGGTGCTTGATGTGCACGTGATTGACCTGAGTTCAGTTCCCAGTACCACCAGCCTGTAGCTCCACACCCTGCACCCCACCTCTAATCAGAAGTTCCTGGTTTTTGGGGGCCGGAGCGATAGCACAGCTGGTAAGGCGTTTGCCTTGCACTCGGCCAACCCGGGTTCGCCGACCCGGGTTCGATCCCTGGCATCCCATATGGTCCCCCAAGCACCGCCAGGAGTAATTCCTGAGTGCAAAGCCAGGAGTAACCCCTGAGCATCGCTGGGTGTGACCCAAAAAGCAAAAAAAAAAGTTCCTGGTTTTAGTTTGAAGGTTGTGATCTTTTCTTGTTACCATGGTCTCTTGGCACAGCCCCTTCACAAAGAATAATCAAGATACTGAGGGGACAATGACCTATTCTCTGGCCCACACATAGTTTGACTCTTCTTTATGTATTCAAGTTGTTCTTAACACCCAGTTCAATTTGGTATGAGATTCACTTTCATACAGTGAGTAAGATAAGAATATAGTGAGGAACATAAAACCAGAATTTTGGGCCTTTAACCGCAGCTAAATTGGCTCAGAGTGAAACTTTTAAAAAGCTAAACTTAAAAATAGATATCCAAGTCCCATCTCAGTAATTTGGATTTCATTACCCAAGCTGGGTGGGTCCCAAGTATTGGTTGGTCTCAAACATCTTCTGTGGCATTCAGATGCTTGGTTTGGGCTTAAGAGGAATCCCAGCACTCCTGCCTCCTTAGCCCTCTTACCTGGGGAGGAGTTGCAGTCAAACCAATAGCCCTCCCATGGAATGTTTAGAAACACCTTGAGAATCTTTCTCATAGTCCATACCCTGGATTCTCACTCAGACTCTGATTCAGAAGGTCTAGAGAAAGGTCTCAAAAATTGTCTCTTTCTCTACAGCTGCCAGGAGTGACTTATTCAGGTGGGATGCACTTTGAGTATATCCAACTAATATCCCAGATGCCAGGTTCTTTAAATTCTGCTCAAAAAGTAGGAGAAATTAAATAGCATACTTTTATATGTATATATACATTTATTTATATATATAGTGAAACATAATAAGTAACTTGTAAGCTCGACTCTTGGAATAGGCACATACTCTGATTTCCAAACATCTGAAACTGCTCAGATCTGCCTGTGGGTTTGCCTAAAACAGGCAAGTGTTAGTTGTGTCACCTATTGGGTACCTAAAACTGAAATGACTGTATGACTGTTAGGGTAGAAAGAAATGAATAAGATTGAGACCCTGAAGCCTGACTGGGCAGGGAGGGGGGCTAGATCATACCCAAGTCACCAGAATGAACCAAAATTTAGGTAGGAATTGCAGTAGGGAGGAGGTGCTATAGGAACAAAGGCAGAAATGGTCCATGGGCTTTGGCGTGTTTTAAAGACCATGGAAGACAGCTCTTCCCCATTCCAGAGGGAGAGAAGCTAAGCAGTGCAGGCCAGAGAGACAGCATGGACATATGTCTGACGGTAGGGACATGCGTGACAATTGAAGTACAGATGAGCAATGAGGAATGCCCGGCATGGCAAAAACATGGGAAAGGAAGTTTAAAACTAGAGGAAAATGGCATTTAGATGTCATGCTAAAGAGTTTGAAACTTTTCCTTAGACAGTGAGAAGTTATCAAAGATATTTCTATTAGGGTGTGATATGATTTCGGAAGATGATGCTGATTCCAAAGGGCTGAGTAGGCTAGAAGGGAGAGAGAAGTGGGGCAGGAGAGCCAATTAGGTAGCTCCTGCGGTTGTCCAGAAAAATAACACCAGAACACTACATTGTCTCATTATTCCTAAAATAATGTACAGATCATGAGATTCATTTATTCCTTTTATTTCTAAGGCAAGAAAACTCACTTAGCCCTTCTGTGACTCAGAATCCCACCCTATTAATAGAAGATGACAAAATACTTAACTTACCTCACCATGGAGGTACTGAGAAATGCTTGTAATTGGAGCCAGGGAAGAGGCGAAACTGCTATTCTAACTGCCGGTGCTGTCATTCTTCTTCAGGGAAACAAATTGCCTTGACTTCTCATTTTACATTACATTTTTTTAACCTATACAAAAGTAAAAGCATCAGGAATACTCTTTGGGGAGAAGCTTCTGAAAAGGGTCCATTTGTTCCTCATCTGGTAAGTGGCATTTCTAATACAGGCGTTCGTCATCTTCGAAATGAAAACTCCACTGAGACATGTTCATTTACAGAAGTGAGATTTTGTGAAGGAAAGTCTGTCTTCCCACTGAGTTCCATACGAACAGAAGGGTTGTCGCTCCTAGGAATCCTTTTGCTCAAACAGGAAAAAGGGTCTTCCTGGTCAGTGAAAGGAGTTCAGAATCCACACGGACATGAAGTGGAGTGTGGATTTGGGTCTAATGATTTCAGGTTGGATCTTTGAGTATGTGCTTGTAGCAAGGAGCACCTAGTCATGACTTTTCCATGTGTTGCCTGGTCCTTATTGACAATTGGATCTTTGTTTTACTGCCCAGGGCCATATCAAACCTCTGTCTCTAGGTCTGTTGGTCTTTTGGTCTTCCCTGCATCTCTTTCCCTCCCTCTATGCCCCTCCCTCCCCAAAAGACCTTATCACTCCCCTTTTTATTTTTTTTTTGTTGTTGTTATTTATTTATTTATTTATTTATTTATTTATTCTTAGTGAATCACTGTGAGATACAGTTACAGACTTACATACTTTCATGCTTACATTTCAGTCATACAGTGATCACCATGATGGAGTACCCATCCCTCCACCAGTGCCCATTCTCCACCATCAATGTTCCCAGTATCTTTTCCCCCACCATCCCACTGCTCCCCTCCCCCACCTCTATCGCAGGTGGATTTCCTTTTACACACATTTTCTCTCTCTCTCTCTCTCTCTCTCTCTCTCTCTCTCTCTCTCTCTCTCTCTCTCTCTCTCTCTCTCCTTTAGGGTGTTGTGGTCTGCAATGCAGGTGTTAAGTGACCATCATGCTCGGTCTGTAGTCTACTTTCAGCACACATCTCCCATCCCGAGCGGGTCCTCCAAGCATCCTTTACTTGGTGGTCCTTTCTCTATCTGAGCTGCCTTTTCCCCCAGCATGTGAGGCCTGCTTCCAAGCCGTGGACTGCTCCCCTTTTTAAAACCCATGCTATGGGCCCAAGGAAATAACTCAAAGGAGAAGAACACATGCCAAGCTTTCACTAAGCACTAAGTTCCAGCCCAAGTACTCCCAAACACCACTGGATTGGGGCCTGGTGCTCTTCAGCACCATTGGACACAGGGGCACCCCATTATCTCATCCTGGCAATGAACAGTCAGGCCCTAACAGATGGCTCTGCGGAATAAAACATATCACCTGGGGATGTTCCCCACAGGAAGTAAACAGGTAGGACTGTGACCTAAGAAGAATGTCACCAAGGTAGAATTCAGTGTTTCATTCAAACAGTATCAAACAGCTAGATCCAAAGGCAAAGTGCTGCTGGAGGCTGAGAGAAAATTCTCACTTTGATCCTAGGATAGGAGGATTTGGATTGACAACGAAAAAACTCCAGTGTTTCATTTAATGCACAAAATGTAAATGGTTCTACAATGATATAATAGGGAAATATGACAGGAACAAATAAGAAGATAATATACGCTACTTTGTGGTTGATTTATGTAAGTAATAAAGGATTAATTCTGTCAAATGGAAATATTTGCTCTAGTACAGCAAATTATTCTGGTTCATTTGTTCTCTCTTAACATGCATTTCTTGGAAAACTTACTGGTAAAATTCATCACAAAGCAATTGGGCGATTACAAATTACAGAAGAATGAGTCTTTTTAATACTTACACAATTAGTTCTTATTTTAAACAGCAGCTTAAACATGGCATCATCTCAGTCTGTTTGCTTGTATTCATTCATTGCTCATTAGATTCTTTTGATCCGAAGAGCTGAAGGAAACACAACTAGAAACGGCTGTGCTGAAATCAAAGAATCATTTATAAAGGGACAATAATAAAGATATGTGTATTAATGAAATGTTTCTATTTTATAAGTACAGTGTATCTTTAAAGGTGACTTTCACTTCCTTAAAAATGTGCAAGTCACAGACTGGGAGGAAGTATTTACAAAAGATAGAACTGATAAAGAATTATTATCTGACCTATGCAAAGAACTTTTGAAACTCAGCAGTATAAAAAGGAACAACAACAAAAATGGGGCAAAGTCTTAATGGTCAATTCACCAAAGAAGATTTAGAGAGGACAAATAAATATATGCTTCACATCCAAAGCTATCAGAGGAAGTGAAAATTAAGACAATAACCAAGAGAGCACGCCTATAGTGACAGAGGTGGAACATCAGAAACTGCTACTTTGAGGTGGGAGTGCAAAATGGTACATCTACTATAGAAGACTGCTTGGAAATATCTTATAAAGCTAAAACACATTAATATCACAAGATCCAGAAATCGTATGTCTTGATATCCAAAGGAGTTGAAAACTTAGGTCCACAAAAAAACCTGCACACAGCTGTTTATAGCAGAGTTATTCATAATTACCAAAGCTTGAAAGCAACAAAGATGTCTTTCAGTAGGTGAATGGATAAACTGTAATACATCCAGACAATGAAATATTATTCATTGCTAAAAAGAAATGAGCTATCAAGGCATGAAAAGACACAGCGGAGACAAATGCATATTGTTAAGTGAAAAAGGCCCATTTGAGGAAGCTACATACTGTATGATTCTAACTATAAGACACTTTTGAAAAGGCAAAACTATGCAGACAATATAAAAATCAGTGATTGCCAAAGGTTGGTGGGGAGGTCAGTATGACTAGGCAGAGAATAGGATCTTATGGCAATGAAACTATTCTCTATGATAATATATGGTGGGCACATACCCTTGTATAATGATTTGCCTAAACCCTGAAATATGCAACATGAAGGGTGAAACATAGGTAATAATAATGTGTCCCTGGAGATTCATCAATAATAACATATTTGGCATTCTAGTTTGGTACATTGATAATGGAGGCTGTGTGTGAGGAAAATCTCTGTACTTCCTGCTCAACTTTACTGTAAATTTAAACTTGCTCTAAAAAAAAACAAGACCGAAAAGCATCTATAAAAATGTGTGGATGCTACGGCCCAATGACTTTGAAGTATGGGCTATCGTTTCACTATGAATTGAATGAAAGCCTTATTCAAATATTATTCAAATGCGCATTGTTTTCCTCTTTAAAAAGATAAAAAGTACTTGTAAATTATTTTGGGAACATTGATCCTTGTACATGAAATACATTTTGGAAACACTTGGTATTGGAGTTAGCAGTTTTTAGTCACTTGTTTGAGTACTTCTCAGCCAGGTGCCATGTGGCCTCCTGCATCCTCCAGGATATTCCAAGTGGACCAAGAGAGAAAATTATAGAAGGGGGGGGGGAGCAAGTCACAAGTCTTAGGGCCAAGTGATAACACAGGAGGACCACAGGAAGGAAACAAGGTCAGAAGGGGGTTGTGGTCGGAAAAAGGTTGAGAAACACTGCCTTAGTTCCTCTCCTGAGTGGCAACGGCTGTTAATTATAGTTCTGGGTTTGGTGTTTTGTTTTGCTATGGAGTCTCACTGGACAGTGCTCAAGGGTCACTCCCCCATGGTGCTAGGGGGACCATGTTGTGCAGGGGATTGAATCCAGACCTTCTATATGAAAAGCATGTTCCAGCCCTTTGAGCATCACCCCTGCTTTTGTGCATCCATCCAAAGAGAGTATCATCTTGCACTCATCTGCAGAATATAAAACAACAGAATGGGAGACTAACACCCAAGAATAGTAGAAATAAATACCAGGAAATTTGTTTCATGGCTTGGAAGCCAACCTCACATGCTGGGGGAAAAGGCAGCTCAGATAGAGAAGGGAATCAAGTAAAGTGTGGACCCGCTCAGGATGGGAGATGCGTGCTGAAAGTAGATTATAGATTGAACACGATGGCCACCCAATACCTCTACTGCAAACCACAACACCCGAAAGGAGAGAGAGAACAAAAGGGAATGCCCTGCCACAGAGGTGGAGTTGGGAGGGATATTGGGATCATTGGTGGTGGAGAATGGGCACTGGTGGAGGTATGGGTAGTCGAGCATTATATGACTGAAACACAAGCATGAAAATATATAAATCTGTAACTGTACCCTCACGGTGATTCACAAATTAAAAAATAAAAAGAGTATCATCGTAATTTATTATTACTGATGTTATTATTTCACTGTTGTGGCAAATGAAATACATAAAAGTGAAATTTGACTTTTCACTGAATACATTTTGGAGGTGGACTCATAAGAGAAGAACAAATTACAGTTTGCTCATTTTGGGGGAGTGGGAGGTGCGGGATACACACCTTGTAGAGCTCATACTGTCAGGCACGATGCTCTGGAGCATCGTGTGGTCCTGGCGGGGGGCGGGAAGGGAGGAATCGAATCTTGATTATTCTGCAAGGAGTTATGAACTCCATCTCTTTATGCCATCTCCCTGGCCATTCATTTTTTGGGGGTAGGGTCACACCTGGTGATGCACAGGGGTTACTCCTGGCTCATGCACTTAAGAATTACTCTTGTCGGTGCTCAGGGGACCTTATGGAATGCAGGGAATCGAACATGGGTCAACCGTGTGCAAGGCAAATGCCCTACCCACTGTGCTATTGCTCCAGCCCCTTATTTATAATCATTACATGGTATTTTATTCTATGGGAATACTCTACTTATCCAGTTTTCTTATTGCAGGATATTGAGTACTTACAATCCTTTCTGCAATTACAAGCTATGACTCCACTATGTAAACATGCTTTTACACTTTCCTTCATTTCATACATGAGTCCACTTACAGGACAAATTCCTAAATGTGGGATTTCTAAGTATTCGAGTTAATCATTTTGATACATACTACCTAAAAACACACATCAGAAATAATTCTAGTATTCATTCACGCCAATAGTCTATTTTCTTATATCTCACTTCACACAGTGTATAATCCACCCTTTTGCCAATCTAATTGGTGAATATCAAGATTTCTATCATTTTGATTTTTATCTTCTTAATAGTCAAATTGGATTGGAGCTGGAGCGATAGCGCAGCGGGTAGGGTGTTTGCCTGGCACGTGGCTGAATCAGGTTCAATTCCTCCATCCCTCTCAGAGAGCCCGGCAAGCTACCGAGAGTATCCTGCCCGCACGGCAGAACCTGGCAAGCTAACTGTGGCATATTTGATATGCCAAAAACAGTAACAACAAGTCTCACAATGGAGACCTTACCGGTGCCCGCTTGAGCAAACTGATGAACAGTGGGACAACAGTCCTACAGTGTTATGGTGCAATAGTCAGATTGAGATTTATTTTTGCTACTTTAAAAAAATGAAAAAAAATCTCCTTTCTTGCAAGCCATCCATTTTTTTCAGTCTTTCCTGTTTTCTGATTGTAAATAAATAAAAATTTATTTTACTTTTATACTGTAATTTTCAACCAGCATGTTAAATTTAGTTCAGTTGCCACTGAACTAAATACTATTAATAAATCAAAAAGTTTCTAATGATAATTTGGCACTTTCAAGTAGAAATAAAGTAAGACCACTGGTAATCATTGCTCACTGATACTCACTTTTCCCTGTTAATGCATTCAAGATCTCTTAATGAAAACTGTTTTCCTTAGCTCAAGGTCAGAGAGATGTGTTTGTTTTGTTTTGTTTTAATGGCAGAAGGATTGTTTGCATTACTCTGTCTTGGCCATTATTATCTATTAAGATATCTGAGAAATTTTAACTCATTAAAATTGCAGCCTCAATACACTCCTAGAGCATTCGAATCCTTGTCTAACTACATAGGTAAGAGGGAGGCCACTAACTCGAGAGGCCTTTATCTTCACCCCACCCCTCCATTAGAAGGCATTCTCTGACCCATTAGACAAAGATATGTGTAGAAAAATCCCTTTTCTCTCTCAGTCTGGGTATAGTTAAAAATGCCTTGTCTAGAATCCCCAAATATTGCTCTTGGGAGCTGATGTTCATTATAGCTGATAAAAATGATATATGTTTTACACAAGATACAAGTCAAAGGTGGGATGGATCTCAGTTTATCAGAAGTACACATTAAGAATTCCCTGAAAGCAATGAATGAATCTGCTGAAAGCCCCAGGAATGCTAGACTTGTGACTGAAATCTTCAGGCTTGCACGGGGTTGGGAATGGGTGACTTGTGTTTCTGTTAGCCTGGCACTCACACCCAGGAGCTGCCTCTGGCGCAACATCAGCTCGTTAATGGCCATAATCCAGAGACTCATAAATAAATCGGAAGAGTGCAACACAGAACAATATGCCATAGAGATGCCTCTGGACCCCACAGTCTCCATTTAGTTTTTAAAAAAATTAAATTAAGAATTCCCGGAAAGCAGAATGGAAGGTAAAGAACACGAAGCTGGCAGAGGAGAAGAGAACAGGAAGTAAGCTTGTAGATCACAGGATGTTAATGGGGGAAACTACTGTCGGGTTCAGCACAGGAGCTAGGCAGAAGCTACCAGTCCAAGAAGAGAACATCTAGCTTCAGTCGTGGAATTCGAGAAAACTCATTTCTGGGCAAGGTTAGCTGAGATTTAGTGACCATATTACTAACCCAGTAATACTATCGGCAGAGCCTGGCAAGCTACCGTGGCGTACTCAATGTGTCAAAACCAGTAACAACGATGGTCCTCATTCCTCTGATCATGAAAGAGCCCCCAGTATGCCATTGGGCTACACTAGCATGCAAACGGGATGAGTGGAGACATTACTGGTGCCCGCTCAAGCAAATCAAAACAACGGGATGACAGTGATTACTAACCCAGACAAGCTTCAGGCAATAGCTGCAGTTAATTTTGATGTGAATACTATATCTCTGTTCAGGCTTCTTATGAATAAGAAAGTAGAGGGCAGCAGATTTGACTGAGAATATACTTGATTTTTATAAATCATTGTCATGCCCAAATTTGCAAGAAAATAAAAACTGAGGCAAAGATGAGTTGCTAAAGTTATTGAAAAGTGCCAGTTCAGAGATGTGAAGTAAAGCAGAAAAAGAGAAGCGGTTAGGAAGGGATACAGCTAGATTATTGAGAAACCCTGAGCATAGCCAGGTGTGACTCGGAAACTGTCACTGTCACTGTCATCCCATTGCTCATTGATTTGCTTGAGCGGGCACCAGTAACGTCTCCATATTGAGACTTGTTAATGTTTTTGGCATATTAGATATGACATGGGTAGCTTGCCAGGCTCTGCTGTGTGGGTGAGATATTCTTGGTAGCATGCTGGGCTCTCCAAGAGGGGCGGAGGAATCGAACCCGTGACGGCCACGTGCAAGGCAAATGCCTTACCACTGTGCTATCGCTCCAGCCCTACTCAGAAACAAACAAAAAGAAAAAAAAGGAAAAAAGAAGAGAAGTTGATCACAACTTCACAAAGAAATGAGAGTGACCGTGCAAGACACCTTGAAATGGCCCACTGGGTGGGGCGGGGATAGAGAAGATAGGAAGGATTTCTCTACTTGGCCTCTAGTTCCTAGACTCAACATTGAGCACCCCTGTACTTATGGGCTGAGATTCAGCTATTTCAGAGAGCCATTGGGGAACCTAATTCCACATTTTATCTTCCTCCTTGGGAGAGGAAGAACAGTTATCCAACAAGTGCAGAGTGCCAGTACAGAAGAGGGTCCTGGAGACACAGAAGCCTTAGTTATTACTGGATAGGAGGGTCATGTTTTTTTTTTCTCTCTTTATCTCTCTTCTTCTCCTTTCTCCCCTCTCTCTTCCTCCCTCCATTTCTTCCCCTCCTCTATCCTCTCTCTTTTCTCTCTCTGTCTCTGTGCCATCCCCTGCTCTCTCCTTTCTCTCTTCTTTCTCCTCTTTTCTCTCTCTTCTTTTTTCTTCTCTCTCACTCTCTCTATCTCACTCTCTCTCCTTCTCTCTTTTCTTCTCTTTTCCTCCCCTCCTTTCTCCTTTTTCTCCTCTCTTTCCCCCACCCCCTCTTCTCTCCTTTCTCTCCATTGTTTCTCCTCTTTCCTCTTTTCACTCCCCCCCACCCCACCCCAGTCTCCCCAGAAGCTATCCAGTCAGGAAGAGGCTGAGACTTGGAAGTCAGATGAGGCTAAGGAATCAGAGGAAGCTGGAGGCACAAAATTAGTCCATACATTTCTTTGTTTTCTTATTTTTGTTTCTTTATTTTGGTGTCACACCTGGCAGTGCTCTGGGTTTACTCCTAGCTTCGTACTGAAGGTTCCCTAGCAGGTCTCATATTGGTTGAGCCCTATGATGAAAACCAGATCAGCACCAAGCAAGGCAAGTACGCTACCTGCTGTACTATCTCTCTGGCTTCAGTCTATACATTTTTTAAATGATGAAGAATAATTTTAAAGCTTTCTACAGTCTAAGAACTGAAGCTTTTATGAGGTTAATAGGAACCAGTCATCAAATCTTAATTAGTATGGAGGTGGAAATTCTACTTGAAACAAGATTTATGGTTGCTAAAATTTTTTAGTGATTATTCAGATTAAATTTTGGACAAACCTTACTCATCCTTAATCAGATGATGTATTAATTTTTTAAGGACAGTGTTCATTAATAAAAAATACGCCTTAGCCATAATGTTTTGTGTCCAAGTGATATATAATAATTTGTGCTAAGAGAGGCCGGAGCAATAGCACAGTGGGTAGGGCGTTTGCCTTGCATGCGGCCGACCCAGGTTCGATCCCTGGCATCCCATATGGTCCCCCAAGCACCGCCAGAAGTAATTCCTGAGTGCAAAACCAGGAGTTACCTCTGAGCATCGCTGGGTGTGACCCAAAAAGCAATAATAATAATAATAATAATAATAATTTGTGCTAAGAGCTATCATTGAGCTTTTGGATAGATTCATATCTTATGCAAAACTCTCACTGCACGAAGGAAAAAGAACAAGCTTTTTATCTTATTTGCACATCCACGCGCTCCCTGTAGAGTGCCATGGTGTGAGTATAGGGAGGGGCAGGTGGTGATGACAGAAATAGGGAAAAGACGAATGAAGGAGGGTTTGCGAGTGAAATTGTGTTTTGTGTCTCTGAAAATAAAACAAAGGCAGTCTTATTCTATCTTATATATCCCGATGACATTTGGCAATTTACGTAGAAGTAGCAGCAGGCTTACATGAAGCATTCTACAAGGGAAAAAAAAAAACATAGCTTTTCAAAATACAGTTTTGTTATATTTTGGGTTTTGCATTCCTGGGATTCTGGAAACTTATTTGAGTTATCTAAGTAGAAAACCGCAGTTGATATCATCTTCACAGACAACAAGAGGCTAACTTGGGGAAGCAACTCCCTGAGATCATAGTATTCTTTCCACGCCCCCACCACTAAAAGCCCCAACAAGAACATTTTGTGCTTTCCAGCCGAACACATATTTTTATCTGAAGGTAGTCTTCCTCCACTGGTCTCCCTGAAGACACTTGCCAATCTTTTATGAAATCTGGGAGCTTGTACTGTGGTGTAAGAAGAATACTCATGTACTTACTTCACATCCTGCAGGAGAAAGAAGACAGCGAGAGAAGTCCTGTCGCCCCTAATTGAGTGTGGTTTATCAGCGCCTGTTTCCTAGAAGAGCTGATGTTGACATTTCAAGAAGAGGGTGAATCGCACCCTTCGCGTCTCGCCTGAGTTGCCCACTTTCCCTGGAGTGTTTAAATGTCTGAGATGAATCTGAACGGATGTGGATTGACATGTCAGTACCTGAAAGTGGGTGCAGCACCCCCCTCCGGGAATGAATGTACATTTCCCAAGGACTTGTTTTCAGAGGGTGGTGGAAGGAACAACACACAGCCCTGTGCCCACACACTCAGCCATCTGCCGTTCCAACCACATCTCTCTCTCCCCCATTTCCTGCATATGATTCATCTATGCTTTTGCTCCTTCTTCAAAGATAACTGTGTAGGCATGTCAGAAGGGGGAAAGTCATTAAGAAAAGTGGAAGCTGGAGTTTTTAGGATGAGGTCGAGTCGATTAAACAAGCTGGAATTTCACAAAGCAAACAGTGCGGCTGAGGACGCTCTGGTCTCCTTGCTGGTGCCTCATTTCGTCACAGGGTTATCATCACCCATCAGGAACAGGTCAACGAAAATGGAGCATGTAAACTATGAGCGCATGAGTTGCTAAACCGCAGCAGAGGACAGAATAAACTGCAGAAGCCAAGAGAAGGATGCTGGGTTTTCCAACTAGAGATCCTGTTCACTCTAGCCACCATTGTAAGGAACTTCTGTCTGTAATGCTATCTATAAATGTATACCTGAGTGGATTTTTGTGACCTTTCCCAACAAGCAGACCAAGTGGTCATGCCTTTAAGGGAGACCCTGAGTTGGAGGCCTCAGATGTTGCTACCTATAGCAACAATGGGGAAGGTGACTGCCTCGGAGTCCTTGATCCTGAAGGACACCAGCAACCCGTTTTATGGAAAGGGTCTCATACAGGAAGTGCTTGTTGAACTGGATCCCAAAGGACCAATAATCTGAGGAGTTTGGTTTGGGGAACTTCAGCAAACAAGAACAATTTCCAGGGGCCAGAAAGATCGTATTAAGGTGCTGGCCTTGCATACAGCCAACCCAGGTTTGGTTCCTGGCACCACATACAGTTCTCTGAATTCCACCAGAAGTGATGTTTAATTGTGTCCAAGAGTTGGGGCTCAGGGGCTCTTTGCTGTATTGCACCTCATTTTAGGCAAATTGCTAAGCCCCAGGAATCTCCGGTGCCTCATATGTATGCCAGAAGGTAAGTACCTACCTCACAGGGCGGAGAACTGAAAAGGTGAGAACTGAGAGTGGATAATGGATGAAAAGGATTTGGTGTGGTCCTTGGAAGGGGGTCGATATGTACATATCACTTGAATACAAAAATGTCTAAGTTTGATTTCCATCATGTTTTCCATCTTACGTGAATAAGGCGAAGAACACAATGGAGAATTGGAGAGCTCTGACACATTTCTCTATATCTCCCCCTCATTGGGAGACGAAGGGGCAGGCATCATGGGGCCTGGTAGTAGAACCCGGTGTTAATGCAAGATGCTGGGGAGAAAGAAGGGCAACAGACAAAACTGACCCTGTAGACTCCTCTGCCACCCCACCCCCAAAGTCCATCTCATATCCAATAGCAAGTGAAGGGTCCAAGATGTGCGGAGGGATCCTAATATTGAGTGGATATGCAGATTCTAGATCAGTCCTACTTCCCAGAGACTGTGTAGCACTGGTGCTTGCGTTTTCTCTTCTACAGAGTGGGTATTATCATAGCCCATTATCTTGGGTGGTTATAAAGATGAAATAAATTTATCTACATAAGGGACTGAGCACAGGGACTCAGGAGAGACAATAATACACAAATGCTTTCTGCTGTTAATATTTTGTCTTCCTGTAAATATATAAAATTGTTAAGAATTCATTCATTAAGCTGTGTACTGACTCTCTTTTTAAAATAATAATGCATATCCACTCCCTTCCGTGAACTTGATATTGTTCAGTCAATCCATTCACTTCTTTCTCATCAAATATTAATTGAGATGTTACAAAGAGTCAGTACCATGCAGGGCTCAGGAGATGTCAAGGCTCACTTAGCAGGAAGCTTGAAGGTTCATCAAAGAGAGAGGTGAAAAGGAAAACAGGACAAGTCATGACGTAGATGTCTGGAGAAGAAAGGACCACACACAGGAGATGTTTTTTGAACTGGACCTGAAGGACAAATAGCCTGAGGATTTGGGGCTTGGGAACTTCAGCAAGCAAGAACAACTTCCAGGGGCTGGAGAGACAGTGTTAAGGTGCTGGCCATGAATGCAACAACCCTGGATTTGGATCCTGGCATCACATACAGTTCTCTGAGTCCCACCAGAAGGGATAGTTGAGCACAGAATTAGAGTTAGGCCTGAGCATTACCGGGGATGTTCCCAAACAAACAACAAAATCCTCCAAAGAGGAATAGAGTTTGTGAGGAAACAACACAAATCAGCCACCAAAACACTAGATCTGGTAGTCACACGAAATATTGGTATGGGTGGTGTCCAGCCATCTGCATGAATATCCATCTCTTTGGGCTGGAGTGATAGCCCAGCGGGTAGGGTGTTTGCCTTGCATGCAGCTGTCCTGAGTTCGATTCCTCCGCCGCTCTTGGAGAGCCTGGCAAGCTATGGAGAGTATCTCGCCCCCAGGGCAGAGCCTGGCAAGCTACCTGTGGCGTATTCGATATGCCAAAAACAGTAGCAACAAGTCTCACAATGGAGATGTTACTGGTGCCCACTTGAACAAACTGATGAACAACAGGATGACAGAGACAGTGACAGTTCCATGAAAACAGGCTTGACCCTTGATTGGGATCACAGTCCACTGGCAGCTCAGTTCTGCCCTGATGTGAGGCTCAAGGTCTGCTTTTAGAGGAAATGGAAGTTGCTTGTCTAACTTCCAGTTGATAGGCAAGGCTTCGGATCTGATCTGAGCTCCTGTTCCCTTTCCAATGACAGGGTTGTCACTTTATTCCTTTCACAGACTCCACCTCACATTCAAGTTCTAATAACTGAGTGTCTGTCTTGATCCATCCTCTACAAGTTTCCACGTTTCCCTAAACTCTGCTTCATAAAAACTCAGCCCTCCCCAGAGCTCCAATTCTTCTCAAAGCCCAATGCTTGACCTTGGGCACCCATGAAGCTGATTGGTCCACTATAGACTATTGCAAACCCAATCCCTCCCCTCTAACTCTCCTCAGGTGGGACACAAATGGATGATCTTTCAGTGAAACTCTTGATGACAGTCATGTAGCTGAGTGTTAACTTTGCTGCTTGCCCAGAAATTCCCTTCTATAAAACCAACCCGTTTTCCAGTGCCCTGTAGAATGCCCCCTGCCAAACCTTGCCCTAGACAAACTCCATTCCTTTCACCACTCAACGAATTCACAAACCCCATTGCAACTGTGGCTAGCGAAAAGCGCACTGTCTCGGTATTTAAAGAATCACCTGCATGTGCACTTCGGGGTGCTGATTATGCCATATGTTCTATAAAATAACCTCAAAGCACTTGGACTAATAAGAAGGAGTCTAATAAAAGCCACCAAAGGGGTTAGCTCCCAGCTCATCTTTATGCTGTGGACCCCAGCCTGCCTGTACTGATTTGATGGCTGTGCTATGGCATGTGTCACCTCCTTCGTTCCGGACATCAGCCATATGCTACCAGCCACAACTTTCAGAAAATAAACTTGGGAATAAAGTCACCAGAGGAAATAAGGACCATTTGGGAACATGAGAACTCACATGTTCTCTCTGTTATTTTCTTTCTTATGTTTTTTTTTTTTTTTCAGAAAGACTTTCCAAGTTTCGACCTGTTATAATGCCAGCCCATCTGGCTTGTTATTAATGAAAACAGCAGCCTTTTTTAACGCTCTTGTGTGGCAGTACTTTCCAAAAATTTACAGAAAGAACTCTCAGATTTGATGTACCATATTTTATCTTCTTTGAGAAAATAAATCCCAACAGGAGAGCATTGTAGGGAGAGTATGTGCATAGAAATATTCAGTGAGTCATGCCTGGTGTTGTAGGTCTATTCCGGTGCGTGGGGGTTCCAGAACAATTACATAAGTGTTAGCATAGCCAGAACTTTTGACATTTGTGGCAGCTTAATGGAGTTCTTTTCATCATTGAAAATATCCTAATTGTTGTTTCCTTAACTTTAAAATGCATAAAACCGGTGAAAGCAGTGAAGCTGATTTGAGGCATTTCTAAAGTGTGCTTGGTTAGCAAAGAAACTGGAGGAAAATTATTTGAAATGCAATACAGGTGATCAAGCTGAACAAACACAATAACCATTCTGCAAGAAAACTGCCTGATGCCTTAATTGTGATATACTTTTGGCTTTTTAACTTCCACCAACTGTCAAGATTGCTGTCATGGCCTGAATATCTGTAGCCCCTTGTTTGGACAACCTAAAGTAGGGAAGTTATTCAATAACAGGGTTTTGAAAATACTGAGACTTCACAAGCAACTCAAACACACAAATTCCTGGCTTCAATTTTTTCAGAAGAGCACCCAGGAAGTAATGTGATATTCCAAGTACCACTAATACACTTGATAAAACTGTTAGTCATCTTAAAAAGAAAAATGATAGCTGGGTTCCAAGTTTTCTTCCTTTTAAAGAAATTAAAGAGTGATCCGACTACAGCATCTTTCCTATCTTTGAGGTGAGTTTCCTTGAATCCAGGAATTAGGGGCTTTCTAGGGAGTATAGAACACTTGTTTCTTGTAGCTGTTTGTTCAGTGTCTTGCTCAATTTTTCCTACTGGTTTAATTTCCTGCAGATAAGAGGTTGTAAGTTAAGGGTGTTGCTCTATTTATTGATTCATATGACTGGTGCAAAGGACAGGCAGGCAGATCAGGCACTGACTCACAGAACTTTTTGTTGGTGCCGTGTGTACTTCTCTGGAGGGAAAGGTCCTGTATCCTCAAGCACTCTTGGATTCCTTCCTGTTAACCGGCTTTCCTCTGGCACAGAGCTAATACCACCGGGTATCTTGGAAATCACTATAGAGGAGGTGTGGTGAGGCTATGTGAACTGCGTGGGCCATGGTCACGTAGGTGATAATCTAAATGGGATCGCAAATTTACTAAGTATCCTTGTGACACACAGTCATCATTAGGGTTTGCTTGTTGATGTTGGAGTACTACGTGCTGTCCAGGACTACTTCCAAGAATCTACTTGAACATGTACCCCTGGGGCGTAGGGAGACGAGTTAAAATGAGGAATTTGGAGTCCTTGCCAAGTTTTCTAGATAATGGAGATGATTTTTCTGGAGGAAGTGATGTGTTCATCAGGGCTAGGAAGGCAGAGGGGAAGAACGCGACCTTAGCAAGGAAGAAGATGCACCATACCAAGTCAAAGTTAGAGTATACTTTCTCAAGCCATATTTGCTTTGCAGTAACTCATCTTCACCTCTATAGTTCTGGCTATCTGAATCCATCCCATCACTATCAGATTCGTTTGATAGATTTATATAGCTATATTTCCTAGAATATCTCTTCTCTTTTCTATCTTTCCACTCACTAAGTTCTTTCTCTTATTCTCTCTCACCTATATAACAACAATCACCTTCTATCCAAACACCCTTCTTTCAGTTTTGCCCCCCACAACAATGCAGAGAATGTTTGATTGCTTATCAATAGTCATTTATTGGGAGGAGCTTGGCATCTCTCAAGTTATGTCGGAAAAATCAGTAATTAATAAACACTAGCAGGGGTTTAGAAACAATTCAATAGAGTGTTTATGCCCTGTTACAGAGAACGTGATTTTCTCTCCATTCTACGGGCAGAATAGATACCAGGGAATAAACATTTTTTCAACTTGGATCAGGTGCCTTTGGGCTGTGGACAAAGGGGAGCACTTTGGTTTCGCAGTCTTGCCTGATCATCTTCAAGTGGGGATAAGGAGAGAAGGTAATCCTCCACCCCCCTCCCCCAGAAAAGCCAAGTGGAGTGGATAATGAGCAGCCAGAAACTAGCATGAGCCCACAATGTGTTGATTATAGGGGAAGCATCTTAGTGTGGCGGCAATATAAATTATCCCGTTGTACTCCTATAGCTTGTTAACTCCTCTCTCTTCCCAACAGACAATAACGTCCTTAAAGAAAGGGCCCTGTCTTATTCATCTTTGTTGCCTGGCCTCTCACAGACACATAACATAAATATTCCTTGTATGAAATAATGAATCCATGTCTGTTTAAATGAAAGCTTTGTTCAGTCTCTTTTGTAAGATTTCGGAATAACTTTATGGTTTCTCAGTCCCAGCTTCAGTGATTCTTCTCCCTGACCTGAAATTGCTCAACACTGAACTCGGCAGTCCTCCTCCCTCCCACTCACATTTGGGAGTTCCCAGCGGGAAAGACAGAACCAGGGCATTTTATAACAGATACAAGCTTTGCTTTCTGTCTCCATTAATCCATTACTTCCAGCACCATTTTGGTTTTCAGAAAATCATAATGCACATTTGTTCCTGGGATGCTTAGCAGTTCCTGATGAACTGATTTTTAAGCTATCCTGCCTGGCATAATACAGTGGAAACAATGTGCTTTTGCATCTGACAAATGTATCATTATCACTTCTGATAATGAAACCCCCAACTACCAACTTTGTGACCCTGGAAACTTGATTTAAACCTCTGTAGATCTTGGGTTACACATATATTCACTGAACCACATGTGTATATACAAAGTTACATGTCATTTTTTTTGTATTTGGTTTTTAATCATTTTTTTAAGGGCTGGAGCAATAGGGCAGTGGGTAGGGCATTCGCCTTGCACGCAGCCTACCCAGGTTTGATTCCTCCATCCCTAAGAGAACCCGGCAAGCTACTGAGAGTATCTCACCCGCCCGGTAGAGCCTGGCAAGCTACCCATGGCATATTCGATATGCCAAAATCAGTAACAACAAGTCTCAAGATGGAGACTTTACTGGTGCCTACTCGAACAAATCGATGAGCAACAAGATGACAGTGACAGTGACAATTTGGTTTTTAAAAGAAAATTTTATTGAATTACTTTGAGATACAAAGTTACAAAGTTTTTCATTTCATTTTTCATAGTAGTTGTGTGTGTCTATTTTCCTCCAATGTCCCCAATTTTCTTCCTGCCTCCCCGATTCCCCCCTTCCCCACCCCCTCACCCCAAGCCTGCATTTCTGGCGACACTTTTTTTTCCTTTTAGGCACTCTGGTTTGCAGTACAAAGGTACATGTCTTAATGTTGTCTTGTGACAAGTGTCCAGTGATTATCAGCTCCATTTTTCTTTGGTTACTTAAAGTGATAGAGGCATGAAGAAAATCTTTGGTACTAGAGTGGGTGATTTGAAACAAAGGAACATGAGACAAAGACAGAACAAACATATGTTGATTTTCTCTAAACACAAATCAATCTCAATGATTAACTTTTTACTGAACTATAAAAAACATATCATATAATGTTTAAATGTGGGACTGGAGAGATAGTATAGAAGATAAGATACTGGAAGCACCCTCCAGAAGTGATTTCTGAGTGTAGAGCCAGAAATAACCCCTGAGCAGTGCCAGGTATGCCCCTTCAAAATAACAAACACACACAAAAATTAAATGTAACAGATAGGCTTAAGATCACTGTCACTGTCACTGTCATCCCCATTGCTCATCGATTTGCTCGAGCGGGCACCAATAACGTCTCTCATTGAGAGACTTCTTGTTACTGTTTTTGACATATCCAATACGCATGGGTAGCTTGCCAGGCTCTGCCACGAGGGCTCAATACTCTTGGAGGCTTGTTGGGCTCTCCGAGAGGGGTGGAGGAATTGAACTTGGGTGGGCCGAGTGAAAGGCGAACGCCCAACAGCTGTGCTATCGCTCCAGCCCAGGCTTAAGCTAGAAATATAAATCCATTACATGCATATATATGTACATATACACGTACATCAGAAGTTTGTTTTTATGTTTCTAAAACAATAACAGGATCCCAAGCTAGAATCTACACAGGCATAATTGAATTGGAAAGAATTTCTTCTCTAAAGTGCATTGTCTAATTCTACCCTTAGATACATTGGGATAAAATTCTGACTGAGTTATTGGTTGTTGAATTGTCTAAACTCGGAGGTCAATTGGGAAATTCTGGCAGAACAGATCCCTGATAAGAGTTCAATGAGCACCTAAACAAGTGAGCTACCTAGCATCAGGGGTTTCTGCCCAATAGCTTTTCTTCACTCTGCTGTAACCCTTATTTTTTGTTGTTATCTCATCAATAAAAGAATATGGAAAGTAATCACACATAACTAAGGGGGATATATAATCAAAACATTATATAGGGAGAATTAATGAAATGTCACTGGCTATTGACTGCATCTTTTTCACATTAAGAAAATTCACAAATGGAGTATAGAATAACAACGCATGAGGCTGACACCCAAGGACAGTAGATACAAGGGCCAGGGGGATTGACCCATAGCTGGAAGACTGTTTTATGAGCGGAGGGGAGAAGGCAGATGGAATAGAGAAGGGATCACTAAGAAAATGATGGCTAGAAGAACCAGTTGGGATGGGAGATGCATGCTGAAAGTAGATAATGGACCAAACATGATGACCTCTCAGTGTCTGTGTTGCAAGCTATAACGCCCAAAAATAGAGAAAGAGTATAGGGAATATTGTTTGCCTTAGAGGCAGAGGGAGGGTGGGAAAGGAGGTTATACCTGGGATATTGGTGGTGGGGAATGTGCACTGGTGGAGGGATGGGTGTTTGATCATTGTGAGATTGTAACCCAAACATGAAAGCTTGTAACTATCTCACAGTAATTCAATAAAATTTTTTAAAAAAGAAAATTCACAAATAGAAAATATCGGGTACTATCTAATTCATGTTTCTCTTAAATAAAATTGAAAAATGTGTTGATCTGAATGGAAATAAAAAACGACTCAATTGCCCAAGGGTGAGGGGATGTCCATTCTCCCCATCTCCAGTAGGCCACTTCAAGATCCTGAGCCCCTTACACATCCCATACTTTCCCCGAGAAAGGTATTTGAATCTGATGTGGAAAGGGTTGTTGTGCTATTTTGTGGTTTGGAGGAGAGGAAAAATATGAGAATTGGAAAGTAGTGAGCTAAATGTGATATAAATGACTCGGTGCTTCTTTAGCAGGGCTCCACTTCCTCTGTCAGTGGGACGCCATGGGGGTGGAGTAGCTTAAGGAAAGAGAGGTTTAATTTTCTTTGGGGAACCCTCTGGGGGAAATGACTATCAAGCATCGCGCCTCCCTTGAATTTCAGTTCCCAGAGAAGTAGCACCAAGCTCTCCCCCCTCCCCAGAATGGCGCTGAGTCACTTAGCCTTAGGACACTGCCTTATTCTTAGCACCTGAATTCCTAGAGATGCTCTTGGACATTTAGAAAACAGATGCTTCAAGTTCTCCCTTGACTCTGTAAGTGATTTCATTTCCTTCCAATAAATGCATTTGTTTGTTTAAGACATCTGAACTCAGCTTTTGTTGATTCTATCACAAAATTCCGGCTAGAATAGCATCTCAGCTGTACCAGACTCCAATGTGCAATATTAAGAGTCAAAATTTGAGAGGTGAAAAAAGTCACTCATGGCCAAACATTTACCCAGGCACAATCGGTTTAAGTTTCTTAAATTTTAAAGATTTAAAACACTTGGTCTCTCCTGGGGGTCAGAGTGCCTGAATTAGTTTTCCTAAATTTATTTGGTTGAAATTATCGTGTTCTATTTTTTTGTTTTGGATGCGTGTTGAGGGCTGGGAGTGGGATTGGGCCACACCCAGTGGTGCTCAAGGGGTGCTCCTGGCTCTGTGCTCAGGCAGTCATCCTTGAAATGCTCCGGGGACCATATGTGGTGCCTGAATTGAATTGAGGTCTGCTGCATGCAAGAGCATAATCCCTGCACAATCTTTCCAGCCCAATCATCATATTCTTTAGTTCTGTTAGTACAATTCCAATTAGCCCCCCAAATTAGAAAAGGTCAGTGGCACTGGTCTAGGCAAGTACATTTCATTCAATCCTGTAAGAGGCAGTGCAAACGTTGCACAGCAATTATATAACCAAATATGACGGGGCAGGGGAGGAGGAGAGGAAGGGGAAACCTAGCCACTGCAGTTAGGTCGATAAGCATTTGAAAAATCACTGCGTGGGAATGTTTTCAAACCACAACCCTCCATTAGGAGCCTCCATTTCCCAGAAGGTCTTCATTCCTTCATTTAGGCAGCAATTTAAAAGTCAGCTGGAACCACGGTGGTGGTATGACAGCAACTGAAAAAGCGCCACGCTGTATTTTGCTTCTCTATAAGCAGCCTCTCCTGGTCATGGTATTTTGTAGCCCCAAGAAGTGTCACAGTGTCACATTCTTCTGCGGTTATTTTCAGCTCCGGTTTGAAAAGATGTAGAAAACAGTCTTCTCCTGATGGAGTCTATGGAACAAAGGTTGGTGGAAGGGGATGGGGGGGCGCCTATAGGAGAGGAAATTCCTTAATAATTATCAAAACTCTCCTTAACCTGCCTCCTTCTTTCAAACGTTTTTGCTGCAAGGGCCATTCCAGCATCCTGACGTGGAACGAGTTCTGTATTTGTTCATTCAACATGTCTTGGGTACTTACTAGGTGCCAGATTCAATATCCTGTAAAACAAACAGGTATCAGTAAACAATGTAGGCAAGGATCTTGCCCTTGAGACTCTTTTATTCCAGTGGAAGGGCACAGAAAAACAAACAGGATGGCTTCGAATCTGCCTGACGCACGAGTCTCACCAATGTGGACAGAGATTCTGAAGCCCTTCCTTTCCAGAGAAAGTGGCTGTTGTGTGAAGAAGCAATTAATTATTCCAAAGAAAACCAAAATAGAAAAATCAATGATCTCAAGTAAATTCAAAGAAGGAAGATCTTTTTGGTGTGCTTTTATTTCTAATGACTAATCTCAACATTTGTTCTTTTCAGTCACAGCCTTTTCATGGGGCCCTTGCATTGTGGAATGCTCTGATTTTGCAGAGTCCCTTTACCACATGATCTCCTGTGACCCTATAGGGGGGTGGGACAGACAACTTTGATCCTGATTTCTCAGATGCAGGAACTGAGACTCAAAGGTATTTTCCAACTGTGTTTAGCTTGCATAGGTGTGACTGGAAGTCAAGCCTTATCCTTTCTTGCTCCTCACTTCTTCCTCTTCATCCCATGACCTTCCTTGTCATTGATCCAACATCACTTGTTACTGTGCAGTAGGATTAAGATTAGCCATGATTTTTGATTGGGTCATGGCACATTTTCCTTAACACACACACACACACATACACACACACGTGCACACATCAATATATACATACACACACAATCCTGGAAAGTAGATATTTCTGTAATCTATTACCATCATGTGTCAAAACTATTTGAAAATTCTTTTTTGCTCCTAGCTTGGGACCATTCAGTAAAAGGAGTAAGCTTGCTGTGGGACATTGACTTCCTGGTGAGCAATCCAAACAGCCCACAACACACCCAGTTATGACTTTGTGTTAAAAAAAAAAGGAAAAAAAGCATTGGAAGGGCGGAATGATAGCAGTGAATGAGATGTTTGCTTTGTATGAAGCCAACCGAGGTTTTACTTTCATTACCACATGTGGGGGCTGGAGCGATAGCACATCGGTAGGGTGTTTGCTTTGCACAAAGCTGACCCAGGTTCGATTCCTCCGCCCCTCACAGAGAGCACGGCAGGTCACTGAGAGTATCCCGCCCGCACGGCAGAGCCTGGCAAGCTACCCGTGACGTATTCAATATGTCTAAAAACAGTACCAACAAGTCTCACGATGGAGACATTACTGGTGCCCGCTCAAGCAAATTGATGAGCAATGGGATGACTGACTGACAGTGACCACATGTGGGCCCCTGATTCTTGATTGCAGAGCCAAGAGTAAGCTCTGAAATAGCTGGATATGACCCTGAAAAAACAAAAAAATCCCAGAAAACATTAGAAGTGGGATGTTGGGGGCTGGAGCAATAGCACGGCAGGTAGGGCGTTTGCCGTGCTATTGCTCCAGCACGCGGCTGACCCGGGTTCGATTCCCAGCATCCCATATGGTCCCCTAAGCAATTCCTGAATAATTCCTGAGTGCATGAACCAGGAATAACCCCTGCGCATCGCCGGGTGTGACCCCAAAAGAAAAAAAAATTAAAAAAATAATTTAGAAGTGGGAATGTTGATGCCAAATAAAATAACAACATTTGAATATGTAAAAATGGAAGTCTTGTTCTTTCACTATCCATTTGACACTTTGATTTCCATGAAAATTTAAAAATTAATCGGCTTATTAAGAACAAGTTTGAAACCATATACAAACTAATAATTTTTTTATAATAACATGACCTCTCCTCTACTGGTAAAAGTTAACATTTATGGGGCTGGAGAGATAGTACAGCAGGCAGGGCACTTGCCTTGCACACAGCCAAGCCAGAGTCAATCCCCCCGCACCTCATTTGGACCCACAGTCTCCCTAGGAGTGATCCCTGAATGCAGAGCCAGGAGCACCAGCAGCGCAGGGTGTGGTCCCAAAACAAAACAAAACAAAACAAAAACAAAAACTGCAAAAACAAACATTTGTCTAACATTTATTATAAATCCAGACTTGGGCTCATTAAATTACCTTCTGTAATTATTACCTTGAGCTTTTCAGGCTGGAGCTCTTATTATAACCATTTTAGAGATGAGAAAATTGAGGCTTCAAAAAATGAACTGTTAAGTGGAAATTTGTTTAGCTCTCCCCCAAATTCATTTTACCTCCTGAATCTGAATTTGTAAACACAAAGCTTGCTACTGACGGGGGGGAACCTGTGTTTAATATCAGACGAAAGAACCCTCTCTTCTACTCACTATCATATTTAGGGATGTAGATGATTAGTGTTATACCCAAGTTCAACTCTATTTTATGGGCAAGAAAACAGATCTGCTGGATTAAAAATCTTCAAGACACACATTAATTTTTCACCAGCAGAAGGAAACAATTTCTACCTTGCTCTTCCAACTGGAGAAAAGCCGGAAGGAGTCTTTCGGTATTTGCAATTTTACTGAGGCAAAAATCTTTTGAGAGTTTGAGTGAAGACTCTCCATTCCACATTAAATTAAGCTTGACAAGCAGGACCCTGGTTACGAGACTCTCCACTCAATCAGGAGCAACGTGGCCACACGTTTGAAAACTAGTTTTATGCTGGTAGAAGTACCCAGTCCCACCTGGATCTTGTCCTGATAAAGCCAAATCTGAAAAAATGATGTTTCATCGTGGTAGATTTATGGCAAGCCCTCGGGGGAGTCATCTTTTAAAAGCCCACATGTGGAAAGTTAACGGTTGAACAAGTGGAAGCCACAGGCTTTACTACTCTCCTTGCTTTTCTTCTTTTTCAGGAGCACGGTAAAGTAGGCTGAATGTTAATAATTCAAGGGCCCTAAATGGAAATTTTTTTATTCATTTTACCTCCTGAATCTGAATTTGTAAACACAACAACTCAATTTCTTATAAAAGAGACAGTGCTGGATGTTAAACTCAATTTCTTATAAAAGAGACAGTGCTGGCTGTTTCCTCAAGATTGGTCCCAGTGATGTCAACTACCTGTACTTCTCTACAACGTGTAGGACATTATCCAGTTTTCCCATTTGTCCAGGAAGCTCCGCTTGGACTCGTGTTATTTGTCCAGCTGGGTAGGTTGATAAAGGCCCAGAGATCAAAGTTGCTGGGACTTGTGCAACATCTCAGCTCTGTCCTGCTAACCAAGCCTGGAGCATGTGGATCTGGTGAAAAATCCTCTTGGTCTCCAGTGCTGTGGGAAACGGCCATACCCCACTTGAAGGATTCCTAGGTACTCGTTTCAAGCCAGTCTGCAGCTGTTTAGTTTTCTGCACCGTGAGCCCAGAGAAAGCAGCAGAAGGAAAACCCTAACATGCAATTTGCTGCGACGAGACCCTGGGGATTGTTGAAAGTATAAATAAAAAGCAGTGTGGGAGGAAGCCTGAGGAAGTATGTGTGCCACCCCCGCATGCTTCAGCCTCTCCCGGGAAGGCTGTGCCATACCCTCCCCTTCCTCTCCCTCCTCCCGTGCTCCTCCTAAGGGCTAGAGCACAGGAAAGGGCAACCGGCAGGGGAAACAGCCCTTGTGGCGTTTAACCTTGGGTGCTCAGCGAGAGCACAGAACTGGGAGGAGAGGCCCGAAAGAGGAAGAGGAAAATTACAGGGTAGGTTGGGAGAGAGAAAAAATGAGAGAGAGAGAGACAGATAGAGACAGAGACAGAGACACAGCGACAGACAGAGACAGAGGGACAGAGAGAGACAGAGAGAGACAGAGAGAGAGAGAGGGAGAGAGAGAGAAATAACACAAAACAAAATACCTCCACCAAACCCCACAGGCAGTGTTTACCTGAGAAGCAATTTAAACTAGAACAATGCAAAAGTGGCTGGCACAGTTGGGAGCTCCTGCCCAGGCTGCCTTCCTCAGCAGGGCTGTGAGGTGGGAGAAGCTATTCAAACCTGGCACCTGGAATCTGGTGCCAGGGTCTCTGCAGGACTCCTAGATCCCCCATCCCAGCTGTAGGGAAAAGAACTTGCCCAGAAGGAAGAGGGAAACGGTTGCGTCTTCCCTTTCTGAATTTGAGAGCTCCTGAAGGAACTTTAAAGGCTGACTGCTTAATTTAACCGGAGTTAAATCACTGAAATGAAGATGTTGCTCTTATGCAACACGGATGAACAGTAACGCTGCCAGGGCTTTCTCTACAAAGGTAATGAGGCTGTCTCCTAGGAACCCTCCAGCGGACGGAAATGTGGTGAATTTGGGGGACACAAGAAATGGGATGGTGGGGTTCATTGCTAATTCTATCTTCCCAGGGAGACTCAGGGGGGCAGGAAGTTCAATGGGCTGGGTGTAATGGCAGTGCCCACTCAATTGCTTACTGTCTTTCAGGACCATTCTTTGTAGATGGCATCCTAACTACATTCTGTAATTAAGACAGTCATTTTTCATTAGGAACTCCGAATGTTTTCTGCAAAAGGAGCTAGCAATGACTTGGGCTGAATGAAACATTCGTTTCCTGCAAGAAATTATGACAGTTTGATTTTTGTGCCAGCGCAGTCATTTGAGAAAATGCACAGGTCCAATTCTGGTTCCGACAGGTTTAACTGCATGAGTTCTTTTTTTTAAAAAAAAGAAAGTTTAGGTCACCACTGATGCGTTGTGTACCCTGGAGGTGATGTTTTTGTTTTGTTTCCCAATTATCAATGAAACACCAAGTTACAAAGTAATTCATGATGCTCCCATGCCTTCACGAGTGTCCACTTCCCTCCACGAATGCCCCAAGTTCCCTCCTGCTCCCTAATCTGCCTCTATGGCAGAAACTTTTCATTTTTCCTTTTGGGCACTGTGTCTTGCAATACTGTATATTGCACTTATATATCATATATCACTTTATATATCTTTGTATATGATATGTATATACCATATATATCTTTACCTCCTTTCAGCACTTGCCCAAAATGGCCACTTCCCACTATCATTATCATGGTGCTCCCTTTTCTGTCCTAAACCCATCCTCCCACTGTGGCAAGTTTCTTACTAAGGACAGGTTCTCTTCACCTCCGTTTCTGTTGTCTTTCGATGTTACTCTCCTACTATATTTCTTTATATCCCACCAATGAGTACAATCCATCTATGCCTGTCCCTCTCCTTCTGACTTACTTCACTCAGCATTGTACTCTTCAGATCTATCTGTATGTCAGCAAATTTCATGACTTCATCTTTTCTGATGGCTGTGTAGTACTCCATTATGTAGATGTACCGTAGGTTCTTTATTCATGCATCTATTCTTGGGCACTTGTTTCGGGAAGTGATGTTGAGAAGGGCACCCAAGCTTTGTAGCTTCCTCCCTAAACTCAGAACCCCTGTGTCACCATGAGAAAAGACTCAGACTAATCCAAATGGAAAAATATGCTTAAATTACTTGACCTGTAATTACTCCTCAAACTGTGAAGGTCATCTAAAACCAGGAAAATCTGAAAAACCACCAAAATCAGAAACTCAAACATGACAACTAAATGTCATGTGGTATCTTGGATAAAATCCTGAAAGAGAAGAGGAGATTTGGTAGTGAGCCTGGACTTTAGATGATAATAGTGAATTATTTTTGCTTCCTTGGTTGTGTCAATGTGACATAATGAAACAGATAATGATATTAGGGCAAACTGGACATGGAATAATGGGAACTCTGTAGTATCTTCATGATTTCTCTATAATTTAAAAATCATTCAAAATATTGAATGCTTATTAAAAATTAATGTGCCCTGGTTCTATAAAAGCAGTCATTTCCGTTCATGTCAGGTCTCCATAAACAGTTGATGTAAACTCCTGCTCTCACTATCTCTTTTACCAAGAGGAAGACTGACTGGAGCATGAAGATAAGACTGAGCACAAGACAAGGATGATGTGACAAAGGAGGAGTTTCTCAATCCCAAGAACTCATCTATTTGATTCCCTACTCAAGCGAGCACCTGGCTAGTGATTCTTGTCTAGCTACCCCCTACCAAGATTCTAGGTCTTAAAAGGAATTTCAGATGTTACCTTTCCAAAAGTCTATGCACTTAAATAGGATTTTTTAAATGGAATCACCATGAGATACACAGTTACAAAGTTGTTTGTGATTGGGTTTCAGTCTTACAACGTTCAAATATCTGTCCCTTCACCAGTGTACATTTCCCACCTCCGATGTCCCGAGTTTCCTCCTGCCACACTCCCCCAACCCAGTTTGCCTCTATGACAGGCACGTCTTCTCTCTCCCCCCTCCCCCATGTCTCTCTCTTCTCTTAGGCATTATGGTTGCAGTACAATTACTGACAGGTTATTATGTATATCCCTCTACCTACTTTCAGCACTCAGTTCTTGACCAGAGCAATCACTTTCAGTTATCATTGTCATGGTTGTCCCTTCTCTATCCCAACTGCCCTCCCTCCTCCACCACTTATGGCAAGCTTCCAACAATGGACCAGATCTCCTGGCCCTTGTTTCTCGTGTCTTAAATAGGGTATTTTGGAAAGGGGAAATTAGAGCAAAAAGGCAGGTAGAGAGTGATTCTAATTCTTTCTCTTTTAAGGGGGCTTCTGTCCAAAATGACACAGGCTCAGCCAGGCTATACATCCCAATCCCTTTGGTCATGCTTCCAAGAGCTTAACACAGAAATTTAGCACAGGAACTGGCAATGACTTCCCATCCAGGTATCTGTTGTGAGGTGAGTCCTGGAGTCCAGGCCAGCAGTCTGAGCTCTGTCTCACAGAAATGACCTGAACCTTGCTTCTTGGTCTTTTACAATCTGAGACATTAATGCCAGTAATCCAACCAAGATGTGCAGTTGCAAAAATAAGAATACATCAGACTTTGGACTCATAAATCCCTGAGGTCAGGTTCTCACTTCCAACTTAGCTTTAACCTGGTCATGTGATCGGAATCCTTAATCTCACCAGCCTGATGTCAGATTTCTCATCAGGAGCAGGACTAATAAACATTTTGCTTTGAAAAAAATTTTATTTTTGCTTTGAAGAATTGTGTGAAGTGGTGTGGGAGTCTCTGGGTCCATGAGAGCCTATTGGCTATGTGTGGACTCATTTGTCTAAGATCTAGTAGGTTACTGTCACTGTCACTGTCATCCCGTTGCTCATCGATTTGTTCGAGCAGGCACCAGTAACGTCTCTCATTGAGAAATTTATTGTTACTGTTTTTGGCATATCCAATATGCACGGGTAGTTTGCCAGGCTCTGCCTCGCGGGCTTGATACTCTCGGTAGCTTGCCAGGCTCTCCGAGAGGGGCAGAAGAATCGAACTCGGGTCGGCCGCGTGAAAGGCGAAAGCCCAATTATTTTTTGATGATGGTGGATGGAGGGGGTTTAGAGCCACATACAGCAGTGCTTAAGGTCTATACCTGGCTCTGTGCTCAGGAGTGATCCCTAGTGGTGCTTTTCGGGGGAATATAAGTGGTTCTGGGGATCTAACCTGATGGGTTAGATTGCAAGGCAAGTAGATTATCTCCTGTACTATCTATCTATCTAACCCTGACATAATATTTCCCCCTGCTCTCCTTTTCTTCACTATCAGGTCCCTAGGGACAGACAGAGTTAGGAAAATTCGGTCCTTTTTTTTAAAAAAAATCTGTCCTCACAAGATTTGTGTTTTTAAGAGGATCAGAATGCTTTGCTAATTCATTGATTTTTAATCCTTCATCGTGCAAGTAAACTCTTCAGATTGGCACAGAACCAAGTGCTACATGCATTTTTAGGGCGCACATGTTTTATTATTTCATTGTAGTGTGGTGGAAAGGTCCCATTTTATACCCCCAGAATTTCTCTGAGCAACTCTCGGACAAGGAAATGAAGGGTAATTGAACTCAGGAGCTAGTAAAACAGACTCTACAGGCATTGACTCAAGTGTGACAGGATCTGTGCATTCATAGGGCACCTTATCAACAAGATGCCAGAAAAAATGTGGTTGTAGGATGTAGAAAAATGTGTAAGAAGCAGGGTGACTAAGAAGCTAAAAGTGGGGTGGTGGGTAGGGGGGAGGAGCTAGTGGCCAGGCTGAGTGCATAAGATGAAAGACAGAGGTTGGGGAGGGGAGGGGGCAGGGGAGTTTTGGTGGAAAACACTGAAGCAGGTGGATGTGCATGGGAACATCCCATTTCTAAATGGCAGCCACTTTCCTGACACATTTTTAAATGGCAGCCATCTTCACAGCACGTGTGTTTGCACTCTTGTGCTCCATGTACCAGTACTGTGGCCTAACTGATTCTACAGTCCACATTGACTGATACAGAAAGTTTTTGCCTCTTTGCCAAGCAAACCTGTGTTCATATGAAACCGCCAGACTTTTAGTATTTTAGTATGAGACACATACTGCCATCTGTCATGTGACCTCTATCCAATGAGCCATCCTTTAGACCAAACATGATATTGAGAGATTTTTATGCATTAATACATAAACTAAAAATGCTTATGTATTTGTCCCCAATGGGATCTTCTGTACCATTAAGACGGGTAGGCAGAAGGCATAAATTATTTTTATTATTATTTTATTGTGGGGTGGCGCCACATCCAGTGGTGCTCAGGGGCTATTCTTGACTTGGTGCTCAGGAGAGCCCCCTAGCCATGTTCAAAGGACATAATACAGTGAAGGACATTAAACTGTGGTTGGCAATGTGCAAAGCTAGTGCCTTAAGCTCTACACTATTCCTCTGGACCCTGGAGGCATGGGTTTTAATGGTTTCACTACCAAGTCCTTTGCTATATTATTTGAGAGGGAAAAATGAATAAAATAGCTGTAGCTTTCCCGTTTGGCCGTACCCAGCAGTACTCAGGGGTTATTCTAGGCTTTGTGCTCAGCATAACCCCTGGCAGAACACAAGAGACCATATGTGGTGCCACGAATTGAACTAGAGTTGGCCTCATCCAAGGTACATGCCTAATCTGCTATACTATCTCTCTGCCTCCGTTGTACATACTTGAAAATTTTAACACTAAGATTAGATAGGTATCTTTCCTATCTCATTAACCACTGATAATGCCCTTAAAATATAATTTTCATTTTCTTTTGAAATTATGTTTATATTTTCAATATAATAGTCTAATAAAATTGTGAAATGTGAAAAAAGAAAGAAAGAATTCCATATTCTGCTTGAACTATCATAATTTTAGTATTTTTTCAGCAACTTTGTTTCCTCTCTGTGTGAATAATATTTCCCTTTTTGCATGGTCACAACAAAACTCTAATATGATAATATGATTTGATATTGTGATATTGTTATCTGACATAGATACAAGCTTTTCCAGAATTAAGATTTTTCTCTTTAAATGTCTTCATTGCTCAGGGAACCCTATTTCACAGAATTGTTATACTATAGCCTATGTTTTACTCATTCCCTATTGTTTTACTCAATCCCTAATGGGATTTGGTGTATTACCAGATTCTGTAATTAGAAATATGCTGTATCAAATAGTACTGCCATATTGCATTTTTTAAGATCTGGAAATGATAAGATTTGTTATCTCAGATTGTTTCTATTTATATGATAGCCATTTGTTGAGTACCTATAAGTCTTAGGTGCTGAAATAACATAGTAAATAAGATAGAGACCCTGAAGTCAGGAGACTGCGGTCATACTGTGAAGGCAAATGCTTGTAAGCATATTTTGGTTCACCTTGAGAAGAACAATAATACGAGTCAGTGCCAAGTTCTAAGAGCTAATGTATACAAAGCATTTGTACTGTACCTGGCACACTGTAACTGTTCAATAACAAAATAGTAAGAGTGACTTGAATTCTTGTCATCACATTTTTGATAGGATCAGAATTTAAATGCTGAAGTACATGTTTCATTTATAGAAAAGCAAATTAAATCAAGAAAGCAACACAAAGTATCCTAGACTTATTTTTAAAAAATTAATGATAGCCCATACATACCTAGGCAATGCCATCAAATAGCAAAGATGATCAAGTTCCTTCTGATTGTTAAAACTAAGTTTGTCATGGAACAAAAACTCTTTCTCTTTTTTTTAAATTTTTTTAAATTTTATTGAATCACTGTGATATAGTTACAAGCTTTCATGTTTGTGTTACAATCTCACACTGACCAAACACCCATCCCTTCACCAGTGTACATTCCCTATCACCAATATCCCGGATATACCCCCCCTTTCCCGCCCTCCCCCTGCCTCTATGGCAGACAATACTCCCCATACTCTCTCTCTACTTTTGGGCATTATGGCTTGCAACACAGACATTAAGAGGTCATCGTGTTTGGTCCATTATCTACTTTCAGCATGCATCTCCCATCCCAACTGGTTCCTCCAGCCATCATTTTCTTAGTGATCCCTTCTCTATTCCATCTGCCTTCTCCCCTCCACTCATGAAGCAGTCTTCCATCTGTGGGACAATCCCCCTGGCCCTTGTATCTACTGTCCTTGGGTGTGAGCCTCATGTGATGTTATTTTATACTCCATAAGTGAGTGCATTCCCTCTATGTCTGTCCCTCTCTCTGACTCATTTCATTTAGCATGATACTCTCCATGTTTATCCATTTATAAGCAAATTTCATGACTTCATCTCACCTAACAGCTGCATTGTATTCCATTATGTAGATGTATCTAGGTTTCTTTAACCAGTCATCTGTTCTAGGGCACTCAGGTTTTTTCCAGATTTTGGCTATTGTGAACATATAGGTACAGATGTCATTTCTACTGTGCTTTTTTGCATCCTCGGGATATATTCCCAGAAGTGGTATTGTGGGGTCATATGGAAGTTCAATTTCAAGTTAAAAAAACTTTCTGTAGGAACGTTTTAATGACACTGATGTCACCCTCTTTTAAATGCTGTCAGACAGAATGACTTTACTCTTCTGACCATGATGTAGGTCAGAGAGATCTATTTTCAAATGAAAGACCAATGCAGTTGTATTTCTATTTCATTATTAAAAAAATTACATATACAGGGACCAGAACAATAGTACAGTTGGTAATAACCTTGCCTTGCATATGGCCAAGTTGGTTTCAATCTCTAACACCTCATATATTCCACTGAACCCCCCAGGAGTTTTCCCTGAGCACAAAGTCAGGAGTTAGCCCTGAGGATACCAGGTATGCTCCCCCCAAGTCCAAAATTACATATGCAAGCATATAAATGCATATATCAATACACACAAATGTGTGTACTTATGTACAACTTTCATGGATTAAAACGGATACGAGAACTCTAAAATTTTTCCATAGGTAGGATTCTTTTGCATGTAATTCCTGATTTCCATCATTGCTTTTAGCAACCAGGTCTACAGACCTGAACAAAAGTTAATGTTTAAAAAGGCACAGCATGTCCTGGCTATCAAGCTTGCTCATTTCCTCTTCCTGATGTTGCTGCTATGATTGTCGGACTCAGGCAAGAGCTTTCCATTACACGAAAATACATTAAAAATTATGCTTCAGTCCTAATCAATATGAGACTAAAGTTGCTTGAAGATAAAGAACTTGTAGCCTTAAGGATAAACTTGAGTAGACTTGGCTCTCTGTGGGAGCTGGTTTATGATAGTACATGGAAATAACCCACAGCCACCACTGAAATATGCATAAGGATTTCAGAGAGGAAATGAAGGAAATACTCCATCAAACTGAAAGCACAATGATGATTTAAATAAGCCTAATACAGATGATACAAATACAAATTCTCTGGTGAAAATTTGATCAGGGTATTTGAAGGCACTGGCTTGCCCTTTCGTAGCGGAAAAAAAAAATTACATAGTCTGCCTGTCAACTCCAGAATATAAGTGCTTTCAATTCCCTCAATTATCCTCCTTCCTTTTTATTAATTCTGTTTCACTAATCCTCCACATAATGTTTCATGGGACCAGCACAATACAGCGGCTGACATTTCCCATAAGTAACATCCTCCATCTTCTTCCTCCCAATCCAATGATCACCACTTCCTTCAGATTTTACTCAATACACTTTTGAGAAACTTTCCCTAATTACTCTGTCGACCTTCCTTGTCATTGACCCTCAGTAGTTCTTTGTTGATGCGTCTGCTTTCTAAAGCATGCTGGGTATTCACCTGGCCTGGCAGTGGACTTGGCCCTGGATGAGTAAGTCCCGGTCACTGCCCTCTTACATGTCATAGTCTACAAAGACAAAAACAGTCTAATAAAACGTGATAAGCTTGAGATAAGGGGAAGCACAAATCCATTCATCCTCTGGAAATCTACAGGGCTTCCTGGGAAAACGGATGGCAGAGCTGAGTCTACTAAGATGATTAGAAGTTGTGTGGGGAAGGGAGGTGAAAGAGACACAGAGGGCACAGGCTGTAGGTGGTGGCAGTTGGGAACCAATATGGCGGGCTTGTGCGCCATGTTGATTTTGAACATGTTAGATTACTAATCCACATGGGGATGGAAAGTTCACAGAATTCCTATTCTTTTCCTATATTTGAAGGATAAGCTCACTCAGGCCTAAATTTTCTCCTGATTTTGACTTCTTCCCCAAGGGTTTGTTAGAGTCCCCAGGGTTGTTTTATAAGCAGAATGTTACCAACTGGGATGCACATGGTAGACACTTGGCCACTGCCCAGGGGCCTCTGTCCACCAGCTCCAGCAAGACTCTGCATCATCATGGAGTGAAGCATTATGCTCTCAGCTTCACAGAAAGGTCAGATACCTTGAATGAATTGGCACATGGCTTTTACACATAATTTCTTTTCTTTCTGGCTTGATGTCCGGCCCCTAGCTAAATAGATTTCCACATTCCAAAGCAGCCAAACTGCCATTTCTTTTCATGGGTGGTTAAATCCAATCTCTTCTCCCACTGCCTGGGGTCAAGGGTGGAGTTTGGAGAAGTAGAACAACATCAGGGGAAACTTGTAAAGAAGAAAAACAAGAGGATGAAAACAAACCCAAAAAAGGGAAGCAAAATTTTACAGGCTCTGCAGTTCCAAAGCTCTTAGTTCAAGGTTATAGCTTTAAAAGACAAATAGGCAATTTTCCAACAAAGCCCGCTTAATAGATAGAAACAGACAGAATTCAGGCTGCCTCTGGAAAGGAGAAAAAGAAAATCCATAAAGCTTAGAGCCAGATGAAGTTTTGGCATTGAAACGGAAACTTTTAGAGCAATCAAATAACACCTGAGAAACCTTAGTTCTGATTGGCCCTGCAGCAGGGCCTCCATCATCAACACCATGAAAAAGAAACAAATGGATTTTAGTCATTTTAAAATTTCAAACCTGGTTTCTAAACCCCGTTGACATCTTAGTAAACAAACACGGGTATATTGGGAGGGTTCAAAGAAAATCCCTTCTGTCAGAAGGCCTGCTGCATCACTGAAGGGACTGGAAGTTCTTGGGGTTAAGCTTTACAGCACCCGACACTTCAAACATATTAGAAGATCTCATAGGTGCACACTTGGGAAAAGCAAATATTATTTACATGGTCTTTTCTACAAGTGCTCCAAGTCTTATTAGTATATACATGATATTCATTCCAGAAAACAACAATTTAAAAAATCGTGACAAAGACCAAGCAAGAAAAGACTTTCAAATCCTCCCACTGTTGACACTTAAAAGTAATTTACGGGCTGGAGCAATAGCACAGTGGGTAGGGTGTTTGCCTTCTACGCGGCCGACCGGGGTTCGATTCCCAGAATCCCATATGGTTCCCTGAGCACCGTCAGGGGTAATTTCTGAGTCCAAATCCAGGAGTAACCCCTGTGCATCGCCAGGTGTGACCCAAAAAACAAATAAATAAATAAATAAATAAGGGGCTGGAGCAATAGCACAGCAGGTAGTCCACCGTTTGCCTTGCACATGGCATACCCAGGTTCGATTCCCAGCATCCCATATAGTCCCCTGAGCACAGCCAGGGGTGATTCCAGAGTGCAGAGCCAGGAGTAATCCCTGTGCATTGCCAGGTGTGACCCAAAAAGCAAAATAGATAGATAGATAGATAGATAGATAGATAGATAGATAGATAGATAGATAATTTGTTTTTTCCCTTTCTCCCACCCTTCTGATTCCTATTCCTATCATTCTTACCTCTTGGCAATTGATTAAACAACCAATTTGAAGTGGTTTACTGTTCATGACTTCACTCCTGGGCAGGTCTGCAAACTCACTGAACTTAGGGACCTTGTCTGAGCCACGGAGGACTGCACATAGTAACTGGACTGTAGGTACTTGCTGAATACCCATGTCTACACCTGTGTATAGAATTGAAGATTCTCCAATCTTCTCTGACTTCTCTGACTCAATCATATATGAAAAATGGTGACAAAGCCTACGTGGTATTTCTATGGACTTTCCCCACATTTAAAGTCAGCAAGCCCAAGCCAATAGAAATGGAGAAGGAGAAAAGGATTTCTTAATGTATGTTGATTTCATGAGAAAATAGTGTCTGCATTTCCCAACCAAAATAGAGTTACTGGAGAAATTACCCTCTGGGAGAAAAAAAAAAAGGCTTTGTAAATGCAACCCTAGCAAAATATAACTTCAAAGGAATTACCTGGCCCAGAGGGCATTTTTCAGAGAACTTCACAGTGTTACTGAACACAGTTTTCTGATCTATTGCAAAATAGCAGCACCTGGGTAGCTGGCCTTATTGATACCATCAACCACCAGGCAGGAATGTTTGGGGAAACTTGGACTTTTATGGATAGACCACCTGAGATAGTCACAAAAGAGTGTTTAAGATGATCAAGTCTTTCATTTCACTGGTGAGTGAGTGAATGTCAAAGAGTTATGATTTACCCAAGATTGTAAGTGTTGAACTAGGTGGAATAATCCATGGCTAATAGTGTCAGGTTAAGGTTAAAATGCCTAAAAGAGGGTCTAGGGATGTGGCTTATATGTGGTGGGACACATGTTCTGCTTGCCTAAGACCCTTGAGTTGCCGGACCCGAATCGGGGCCAGCAACACCGGGGGGCTGGAAGGAGGAGGTGCCGCCAGCACACCTTCTCCAGATGGAGCCCTGGCGACACTGAGCAGGAACTAACACGGCTCCAGGATTCGGGACTGGGACACATCCGAGCCGCGGGGGCGCACTGGAGTGGGGCGGCTGCGCGACCTTTTCTAAAACCTGAAAACATACAATCTTTTAATGGAAAGCTAATTATCAAATGCCTCCTTATTAGGGTTATCTTGTTTGGGGATATAACTCCCACAACAATAGTGAGTTTTGTGTTGAAATATGGAACGTAATCAAGGTGAAGAGAAAATGAAGTGAAATTCATCAGTTATAGAGTTGGGGTGGGGGGCGGGGGGTATACCGGGGATTTTGGTGGTGGAATATGGGCACTGGTGAAGGGGTGGTGTTTGAATACGGTATAACTGAGACATAAACCTGGGAACTCTGTAACTTTCCACATGGTGATAAAATTAAAAAAAAATAAAAATTAAAAAAAAAAGACCCTTGAGTTGTACCCCTAGTACCACATTACCCTCTTAGCAACACTGGGTTGGTGTGCCCCCCCCCCCAAATAATGCTGACATAAATAAAATGTGTTATAAACAGTACCCACAAAAGAGTCTGGCAAGCTTCCCATCCCGTTTTCGATTTGCCAAAAAAAAGTAACAGTTACAGTCTCATTTCCCTGACCCTGAAAGAGCCTCCAATTGTTGAGAAAGGCGAGTAAGGAGAGGCTGCTAAAATCTCAGGGCTGGGACAAATGGAGACGTTACTGGCGCCCACTCGAGTAAATCAATGAACAATGGGATGATAGTGATACAGTGACAGTGAATAGTGTCGAAATCATTTACTTTATAAGGTATTAGATGCCAGAAACATAGTTAATAGGTTAGTAAAAACAGTATTACCTAGGCCTTATACCAAGAGAGTGTATCATTTCAGGGAATAAGAGACATGAGAACAATATCAGTTTGTAAAGTAACTACCGCAAAGAGAACAGAAGTGAGAAGAAAGGTAGGAGAGGTAAGTTTTTTTTGTTGTGTTTTTCAGGGGAAGAGTCCACAGCAAGCAGTGATCAGGGCTTACTCCTTGAGCTGGCTCAGGGATCACTCCTGGTAGTGCTCAGGGGATAGTATGGAGTGCCTGGGATCAAACCAGATTGGCCACAGGTAAGGCAAGCACCCTGCCTGCTGTACTTTCTCTCTGGCCTCCAGGGAGATAATTCAGTTGGTCTGAGCACATATGCTGCGTACTGAAGGCTAAGATCTGCTGGTACTGTATGGTTCCTGAGCACCAATGGGAGGACTCTTGTGTACCAAGCTGGGTGTAGCTCCAAAGCACTGATAGGTATGGCCCAAAAGGAGGAAGGAAAAGGAGGAGGAGAAGGAGGAGGAAGAAGATGAGGAGGAGGTGGAGAAGGAAGAAGAGGAGGAGGAGGAGGATGAGTAATGAGCTTTAGGCAGTCCCAGTTAAAAATCCCAGATAAAGACAGCTCTTCTTCCTCAATATTAATGAATTTTCCTGCTGGTCTCTTCTCTGCAGTGGCTCCGCTAGTCATTATTGCTGATCCTGTCTTTCACGTTCTAATATTTTATTCATCTTAGTTTTTGCACTAATTTTGATTATTTATAATACTTCTTATCTTGATTATTCAGTTTTTTTGGGGTGTATCCCTCTAAAATTCTGTACCTGAGATGAGACCTCAACCTTAATCTAGATTTTCCAGGAAAATCTAATAAAAGGCCATATGAGCAAAAGAAAGGAACTCTCTCTCTCTCTCTCTCTCTCTCTCTCTCTCTCTCTCTCTCTCTCTCTCTCTCTCTCTCTCTTGTGTGTGTGTGTGTGTGTGTGTGTGTGTGTGTGTGTGTGTGTCTAGCAAAGGTGTGAGAGTTTTCGTTCTTCTTTTTAAAAGCCTACAGGCTCAGACAAGCACCTTAGGGGAGGGATAGAACTCTTATTGGAAGAGAAATGAAACAGTGGTTTGTTTTGTTTGTTCATATTTTGTCTTAAGGGCTTTTGTTGTTGCTATTTTTTGGTTTGGTTTGGTAAAAGAAGAGGTAGTAAGGACTTCTCACATCTGAAAACTGCTGGGAAACTTCTCAGGAGATTGGGAGTTGGTCACAATGGATATATTAGAAGAACTTGTGTTTCCCTCTTAATGCTATCACAGCAAATCTATGTTAAAATGTGGATTATTCTACATGAGAACTCACTTGAAGTTGTGATGGACAAATACTGCAGGAGAGAGCCTGGAGGGAGGGAGACAGATGCATTCACTAAGAAAGAAATTCCACAATGGAGCAACAAACTGCAATTGGGAAATGATTTCTAAGGCGCAGAATTCTATACCCTGAGGAGCAGAGAAGGGGCACACAGCAGCCCTGCTTGATCATCCTATTCTTACAACACTGGAATGAAAAGCAAGAAACTATGAGACATAAACAGAGGTGGGAGTCACTAGCAGACACTACCTTGACAACCTCTCTTGCCTATAGCCAGAGCCCATATTTGCTCTCCTTTACATACATAGTAACTGAGCCTGTGGGCATATCCCAGAGAAGAGCTCCACCTACCCCCAGTAAACAGCTGAACTAGCTGGGGGCAGAAAGACAACTATATACTGAGTGCTTACCCGCAGCAGACAAACAAACCTCTCCTGGGCAACTTGACTGTAGTAAGCAAACCACACCCCTACAGATAAAGTCCCTGAGGATTTTTCAAAGTATTACCAGTGAACAAGGGGACCTTACTATTTACTGTGCTCTCTTGACTGGCTCACTGTCAGCCAGATTCTGTTCCCTGCCAGACCCCCGGTCATATGATTTGTCACCATCTGGTACTGAGATACTAGCCTCCTCCTAAACCCACCTCAGAACTGGTTCCACAGTCAATACCCAGGTCTATGTGCCCAAGGAAGCTAGAGGCATTGGGAACTCCTGAACCCTGGTCACTGCACAGCTATGCTCGACCTCAATGCCAAAGAATTGCCTAGACAGGCAAGACTGTGAAGCCCTGGTACCGCAGTTGGTGCCAGACACTTTAACCTGATTACAAACACTGGCCCAAAGTCCCTGCCCAGGTCCCTGTGGAGTACCAGGAAAAATGAAGAGCCAGAGGAAGATCAGAGCACCAGTCTGAAAAAACCTCCTAATACAACAGAGTTATGTAAGCTTCCCGAAGAAGACTTCCGATCAGTGGTCCTAATGACGCTCACTGAAATGAAATTGGTAGAAAAGAACTTTGACAAAGACATAAAAAGCAAGAGAGAACGTTTGAGAAAAGGCCAAACAGAAATCATAGCAGCAAGAGTGTAATTGCTAAAGTGGAATACTCAATAGAGGGAATGAACATCAGCATGGAAGAAACAAAACGAAAAATCTTTAAGTGAGCTCCTTTTGCAAGCAAAACAAGCCTACAAAAGAAAGAAGGAAGTAAGAATAAAATAACATATGAGCTCTACGGGACAGCAGCAAGAGGAACATTTGTATCCTAAGAGTTCCAGACGGAGAGCAGATACAGAAAGGAAAGGGCAAACTTCCTATTTGAAGAAATGATCACTGAGAGAATCCCCAAGCTGAGAAAGCACGCAGCGCGGAGCACAAAGAGTTCTAATCAAAACACATCCAAAGACATGCGCTCAAAGATGGTGGCAGTGCGGCAGCAAGTACAAAGGGACGGAAGCTCTCAGTGCTCTGAACAGCTGATGGGGTCGTAAAATTTCTGCGTGAGTGTGGGTGCCCCTTGGATATTCTGTCTCAGGGAGAGCACCATTGAATGAGACCAGCTGGTTGCCCTCCTCAGAGCTCCAGCCTAGGGTGACACTCTTGAGGATGGCAGCAGCTCGGCTGACAGCTGGCAGAGCTGCTGTAGCTCTTGGCACTAGGGGAAGTGGCAGAGTTTTAATGTGTCTGAATAGGGCTCTTTGGGTCCCACTCAGGTCCACTGTGAGTACAGGTCCCCGAGTTGAGAGGGCGCCCTGGGTTCCCACCATGGGGCCCTCGTGATTCATCACTGCCATTTTTTCCCTGCACTGCCCCACACTGCTGGCAGCATATTATGAAGGAAAACCTCCAAGAGCACCAACTGTCTGGAGATGCAGGATGAGGGCTTGTACCCCCTGGTCATTCTCTGCTAGACTGGTAGCTATGGACACCCAGAGTGCCTGAGATTCCAACAGTAGCAGCCCTGGCATTGGTACATGTCCCCATTGCCAATGGGGCCTATGGGGTGCGGTATAGCCAGCAGGTCAACCTGAACTCTGGGGGTGAGTGCATTAGCAGCTGTCGTCAGGCTTCCTGATACCCCAATATTGCTGCTGCACCTCTGGCCAGATTCTAACTACTCAGGATAGAGTTTCCCAAGAAATTAAACTGCCAAAAGTTAGGAATGTGGGAGCCATGCCCACAAATCACCTGCATCAACCATACAAGCTCGTTTAATGGCCTTGCTTCAGAGACTCATAAATAAATATCGAAAGAGATCAAAAGCCGCAATTAATCTCAGATCCATGCAAGGCTGGACAGACCAGGGTACAATTGAGGGAGGCGGGTTAGCCCAGTGCCCATGCAAACAGAACCCCCAATCAGCCACTTACTCACACAGTCCAAAATCACCACCATGCTCGCTGCCAGATTCTACCATCTCAGGACGGACCTCACTGAGATGTTAATCTGTTGAAAATTCAGGTATGCAGGTTTTGTGATAAAATCTTCAGGATTTCTTGGGGTTGGGTTGGGCTACCTGCCCCCACTTTCCTGTACTTTTAGAAGCCCCAGAAGTCACATCCCCACCCCAAAGTTACTACACAGTTAAAAAAAAGCTATTCCAGTTGTACCTTCCAGAAGAATATACTGAACACCCTGAACAAACACGATGACCTCTTAGTACCTATGCTGCAAATTATAATGCACAGAGAGAGAGAGAGAGGGAGAGAGAGAGAGAGAGAGAGAGAGAGAGAGAATATGAGAATATGGCAGACAGGATATGAGGGGTTGTAGAGGGTAAGAGTGTGGTGGGAGGGAAACCGGGGACATTGGTGGTAGGACATGAACACTGGTAGAGGGATGGCTGTTGGAACATTACATGATTGAACAGTTTTGTGACAGTTTATTTCACAGTGATTAAAATATTTTTTAAAAATGAATGAGCACACACATACACCAAGATTAATAATTAAAGTGGTCAAAATCAAAGATAAAGACAGAACACTCATGCAGCAAGATAAAATCAAAGAGCCAACTTTTTAAAGACTACCAACAGATTTCTCCACAAACTCTACAGATCAGAAGGGAGTGGCATGATGTAAACAAAGCACTAAATGGAAAATACCTCCAACCAAAGCTACTCTACCAGAAAGACTGTCACTCGACTTGAAGAAGGAAGAGGAATTATTGTTAAGGAATTCAGCATCATGTTAAGGAATTCATCGTCAATAAATCAATTCTCTAAAAAACACTTGAGAAACTTTTATAAAATGGGGGAAACCCCACTTAGAAGAAACCTGAAAAACATAAAATTTGGAAATGGAAAATAATGGGGACTCTAAGAAATTTTCAAGTTTATTGGTAATTTCCTTATACTCTCCATTCTGTTTAGTGAATTTTGAATTTTAGATGTTATATTTTTGAGTTTAAAATGTATATTTGATTATTATTATCATCATCATTGTGATGATGATGTCTTTTATGGTGCCAGGGATTAAACTCAGGGCCTCACACATACAAAGCAGACGCTCTACATCCCTGGTCTATTTGGCCTTTTCAAAATAGATTTTATTTCTCTGTTGAAAAACACGTTTAACATTTCCAATGTTTTTGGTAGTTTGTGGTTTTGAAGAAATCGGTTAATTTAATCCAAGTTGTTAAAAAATGTTTTCATAAACATGATATCACAACTCCAACAGCAATTTGTTTGAGCAGGCACCAGTAACATCTCTCATTGAGAGACTTATTGTTACTGTTTTTGGCATATCCAATACACACGGGTAGCTTGCCAGGCTCTGCTGCGTGGGCTCCATACTCTCGGTAGCTTGCCGGGCTCTACAAGAGGTGCGGAGGAATCGAACTCGGGTCGGCCTCGTGAAAGGCGAACGCCCAACCGCTGTGCTATCCCTCCAGCCCCAACAGCAATTAAAAAAGAAAAAAGAAAAGAAAGCACCCTGACAATTGTACTCCTGGCTACTATAACCCACCCCCATCCCTACGTCCTGGAATCATTCCAGAAACCCTCAGGAAGTGGTATTGCCCACTCTGGGAAATGCTGCTTTAGAACGCAGTGTTTCCACAGTGTGACACTTACTTCTGAAATATTTTCCCCAAGAATTACTTCTGAAATATTTTCCCCAAGAATTCAAATTTTCAGCCCCAACTTAGCATTTCTCTATTCTGCCCATATGTACTATTAATGTTTGGATTACATTGGATAACTCTGGGAGTTAAAATTGACTCATCTTGCAGATGAACGACTGAATAAGCAACAGAAACATGACCTAGAGTAATCTTGTGGTTTGATGGTGCATAAACATGTTTTATAATTGTTCTACAGCAAACTTGATACCTACTGAATCCATCAAGCATAACATGCCCATTTGAGTGAGAAAGGAGAAAATGGAACCCGTGTTTTTTTTTCTTCAATACATAAAGTCATGTTTATTTATGACATCGGCAACTATTACCAATCTGCCTGTTGTCTGTCGTCTACAAGTTGTTCACTTGAGGTAATACATGTTTTTTTGTGTTTTCTTTTCTTTTCTTTCGCTTTTTTTTTTTAATCTTCTTCCTCCACTACCCAGCCACCGCCATGCTCCAGGCCACATTTCGGGCACTCGGGCCGAACCGCAGCATGAGTGAAGCCCACAGAACCAGGTAAGCAGAACTTTGTGACCTTGGACTCCAGGCTCAATGAAACCTGGAAACATGACCCTCTGTCTGCCTCCTCCAATCTCTGATGCTCCAGGGATCAAACCCAAGACAACCCACCCTACCAGCGCCAGATAAATACCTCATTGGCTGACCTCCACTCACAGTTCCAGAAAGTCGAATTTAAACATTGGATGTGGGAGTCTCCTAGTGGACAGATCCATAACAAAATTGACCACATCATATTCAATCAAAGGTTTTGCCTGACCGATGTTGCTGTTGTCCCAAAATTCCAAATGGGATAGGACCACCGTATCCTTTGTGCAAAATTCTACTTCACACAGTGGGAAGAAAGGAATGCAAAGTTTAAGTTTAAGAAGAGAACTCCCAGAATGAGCACCAACTGGAAGCTCTTTGGCACTATTGTGGCAATGTGGGAAGATGCTGTTGTTGACAACATCGACGAGGAATATGATCGACTGGCTCAGCACCCCCATGACTGTACAAGGAATGCAGAGAGTGGAAAAGCCACAAACAGACACCTGTCTTTGGAAACTCTCGAGCTCATTCACCAACATGGTTTGGCACGAGCTTTAGGCAATCACAAACTAACATCCAAGCTTGCAAAGCTGTGCAGAGAAGTGATAAAGGAAGAACTCAGAGAGAGAAGAGCAGCAGTGTTGGCCAATGTGGCAGAAGCTGGGAAGAGTATTTTCAATGATCGCCTGTCCTTCGCCAACTACAAGACCAAGATGATTGCCTTCTGACATCCCCATGGTTCTATCACATCTTTCAGAAGGGAAATAGAGAGGATTATTCACAAAATCTACTCAGATCTCTTCGACAGCCACATCTACCTGCCCACATACCAAATTCTGCAGGATTGATATGTCGTTCTCAAAGTCCTCTCTTCCGAAATCCAACACATCACTTCATTGGTAAAGATGTGTACAGCACCCAGTCCAGACAAGGTTAGACCTGAACACCTGAAGAATCTGCCGCCAGAACTCATGAATACACTTGGCTCAGCTTTTCAGGCTACCTGTCCATATGCAAGTTTCCATCCCAATGGAAAACCAGCAGGACCATTTTGTTGTACAAAACGGGAGACATCCATGACATTGGCAACTATTACCAATCTGCCTGTTGTCTGTCGTCTACAAGTTGTTCACTTGAGTCATCCTGAATAGAATAGGCAGAACACTTGGTGAAGGACAACCATGTGAGCAAGCTGTGTTCCAAAAAGGATTCAGCACGATCGACCATATCCACACAGAGACCAAGATCATTGAAGTTTCGTGAGAGTTCAAGATGCCGCTCTGTCTAACGTTCATCGATTTAAAGAAGGCCTTTGATTCTGTTGAGACTGAAGTGGTCATCGAAGCCCTAGCTAAACAGGGTGTTCAAACTCAGTACTTCAAGATCCTCCGCAAGCTGTATCACGGATTCATCATTCTACAAGGAAGTGATCATCGATGTGAAGAGAGGAGTTCAGCAGGTGATATCATTTCACTGAAACTCTTCAGTGCCACCCTAGAGAACATCATGCAATGACTGGAATGGGAAGGAATAGGAGTGAAGATAGACGGTTGGTAACTACACCACCTCGGCTTCGCTGATGGCATCGTTCTAATAACACCAAACATTAGCCAAGCAGCACAAAATGCTGGCCGACTTAACCACGAGTGTGGAAAGGTCGGACTGCAGCTGAATCTCAGCAAAACGATGCTCATGAAAAACGAACTAGTCCCTGATGTTCCATTTGCTCACAAAGGAACAAACATCTACAAATGCAGCAGCTACATGTACCTGGATTGAGAATTCAACATGAGTAATGACTTGGCACCAGAACTGCACAGGGGGCAGATGGAATAGAGAAGGGATCACTAAGAAAATGATGGCTGGAGGAATCAGTCGGGATGGAAGATGCATGCTGAAAGTAGATAATGGACCAAACATGATGACCTCTCAGTTTCTGTGTTGCAAGCCATAATGCCCCAAAGTAGAGAGAGTATGGGAAATACTGTCTGCCATGGAGGCAGGGGGAGGGTGGGAAAGGGTATACTGGGGATATTGGTGGTAGGGAATGTGCACCATTGGGTGTTTGATAATTGTGTGATTGTAACTCAAACAAGAAAGCTTGTAACTATCTCACAGTGATTCAATAAAATTTAAAAAAAAGAACTGGGCAGGAGGAAGATAGCAGCGTGGAATGCTTTCAAGAGAGTCAAAGAAGTTGTCAAGAGGACAAAGAATCTCAGACTCCGGGCACATCTTTTTGACTCCACTGTTCTTCCAGCACTAACATATGCCTCAGAGACTTGGGCCCTATGCAAACAGGATGAGAACACTATTCAGGTATCCCAAAGAGGAATCGAAAGAGCTATGTTTGGAATATCACATTTCACTCAAGTGAGAGAAGGAATCTGGAGTTATGACATCCGTCAAAGATCAAAAATCAGGGATGCTGTCTCATTTGTCAAGGTGTCAAAAATCAGATGGGTTGAACACAAAATGCAATTTAGAGATGACCGCTGGACTAGAACTGTTACTGACTGGATTCCATGGGACGTCAAAAGACTGTGTGGTTGCCCACCTGTGAGATGTTCAGACTTCTTTTCAAAACCCTGAATGAACGGTTTGAGGCTCTTCGTGTTCCTGGAGTGAGCAGATGCCGTTGGGCTACACTAGCATGGGACAGGGACGAATGGAGACGTTACTGGCACCCGCTTGAGCAAATCAAAGATCAACGGGATGACAAGTGATACAAGTGGTACAATGTTCTTGTGACTGGAGCAATAGCACAGTGGGTAGGGCGTTTGCCTTGCATGAGGCCTACCTGGGGTCAATTCCTCCCTCCCTCTCGGAGAGCACAGCAAGCTACCGACAGTATCCTGCCCGCACGGCAGAGCCTGTCAAGCTACCCGTGGCGTATTCAATATGCCCAAAACAGTAACAACAAGTCTCCCAATGAAGACATTACTGGTGCCCGCTCAAGCAAATTGATGAGCAATGGGATGACAGTGATACAGTGATACAGTGAATCTTCTTGTGCAGGACTGAAGCAAAGGCAACTTCACACTCGGAATGATGGCATTTAATCTCAATTGTATTTTTTAAACATGGATGCCTGCCTCTCTCAAAGTATATGTTTCTAATAACAGGATGGATTTGGCATTGTTCTTTGACAGGGCACTCTGAGGAACACAATTTGTCTTCTTTAGTATTACTGGCAAAATCATATACTGTTCATCTGATCATGGTAAACACCATATAAACCCAAATTGGAGGAGATCTTACAAAACGGAATGTGTGAAAACTTTAAAAATATTGAAATCATATGAGACAAGAAAAAAAATGAGGTGGGGCAGAGAAACGGTGCAGTGAGCAGGGAGCTTGTCTTGCAAGTGGCTGACCAAGGTTCAATTCCTGGTACCATATTTGGTACCAGAAATCCATAAGAAGTGACCCCTGCGTGCGGATCCACAAGTAAGCGTGGATCTGAGTACCAATAAGTATGGCTCAAAAAGGAAAAAAAAAACTAAAAAGAATCATTGCAGAGCCAGAAAGATAATATAGCAGTTAGAGTACTTACTTTGTACACATTTTACCTGGGTTCAGTCCCAGATACCCCACGTAGTCCCCAGAACAGTGCCAGGAGTGATTCCTGAGTTCAAACTCAGGAGTAAGCCCTGAGCATAACAGGTGTGGCCCCCAACCAAAAAATAAAAACAAACAACAAGAAAAGAATCATTCCAGAAGACTCTAGAGATATAAAAGGTAAATGTGCACATTTGGAGGTGGAGGGCCTCTGAGATCAAGCCTAAAGGCTGCAGCACAGGCCCTGGTGTGTTTCCCAACAAGGCAGGCACCCCCCACCCCCCACCCCCACCACCAACCACACAGTCCTGGTGGTCCCGAGCATTTCTAGAGAGCTCCCCTCCTCCTCCCTCAACAAAAGTAATTATAACATATTATGTTGCATTGGGACTGGAGCGATAGCACAGAGGGTAGGGCGTTTGCCTTGCACATGGCCAACCCGGGTTCGATTCCTCCCTCCATCTCGGAGAGCCCAGCAAGCTACCAAGAGTATCCTGCCTGCGTGGCAGAGCCTGGCAAGCTACCCGTGGCATATTTGATATGCCAAAAACAGTAACAACAAGTCTCACAATGGAGACGTCACTGGTGCCTGCTAAAGCAAATTGATGAACAATGGGACGACAGTGTTACAGTGCTATAGTGATTCCATAATAATATTGTGTAAATGTCAACTTCCTGTATTTGATGGCTTAACTCTGGTACATAACCAGAGTTAAGAACCTACATAAGGAGAATGTTCTTGTCATTTGGTTATTTATTTATTTATTCATTTATTTGAAGCAGTGTTCTGGTTTTACTCTTGGCTCTTTGCTCAGGGATCACTCCTGGCAACATGTGAGGGACCGTATGCGATGCCAGGGTCGAACCCAGGTCATCAAACATGTGCAAGCCAAAGGCCCTACCTGCTGTACTAAACTCTGGCCCCTTATTTTTATCTTTTAGTAAATTCACAGTGACGCTTCTAGAGGAATTTGGTGTCATGTATGCAACTCACTTGTTACAGGAAAATAGATGAGAAATAACTAAAAAAAATGCATAGTTATATAGATAGAGCAAAAGTGGTAAGATATAAACAATTTAGGAACCTGGATAAAAGCTATTTCAAAAGTTATCTATTTCAACATTTGTCAAGTTGAAATTATTTCAAAATAAAAAGTGAAAAAAGAGAAATGTTTGAGTATCTTACAAGATACTCAAGAGTCATTATATTATATATTATTGCTACCAAAATAAGAATATTCATCATCATCATAGACACAATTTTTTTTGACAGAAAGTATGCCTGGCGATGCTTAGGGCTTACTCCTGACTCTGCACCCAAGAATTATATTAATGGGTGCTGGAGTGATAGTACAGTGTACTATCTATTTGTATAGATAGTACAAATGCCTATCGGGCATTTGCCTTGCATGCGGCCGACCCGGGTTAGATTCCCAGCATCCCATATGGTCCCCCGAGCACTGACAGGAGTAATTCTTGAGTGCATGAGCCAGGAGTAACCCCTGTACATTTCCGGGTGTGACCCAAAAAGAAAAAAAAAGAATTATATTTAAGAATAATATTCCTGTTGATAGGGCTGGAGCGATAGCACAGCAGTTGGGCATTCGCCTTTCACACGGCCGACCCGAGTTCGATTCCTCCGCCCCTCTCGGAGAGCCCAGCAAACTACCGAGAATATCGAGCCCGCTCGGCAGAGCCTGGCAAGCTACCCATGCATATTGGATATGCCAAAAACAGTAACAGTTAGTCTCTCAATGAGAAACATTACTGGTGCCTGCTCGAACAAATCGATGAGCAATGGGATGACAGTGATTCCTGGTGGTGCATGGGAAACCATATGGGATGCCAAGGATCAAACCCCAATTGGCCACATGCAAGGCAAGCGCTCTACCCTACCTCTTGTACTATCTCTCGAGCCCCACAAATATATATATATAACAAATATATATATATATATATACATTGCTATATTGCTTTTGGGGTCACACCCGGCGATGCTCAGGGCTGACTCCTGGCTCTGCACTCAGGAATCACTCCTGGTGATGCTCAGGGGGCTATATGGGATGCTGGGAATCGAACCCGGGTCAGGTGCATGCAAGGCAAATGCCCTACCCACTGTACTATCACTCCAGCCCCCACAAATATATATATTCTTATAGACAGATATTATATATGAAGGGGAATAGGGGGTAGGACTGATAGTGTAGGGGCCAGGGGGTAGTGCCTACCACCTTATTCTCTAAGCAAGTCCTCTTAGTTCCAGGAGCTCTTGGGAAGGAAGAAACTCTGCTTCATACCCTTGTTTCTCTCATAGTTTGAGTCGAGTGCCCATTGTACTCTTGCCTCTTCACTGACTAAGGTGGAAATATCTTAGTGATAATGACTCACCTTGGTGTAAATACCTGTGATCATGATTCAGTTTTCCAAACTCTGTTTCTCAAAACACTCGTGTGTTCTCAGAAAACAAATGAAAAGAGAAACGTAAAACCCTTCTGTTTCTTGGGCAGAATGCCTCGGATATAATGTTTCATCGACACTTATCCTCCTTCCTGGACATCTATAATACGCATGAGATCATAAATTGCTGCATTTTTGAGTGAGTCAATATTTTGTAAACTTTGGGGCGGGCTTTTCCTACCACTTAATAGCTCCCATCTAACGTCCCACGACAAGTATGTTTCTCTGCTCCCAAAGACTGTGGGAAATGTTGAGGATGCTGAGGGGAGACACCTACCGGAGTTGCCTGAGGCATTGCCTAGTCAGAGGCTGGTTAATCTCCCTGCCCTGCCTCCTGGTGTGCCTCAGTTTATTCACAGGGTGACTACCCTCTTTGTGATGTCAAGGTGCTACTGTGATCTACCACTTCCCTCTCACACCCAGGCTAAGGAAGTGAGTTCCTCCTCCTGCCCGCTTGGCCCTGACCCATCACCCCACACAGGAAAACGGGATTCACCTGAGAACCAGGTCTGCTCACGCCTCGCCCCGGTAACTTGTGGGATCCCATTCATTCAAGGGGCCCACACAGTGGGGAGGTGTGCAAGGAAGATTGTGGGAGGCCAAATGTCCTCCACATTGTGAAATGTAAGCCAGCAGACGACTATGAGGTGTCTCCTTAGATCAGCTTCATCCCACACAGGGACATGTCACCTACCCCCTACTCTTCCGGCAGTTAGACAGCCCTGTCAGCCTATCCGAGGGAGGGAGAGGGAGGAACCCCGAATAGAGGGGCAAGGACAAGCCTGCCACTGGTAGAGCACTGAGGAACGGGAAGGAATGTGCGGGGCAGCATTTTCTTCTTCCTTTTCCCTTCTATGCTTTGGCACAATTGAATCTTCCTTTTGCTCTGGCCGCACCCAGCTGCCCGGCCCCATCCAGGAGGCTTCCGAGAAGAACACAGTTTGCTTGCCAACGCCTCCCCCCACCCCCCATGGAGGTTGAATTCCAGAGCTTATTTTTTCTAAGCCTCATCTCACCTTTTGCTTCATAATTTTGAAGTAAAATCCTCCTCAAGACAGTTGCTCACCATGTGCTTGAGACGGGAACAATGAGCCATTCTTTCTTTCTTTCTTTTTTTTTTCTTTTGCTTTTTGGGTCACACCCGGCGATGCACAGGGGTCACTGCTGGCTCATGCACTCAGAAATCACCTCTGGCAGTGCTCAAGGGACCCTATGGGATGCTGGGATTCGAACCCAGGTCGGCCGTGTGCAAGGCAAACGGCCTACCCGCTGTGCTATCACTCCAGCCCCGAGTCATTCTTTCAGTGGCGTTCATTTCCCAACGGCCATGGCAAAGTTACGTGTGTGTCAAGAACCCTGTGTGGGTCAGCCAGGCCGCACTGCGGAAGACTCTAGAGGGAGGCACGCACTGGAGCTTTGGCTTCATCTACGGCCCACAGTGACTAGAAATCCACACAGGTCTGGTTTTCCCTCTCTTCCTGCGAAATAGCTGATGTGTTTTGTTGCACTGTGGGAGGGGTAGGGGGGCACACACGGGGTGTTCAGGGAAACAGGCAGTTTCAGGCACGAAAACTCCATTGCTCCTGCCTGCAAAGCTCCTATTTCTAGTCCCGGGAGCTGTCTCCCCAGCCTGAAAGAGTTAATGTTAATGCCACAGCGCAGTGTTTTCCAGTGGCCACAGCTGACTTTGAAGAGGGCCATCATTCATTCATCACCTAAAGTGGATGCAAGAGGACACCCAGGGCTCAGGCCTCTTCATGGCAGGAAGTGCCTGGTGCCTGCCCAAAGCAGCGTCCAATTCAGGATTATCTTGCTCCTTCCTCTTCTTCCTGCTTCCTTCGCTTCCTTCCCCTCTCTCTGCCCCAGAGGAAGGATCCAAGAAATTCCTGAAAATTAATGTATCAAGTTACTCCTCTAACAACTGTCCTCTTGCTCTTCTTGAAATGATCAGCCTGTTATTATTAGGTCACCTCCTAACTCATTCCAAAAAGTACTAAGTGATAAGGAGTTATTGCATACATTTTAATTATTTATTTGTGTGTATTGGGGGACTGGAGCAATAGCACAGTGGGTAGGGCATTTGCCTCGCACACGGCCAACTTGGGTTCGATTTCTCCGTCCCTCTCAGAGAGCCCAGTAAGCTACCGAGAGTATCCAGCCTGCATGGCAGAGCCTGGCAAGCTACCCGTGGCGTATTCAATATGCCAAAAACAGTAACAACAAGTTTCACAATGGAGACGTTACTGGTGCCCACTGAGCAAATCAATGGAAGACAGTGCTACAGTGTGTTGGGGAGGGGATGGGAAGTGAGGGAAGCCCCTTAGCAACTCCTAGGGATCCAGGAGCTGCTCCTAGATATACTTGTTCTGCTGGTACATGTTTCACGGTTTGGTGCTTGGGTTCAGCAGGGCTGGGGGTAACAACAGGACAAGTGTTGGTCTCATTAGGAAGAGTGATTACATTTTAGTGATTTTCTTTCCCTCAAGAATCTGGATGGGGGCTCTCTGCCAAGATGTGATCCCGGGGGCCACACGTGTGGGGCCCCACCGCAGCAGCACGAGCATGATTCCAGAGGCCAGCTAAACTGCTTTTGATACCAGCAGCTCCTTGCAAAATATCTCCAGACTGAGAACTAAGCCGTGGCCACATGCCTGCCCAGGAGGGGAAAGGTTTTTCTCTCTCGCCTTTTCCTTGCGGGGGTGGGGGGAGAGCGTGGCGACCGCCATATTATGAGGACCACAGATGAGAGTTACAAGCTTGCAGTGATCCAATTTCTGGAAGAAATTTCCCTGGACTTAGTTGCTAAAATACAGAAATCCAAAACCTCATTTCTCTTCACAGCAGGTCTGACTCTAGTGGGGAACTCCTAACAATAATAGTGAGTTTTTTGTTGAAATATTGAATGTAACCAAAGTAAAGAGAAAGTAAAGTGAAATTTATCAGTTACAAAGGCGAGGTGGGGGGGTGGATGGGAGGTACTCTGGGGTTTTGTTTGGTGGTGGAATATGTGCACTGGTGAAGGGACAATTGCTTCAGCATTGTATAACTGAGACTTAAGCCTGAAAGCATTGTTATTTTCCACATGGTGATTCAATTTAAAAAAAAAAGAATCTGGATGGGGAAGCTGGAGCAATAGCACAGCAGGTAGGGTGTTTGCCTTGCATGTGGCCAACCTGGGTTCGATTCCCAGCATCCTATATGGTCCCCTAAGCACCGCCAGGAGTAGTTCCTGAGTGCATGAGCCAGGAGTAACTCCTGAGCATTGCCAGATGTAACCCAAAAAGAAAAAAAAAGAATCTGGGTGGGAAAAAAATGGGGAGAGATCAGCTAGTAAATTAGCAAAATGAAATAAATCAGAAGATAAATATTGATGATTTCACCTGAGTACGCTAGTGAAGGAAGCATAGCCACTGAATGTACAGCAGGAAGTGAAACACAAACCAGTGGCCATCAGCAACGCTGAGGTTAGCAGGGGAGAGAGAGCAATGGGGGAGGAAGCACGGACAGAGGGGGTGTGATGGGTATAGGAGTGGGTCTTTAAAATAAGATTAGGGGCAGAGCGATAGGGAACTTGCCTGCATGCAGCCGACTTGGGTTTGATTCCCGGTATCCCATATGTCCCATGAGGACCGCCAGGAATAATTCCTGAGAGTAGTCAGTAGTAACCCCCGAGCATTGCTGTATGTGGCCCCAAACAAAACAAAACAAATAAATAAAATAAGAGGGGCGGGGTGTCTGCTGGCTCAAACTGCTGGGGCACGTGCTTCGTGTGCAAGATCCCCTGGAATAGATCCCCAGCAACTTATGGGCCTTAAAGTACCAAGGAGAGCCACCCCTCTGACACCAGTGCCAGGAATCGCACTTGAGGACCAATGGATCATATATGTGTATATATATACAAATATATATACATATATATAAAATATCACTGTATCACACTGTCATCACTGTCATCCCGTTGCCCATCGATTTGCTTGAGCGGGCACCAGTAATGTCTCCATTGTGAGACTTGTTACTGTTTATGGCATATTGAATACACCACGAGTAGCTTGCCAGGCTCTCACATGCGGGCGAGATACTCTCGATATATTATATATACAGATGTATATCTATCTATCTATCTATCTATCTATCTATCTATCTATATAATATGACCAAACTGGGTTTGATCCCTACTACCCGACATGGTTCCCCAAACCTCATCAGGATTGATCCCTGAGCACAAAGCCGGGAGTAAGCCCTGAGCACTGCCAGGTATGGCCGCACCCTAATTTTAGAATATGAGACAGCAGCTCTAATTTATTTAGTCAGACATGTGTGGCTCTATTTTTCACAATGCCAAACCAAGGACCAAGCCTTAAATATCCTCAAGGCACGTGTCCACTGCCTTGCTTCAGGTTGTGTAAGTGTTTAAGAAAATTTGGTTTTCCTCCTGCGCTAGTGGTTCATCACAAATATTAACACTTTTTTTTTTAAGGGGGGCTGGAACAACAAGACAGCAGGTAGGGTGCTTGCCTTGCACATGGCTGACCCAGGTTCGATCTCTGGCACCCCATGTGGTCCCCAAAGACTGCAGGGAGTGAGTCCTGAACACAGAGACAAAAGTAAGCCCTGAAGACTGCCAGGTGTGCCCCAAATACCCAAACAAAACAAAATAAAAATATTCCTTTTCCAAGTGACAGCTATATATTTTTTAATAGCCAACTCTTATTAATGATGGGACACTAGGACAGAGGCCTGCGGCTGAGGGAATGCCCAGTTATCCAGAATCACGGCGCTGATGAGATCTGTGAGCCATTTCAAATGCTTTGAGTTCTGAGCTCTGGCTCAGCCTGGTCCAGTGAGACCTCAGTTGTTGATGCCTGGCACGAGAATTGACACTCTTGCCTTTATTTTTACACAGTTCCTTTGAAAAATGTTCTGTATTCCCCAAAACAGTTTTTCAATAGAAGTCAGAAATCTGTATCTCCTTGTGAAATCATTCAATTTTTGTGTCTTTGTTTGGGGGCCACTCCTGGCTATGCTCAGGGCTTACTCCTGGCTCTGTGCTCAGGGCTTACTCCTGGTGATACTTGGGAGGCCATCTGGGGTGCCTGGGATAGAACCCGGGTGGGCCATGCGCAAGGCAAGTGCTCTACCTGCTGTTCTATCTTCCCAGCCCCCAAGTTTTTGGCTATTGTTTTCATCACTCAGCTTAAGGCGAAAGTAAAAACAAAAAGGATGAAAGCCGGGCAGCTGATCCCTTGAGTCAGAACTGTCTCCTCCGACTGTGTTTCTTCTCTCCTCACCCTGATTGTTGTGTCTTTAATCTCTTTTTCAGAGGAAGAATGATCAGTCTCACCAGCCCGGTGGGCCTTCACTCTCAGCATTTTTGAGTGAGGCTTGCTGAAAGAAGTGCAGGATGAGAACTGAACAACTTTGAACTTTTCAGGTGATTTTGGACTTTGCCGCTTTTGTTATTTAGCGCTCTCAGAAAGCCAGTGCCCCCTACAAGAACATGGGGGTTTTGAATGATTCATCTGCTCACAGACCTTGATATTCAATCCAGGTGTAGGAAAAAACAGTCTAGCCCTCAGGTTCTATCCCCAGGGTTTGGAAAGGCTTCAGTGAAATTCAATAGCAAAGGCCCAGGCACTTACTTCCCCTGACTTTCTCTTTGTTCTATTAACTTTTTTTTATCTCTGAAAAGCAAAGGGATTTCCTTCGGGGATTAAGGAGAGGAAACAACCTAAGGTAGGGAGATAGTGTTTCATTGGAATTATGAAGTATCCTGAAGTCAACTCAACCAGAAACCCTTTCCCCCAATCTTGGAAGTTTCTGTCTGCAGAGCCCTCAGCGAGCGGCAGGAATATCTCAGGCAAACAGTAGCTTGGTTTCTTGGATAAAGCTGAGAGCTTTTCTTATTTTCTTATTCAGAGGCACAATCTAACTTTGTCCCCCTTCCCCTTTGTATTTTTCAAAAAATTTTACATGTGTTATTTTTGTTGACATGTTGTAATTCAGGAATAAAAATTAACAATGAATCGGTGCCATTTTCATCCTTCCAGTGAATGGGTTTGACTCAATGAAAAGATGAGATGCAGAATGAGACAGATGATTAATTTCCTGGTGACATATCTTCGAAGTTACTGTATGAAGAATGAGATGAAAGGGAAATGTTCCCTGCTCACAGCAGGCTTTTGTGATTTCAAAAGGCCCAACATGGTACTTTACAAATGTGTCTGAGTCACTTTTTATTCTAAACCGAGTGGCTGCGGAAGGATTAGGTTATGACAATAAGGAAAAGGATTCGTGTGAAAGAGCTACAACTGACACAGTCGTCTCCTCCCAACAGAAGGACTAACTAAAGAATATGCTCTTAGCTGTTTTCCAGAGCCACTAAAATGTTAAATAACAATTTTTAATTTTATTTCTTTCACCAAATATATATATGTATATATATATATATATTTTTTTTGAGGATACATGGGTAGTGCTTAGGGATTAACCCTGATGCTGTACTCAGGAATTACTTCTGGTGGTGCTCAGGGGACCCTAAGGGATATCTGGGATCAACCCAGGTAGGCCACGTGCAAGGCAAACCTCCTTCCTGCAGTACTATTACTCTGGCCCCTTTCTCCAAATTTAATGCTCTGACAGTTACTTTTAAAAAATGCTTAATGGTCCCCCTAATGATAATTTTTAGTTAATCATGCCTATATTCCTTTTTGAAATTAAACAAGTTTTGTTTTGCTTTGTTTGGAAGCCACAGCAGCAGTGTTCAGCAGTTACTTTGACTCTGTGCTCAAGGATCACTCCTTGCAGTGCTTGGAGGATCATTTATGCGGTGCTGGGGATAGTATCTGGATCATCTGCATACAACCCCATGCTATCTCTCTACCCCTGAAATAAGACAAATCCTAAAATAATTTTTGTCAGTTGATTAAAAATTTTTAAAAGTCAAATATTTTTCACAGTTTTTATCTATTGAATATAAAGTATCTTTTTCATATCATGTTGTCTAGGACACAGTGAATATTTGTTTAACATATACTTAAACAATAAAAGTACATTTTAAAATATTTTCATAGTTCTTTGTACATATGTTAAATCTACCTTATTAATGTTGAGTAATTCTACATCAGGTGGATTTCAAACTAAGTTTTACTTCTAAACTGATTTTTCTAGTTATGTTGCTGTATTCTGCTCATTTTTTTCTCTTCATTTAACTTTTGATTTGAAAATCTGGAAGTGTAGATGATTATTACTTCCAGTTTTTGTGAAATCTACTTTATCGGGAGAAGAATCTCAAATCAGATTATCTTTCAAAAAAAAATCCACTTGAGATTTGACCTCAAAGAAAATTCAACCACTGTACTCTGCAAAGGAAAGAGTTGTGCAAACTCTCTCCAACCCCATTAACCTCGCCTCTTGGCAATCAGTGACCTATTTTCCTAGTAAGCCCAGGCTGCCTTTGTGTTACTGACCTGAGTCACATTCAGGCTTAATATAGAGGACAACCCTGCAATTAACTGTTCCTAGAGTCAATGTACAGTCATAAATTCTCTGATGCATGAAGACTAAAACCTTGTGACATGCTAAGACAAAAATGTTGCAGAAGTCATCAAGGGGGGAAAAATATTATGAACTAGATGGTATGACTCCACATCAATACCTACAATAATGCAGTTTATTTGTTATTATCAGTTGAACAGGATCATTTGTTAATAATCTCCATATATAAGCATCTTACTCTTTTCTCCCAGAAGTCAAATATTTTCTCCCAGGAACTGGTGGTTTATCTCTTAGTCTGTTTACTTGCATGTAATTCATCTGGAGGCTAATAAGACTCTGATGACACTGTTCTGTTCGTGAACAAGGATCTGGACTCCCCGATCCTTACAAGATAAAAGGCAGCCTGCAATGGTCAAAGGGCAAGGAAAGTATGAATTCCAGTTAGGTCAATGACACTGGGTGTATGTATGCTCCAGACTGTTTTCCTACTTCTGATTTTTTCCCTGCATTTCCTTAGGATAATTATGCTATTTGCATTCTCTCTCTGAATTCCTCTTGAATTGCTAGTGGCCAGCATTTGGCAAGATCCATGAGGTGTTTTGTGTATAGAAGGCTGCTTTCTTTGATAACTTCCTATTGAATTCCTAAAAACAGAACATTAAGCTGAAATTAAATATCATACTTTCATTCATCATCAGTCATTATATCTTTCCCACAATTAAGAGTTGAGGAATCAATTGGGATGGGAGATGCGTGCCGAAAGCAGATAATGGACCAAACATGATGACCTCTCAGTGTCTGTGTTGCAAGCCATAATGCCCAAAGGTAGAGAGAGAGTATGGGTAATACCATCTGCCACGGAGGCAGGGGGAGGGTGGGAAAAGGTGGGTATACCTGGGATATTGGTGGTAGGGAATGTGCATGGAGGAGGGATGGGTGTTTGATCATTGTGTGATTGTAACCCAAACATGAAAGCTTGTAACTATCTCACAGTGATTCAATAAAATAAAAAAAAAGAGTTGAGATACTATTTATCAGAAATGCATTCCAGAAACAAAATTAGTAAGGAGAAATAAGATCTGCCATTCATTAAACACAATATTCTGTCATCTAATGATCTCATCAGAGCAATTCACATTATTTTCACCTTTTAGATCTAATGTTTGTGCCTTCCTTGAAGTCACGCTGCTACAGAAAAGCAAAGCCAGAATTTACACTTTTTAAAGAAGTTCTGACTTAAAAGCCACTTCATGTTGAGCTCTCTGTTGAACTACCTGACAGAGCATGGGTCCCAGCAAGGCCCGCTCAGTCCAGAGTATAGAGTTGCTCAGTCTTCACCTGTTTGCTATTTCTTCCTTTCCTCTAGCCTGGGCTTAACAGGGTTCATTGCTTTTGGCTCTACGTGAAGTGGAGCATTATTTTTAAAAAATTCAAATGGAATTTATCATTTATTTCTTAACTCTCTGCAGAACTCTTCCTCTGATGAAACCTTCCTCAGAACCATGAGGGACATCTAAAGAGGACTAAGGTTGTCACATTGGGAGACTTCGAGAAGGTTTCAGCCCCAAGAGACAGGAACTGCAACTTCTGAATGATGTATGCCCCACGGGAAATCCACTGGGAACCAGACAAATCAGGCATACTCTAGCTACTGCCTCACAGCTGGGAGTCCTGGCAGAGGAGGACTCGAGAAGGGCTCCTGGGTAAGGAACAACGTGTTCTTTGTGGAATGGAGTTGAAGGGAACGATCTGCTCCATCGTTGAAGTAAGATACACGTAGAGGTATGAGTGGAAAATAACCTTAGTATAGTGAAAACCGGGGACAGAGTGTGACAGTCTCAGAATAAGCTACATAAGATGGAACAGTGTAAGCCTTTGAAACCCTGCAGAAGATGTATGGTTTAAACCAAGAAAGAATAAAAAGCTCCAACACCTGCAGAGGCCAAATAGGTGATGTGAGCAGCACGAATGTAACTGCAGCTGGGAGTCAGTTAAGCCTACACCCACAAATGGACTGTCCCCCCCAGACTCCAGTTCATTGATGCTGGGGAGAAATGCAGTCTTAACATATCCAGGCCTATTTATCTTTTTTCTCTTTCTTAACAGAACCCAGAGATCTAGATTTTACTATGAAATCTCTAATTTTTTAAATACCAGAAGATAATAAAATATCTTGAAAGAAAATCTGTAAATCAGACAAAACAACGGGGTAGCTGGATTCAGAGTCTTCCTACAGGCAATTAGCTTGCTCCATCTTTGTAGACAACTAACTTAAATTCAAAGTTGTAACTCCTTTGTAAAATCTGACTTACTGAGTATTCAATTTACTGTGGTAAATACTGTGTATATATACATAATCCTATATAACTAGGAGTTGCTTTTTTATTTATATTTTGGGCTATATCGAATTGAATACACCACGGGTAACTTGCCAGGCTCTGCCATTCGGGCAAGATACTCTCGGTAGCTTGCCGGCCTCTCCAAGAGGGGTGGAGGAATCGAACTTGGTTGGCCGCATGCAAGGCAAACACCCTACCAGCTGTGCTATCGAGATGGAAAAACTGAAAGGGCATTGGCCTGAAGAGCCTTAACTCAGGTTAAGATTTTACTCAGGGCTTTCAAGAATGAGGATCCGGCAGTGCAAAGGTGATGATGGATGGCAGCTGGGTGAAAGGTCTGGTAGCCACTGTAGTTATCTACGTAAGAGAAATAGCAGCTTGACCCAAGGTAGCTGAGGGAAGGAGTGAGAAGTTATGAAGTGTTTTAAACATTCTGACAAGATTTGCTGAAGGAAGGGAATGTGGGGTGTAAGATAGGCGCCAAGATGGTTCCAGGACTTCATGCCCAGTGCACTTTTAGTAAGGGGGGTGCAGGGGAGCAGCTGGCTGGGGGACAAGAGAATGGCAGGCAACAGGAATTAGCCTCCAAGTCTTCCAAATGGATTTGTTGATCAGGCAGTTGAGCATAGTTGAGCATACAGGCTTGGGAGGGTGAAAAGCTAGAATGTGATAAGGAGAATGTGCTAAACTTTTAAAAGTGGGAGATGAGGGAGAATGAAATGACTCTTGAAAAAGTTTCAAAACATCTTCATTTATATTATCACTATTCTCCATTGATTTATTTATCTATTTATTGTCAAGAATTGAATTGAGCCCAAGTCCTCCATATCCAAGGCATGAGTTCTATTACTAAGCCACGGCTTCAGGTAGCTCTTGTTTCTGCTTAATTGTGTGTGTGTGTGTGTGTGTGTGTGTGTGTGTGTGTTTGAGCGTGTCTGGTGCCAGGGTATCACACATGCAAAGTGAGCACTGTACTGCTGATTCACATTCCTGACCACAATCATCAGAGCTTTTATCACAAAGGTCTGAGGTGGCTGTAAAAAACACGTGGCAACGTTCAAGTATAAGAAGTAGCTTAAGCTCTATTCATGTTTCTGTCTCCTGCATAGGCGTTAGCCAATAGCACCACTATCACAGATAGCTTCACAAGACATGCAAATTATTGGGCTCCACCCAACCTGGAAATCATAAACACGGACCAAAGGGCCCAAGAAACTATTGACATGTTCTCCGAAAGACTGCTCTGCAGATATACAAAAATTAATTATTGTTATATTTCTTCCTCTTCCCCTTTGGTATTCCCGGGGGTGCATATGTACCTGGCTGTGGGTTGCACATCAGGCTGCAGTGTTCACACGCTCAGCCACAATGCTCATGAGCTTGCACGCCTTTAGTTGTGGTGCTTGCCGGGGCTCACACAAGTTATGGTCGGCAGGCTCACCAGGAGCTGCTATAGCACTCAAACATGTGCTGCTGGGAACTGCACTTCCTCGGGTCATACTCACACTTAGAAGGGGTCATACTCCTTTTTGTGGCGCTTACACATGCCTGACTGTGGCGCTGCTAAGAAAGATCCTGAAGCACTGGGGAGCACAGACAGCAGAGCTGCCGGGATTGAACTCAGTGCATGAGGCACAAAAGGGATTAAAACTCATGACCACATCCTTGCAAAATACTCTGAGCCAGAGACTATTTCAGGCCCATGAAATTATGTGCTTCAGCCCTGGTACATGACGGTACAGATACTACACTTCTTCACGACTTGGTCACTATCTCTATTGTATGGCTTCTGATTAATGTTATAAACATCCAAGTGGCCCCTGGCAAATAAAAGTTTCACCGTCCTGCTTGTGCTTTTGCTGCAGGCCCAAGATGGTTATACGCATTCATACTGAGTGTGGTAGATAAGAAGTTTAGTATGGGATGGGGCTGGAGCGATAGCACAGCGGGTAGGGTGTTTGCCTTGCACACGGCCAACCCGGGTTCGATTCCCAGCATCCCATATGGTCCCCCGAGCACCGCCAGGAGGGATTCCTGAGTGCAGAGCTAGGAGTAACCCCTGAGCATCACCAAGTGTGACCCAGAAAGAAAAAAAAAGTTTAGTATGGGAGAGAGAGAGAGAGAGAGAGAGAGAGAGAGAGAGAGAGAGAGAGAGAGAGAGAGAGAGAGAGAGAGAGAGGGTACAGCAGGCAGGATGCTTGCATTGCATGAAGCTGACTCCCTTTCAATCCCAGGTACCGCACATGGCCCCGAGCCCTAGGAGTGATTCCAAAGCCCTGCCAGGAGTGATTCCTAAGCACAGTCAGAAGGAAGCCCTCAGCACAGCAAATGTGGGCCAAATCACCTCACACCCCACCCCCCAAATTTTAGTACAACAAAATTTTAAACATTTAAAAAGGAGACATCTTTATTTTTTGAAAAATGGCAAAATATCTTTATTGTTTGAAGCATATAAAATAGTAAACAAAAATCAGTATGACATTTTATTTCTTTTTTTGACATTTTATTTTTTATTGTTCTTAATAGCTATAAAAATACAATGCCATTTAGTCTTTATAAACTCCTGAAAAGGATCAAGAGCTGATTTTTAAAAGGTACTAAAACACACAATGAGTTTTTAAACACACAATGAGAAAAATTTTAAATATAGACCCCTACAGTAATTAGGACGATGTGTTTTCTTTCTTTTTTAAAACACAGAGAGAATTTCCCCAGTGTTCCTTACAGACATCATAACGTCATAAATGAAAACCGCCTTCTCCTGCTTTCTTTGCTCTTTTGACAAAGGTAAACAGAAAAGCAAGCTAAAATTTATATTCTTTGATTTAATCTCTGATTTAAGACAAAACAAAACTCTCAGTTTGTAACCAAAAAGACCTTTGAGAATCCTAGGCTAACTTTCATTTCATATTTGTGTTTCAAATCACAATACATTAAATATAATAGTAAGTATTCATGAGAATGTGCTTTTTTCAAAGGTACTTTTTGTTCAGCTGTGACAATCACTCTAAGCACCATTTCTGAAACACATGATTACATATATATACATATATATGTGTTTAATTATCACTGTTAAATCATCTGGCAAATGCTGAGCATACTGACTGAAATCACACTACATAATCCTTATGAACTGGAATTCACAGATTTAGATCCAACTCATATCTTTCAGTGCGTTCATCTATTAAAGATTCATATTCTAAACTTTATTTCATTTCAGATTGGTCAAAGGATAAACAATGAGCACCATGATTGAATTAAAAAAATAAACACTGTCCTATGCCATAAATGTACTGCTGCTAATTAAAACAAGTACATGCTTACTATCACTTGGGACTTTTATAAGATAACCTCTTTAAGGCAGTGGTAAGCAAGAATATTTTTTCTGAACTATGAGTCAGATCATTAACTCATTTGATGTCTCCCGCACATGAACTGCTTTAAGGAGTTGCCTGAACATTGTCAGTCTGAGATCATTTAACAATGCAGTTCACAGAATTGATTACTTTCCTGGAAGGATGTGGATTATAACTGAAAACTGACATTTAAAATAACATGGGGGAAAATACAGAGTCACTTGAATGCTTATAACTTTATTACTACAATTATAAAAGGTATTTGAATCAGCCCTTGACATTGACTTTTGTTGTAACCAGTGCTTAATTTTTGTCCTTTTCACCTTTTGTTCTGCCGCTCACCCTTTTAAGAAATGTCATGATAATGGGAGCATGGCTGTGTTGCATGAAGCACCGTGGACTGCCTTCCTGGGTCACTGGACATGTGTTCATTTATCATGCCTCTGCTCATACTTTCCATTCAACTTTTCTGCTGTATCACACTGAGAAGCTTGTGCTGATTCTCAAGGCAGTCTTTCAACTTATCTTCAGTCAAAGTCAGCCGCTGCTCCAAGATGGAGACTGTCTGCAGAGAGCACAGGACAGTGGCCGGTGAGCTCAGAGAAAAGACCACAGGGACAGTCTTGCGCCGGAGCGCCAATTCTGGAATTGAAACGCTGGCCCCTTTGCCAGGAAGTTGGCTCAAAAGTGAAGTGTAAGATCTTGCTTTGCTTCTGACTCCTCAGGATACGGCAAAGTAAATCAGTTTGAGGAAAGGGAAAAAACCAGCTGGGAAGCGCTCGAAGACCAAGGCTCTGTAAATATTCGGAATGCTTGCTTTGCCAAAGCCTCCCTGGCAGAGAGGAGCCTGCTTGACAGATTCTAGGTGGTGCCACTAGCACAGGGCAGTGTGTGGAGTAGGGAGCGGAGGCCACATGCCTAGCCAGGTGCTGCTGCAATGACTGCAGTGACAAGTTCGTCTGACACAATCATTCCCAATGGACCCTTCTTCTACTACCCCTGACACTGAAACGCTGAGTTCACATCGAAAACTTAATTTCTGGGGATAATAGCACTCCACAGGATTGTTAGGAGATAAGTAATAAACTAATGAATGTGACATGCACTAGGTTGGAAATGCATGGGATGTGATGAATCTTAGCTATTCTTACTCCTCTGGGCAACACATGAATTTATGACTACGCGCACAGAATTTAGGAAATAGAATTATTTTGTGATATCCAATATTTCCATCTTTAGTTTTTCATATAGAGATTTTTTTTGGTATGAAAAGGTATGGGTTCAGGAAGCTACACTTGTCACTTTATGTGGTGCCATAATAAAAACCAAATCAAACAGAAAAAACAACCCAAAATTAAAAAACAACAACAAACTCTTGGCCTTATAACCAGCACCCAGTTCAAGACTGCATTTCCAGACAGAAACTCCAAGCACCTAACCGATCACCACCCTACACACCCACATAACATCTCCATCTTGACGCACCCTCCCTCCCTCCCTCCCTCCCTCCCTCCCTCCCTCCCTCCCTCCCGTTCTTTCTTCCTTCCTAAACAAAATCTTTGATATCCATCCTTCCTTCCTTCCTTCCTTCCTTCCTTCCTTCCTTCCTTCCTTCCTTCCTTCCTTCCTTCCTTCCTTCCTTCCTTCCTTCCTTCCTTCCTTCCTTCCTTCCTTCTTCCCTCTCGCCCTCCCACCCTCCCTCCACCCCCAGTCCCCAGTGTTGCTCCCTGGCTCTGTGCTCAAGGATTACTCCTGGTGCGGCTCAAAGGCACATATGGGATGCCGGGATCAAACCCAGGTTGGCTGGGGGCAAGGCAAGCACCCTACCACTGTACTATCTCTCCAGCCCCAGTTATCACTTTCTGACATCTTTTAGGATTTTCTTTCAGGAGCATGCCCCTAGACACTCTCATTTTATTGACCCCATTTAGAAACTTTGGTACTTGTTATATCACCGAAAACCACTTGATCTAGAAGCTCCTTTTCTTTTCTTTGCAATTTCTCTGCTGACAGACTCAAGCCATGTCACCTGCAGAGTGTCCACCATTGTGGACCTTAGAAAAGATATGCTCACTCCACTGTCCATAAGATGTGGCTAGATTCCTTGGTAAGACAAGGTCGTGATCTTGTCTTTGGAGGACATTAGAGGACACTAAGTACATCTCTGTTTTCATGACAGCAACACCTATTCAATGCCTAGATCTAGACACACGGTGATATTCTAATCTCATCATTTAAAACAGCTTAGGGCCAGAGAGACAGTTTAATAGGCCGGCTCACTCTCTGCATTCAGGAGGCCCATTCAGGAGGCCTGGGTTCAGTCCCCAGTACCTCCTGGTCCTCTGATCACAGCTGTGAGTAGTAGTTCCTAAGGACTGCCCAGCGTGACCCCAAGACATACACAGGTACATGCAAAAACATACATATTCTAGAAGGCCAGAGAGAGCTCAGTAGGCTGTGCATGGGCTCAGCCTGCAAGTGGCCCAGGTTTGAATTGTAGCCCTGGTGTTGTCTAAGTGCTGTGACCCCTTGCAAGTACAGAGCCAGTAGTAATTCCTAAGCACTGCCAGGGATGGTTCAAAACCCAAACACACTTAAAAACAAGTGCTGGCATAATTTATAAACAAGGACCCTACTGTCATGCCCTGTTCAGTTAGACAATGGTAGAGTTCATGCAGGAAAAATCAGAATAAATGTTTATTTGACTTAAGTTTCAAGATAATGAATTGGTATCCTATCATCCTCTGAAGCTAACCATTTAACAAATGTTAGTTTTTGCTCTCTAATCACAGCTATTATATGTGTGCATATATACTACATGTGACAAATTAAAAATAATAGTAATGTTAATAATATTTTCTACTATCTCTTGAGGACCTACTATGAGCTATGCATTATAACAGATACTTAGATATCATGATTATACGCACTACAATTGTGGATATACATTATCAACACCTCCAACACTGGTAAATTCCATTTATATATCATCTAAGACATAATTACATTTTAATTTATTTGTAATGATAGCTCAGTACAGATGGTTATAAACACTGCACAGAGTTAGGGATGTTTAGTCATCTGTAATTAAAGTGAGTTCCAACATGCTTATTTCACTTGCTCTAGCCCACAGATTCACTGCTCTCATTTTCAATAATGTTGTGTCTGTCTTAACCTTTGTATATGAGTGTAAAATTAAGTCAGCCTTCAAAATTCAAAAAAAAACCCATAGAAATGCTCAGTAGAACTTAAGTGATTTATTTATTACCCTTAAGTCAGGTAAAAAAAAAAGAGAGAATGGCCATGACATGAAAAGAATTGAGAATGGAAATATTTGTTTGGGTTAGGACCTAGCATAAATGTAAGTGTAGATAAAGAAGTCATGGTAATATGAAAAATAAGAAAACTATAATTTGAATCAGAAGGAGAGGGATAGATATGGAATAATTGCATTCATTTGTGGAATATGAAAAAATAATGAGATTAATATCAAAGACCAAGGAAAACGGGGCCCAGGAAAACTGGTAGGCTGGAAGCTTACCGGAAGTGTGTGTTGGGGTGGGGGTGCGGGGAGGGCAGTTAGGACAGAGAAGGGACCAGTATGGCAATAGTAGTTGGAAATGATCATTTTGGATAAGAACTGAGTGCTGAAAGTAAGTAAAGGGATATACATGATAGCCTTTCAATGATAGCCTTTCAGTATCTGTATTGCAAACCATAGGGAGGAAGGGGAAGGTAAGAGGGAGAGAGAGAGAGACAGAGAGAGACAGAGACAGAGAGAGAGAGAGAGAGAGAGAGAGAGAGAGAGAGAGAGAGAGAGAGAGAGAGAGAGAGAGAGAGAGAGAGAGAAGAAAAGTGCTTGCCATAGAGAGGCAGGGAGGGGGAAACTGGGGACATTACATACACTAGTGAAGGGACGGGTGTGGAAACATTATATGACTGAAACCCAACTATGAACAGCTTTTTTAAAAAAAGAAAGAAAACTGGCATGCAGTTGAGAGGAAAACTGCCTCCAAAAGGGAAAAAAATGTCTGGTGACTGAAGTTGAAAATCACTTTTACCACAATACTGCAAAGAAAAAGATGAAATATTTTAATGATTTTAGTTTTAAATTGTGGGACTCCAGGTTGTCACGTGGCCTCTACCTGCAATCCCATGTCCCCTAAATCCAAAGGTGTTGTGATGCTACTATAAAGTAAAAATGTTTATTTCCTCAGTGACTCCAAATCCTGGACATAAAACAGAGTCATGAACGTATTTAAATAGACTGATACCACAACTTTGGATTCTCTGAGGAACTGCACTAGTGTACTTAACTGCACTAGTCTGGTGTAGTCAAACTATACTTTTTAATTTGTCTAGTTCATTATTATGTGCAATAGGGGCTGAAAACAGAAATGGTTGATTTTTAAACAATAGTGACTTCAACTTGTAATGTTTATTATATAGAAGTCATGTCAATATCACATTATACCTCTCTTTCCGAACAACTTGTGACAATGATTGCTCTGTCAGAGACTGATGCCTCCTCACTATAGCCAAGAGGAATGAGAAGACTGTAAAGCAAAAAGAGTCAAGAGAGCTGAAAGAAACTTCTGGCATACCACTTCCCTTAAATAGCATATCTTTCTGTCCTGATCAGAGTGGAGGGCTTTTGATATACTAAGTAGATACATAAATTCCTTATTTGTAAGGTAAATTGGCATTAATGCCTGGGTAGAATTTTAAATCAGGAATGTAAAAGCCACCATGTTCAGTAGAACACACCAAAATGATTTTTTTTTCCTTTCCCTTTTTTGGTGGTGGTGGGGGATGATAGAAACTTTGGGATGAGAGAAGACAGTACTTGGGAAATTTTGAGATGAGAGAGATAATATTTGGACAGTTGAAATATTTTCAAAGTGAAGAACTACAAGCACTGCCATTACTTCATTTTTTAAATGTCCTAATATGAGCACACTGAATCAGAAACTCCTATGGAAAAACTTGACTACCTAGGGCAAGAAAAACCCATATTAAGAACATGAACACCTCCACTGTCCACCCTTAGCTCCACGGCTTCCTTCTGGCCTCCAGATATCGGGAACTGGAGGAAAGAAGAGAAGAAGGAAGAGGAAGAGGAAGAGAAAAGGAGGGAGAGAGGAAGGCAGAGAGAAGGAGAGGGAAGGAAGGATGGGTAGAGGAAAAGAGTAAGTGGTATAGAGAGGGAAAGAGGGAAAGAGAAAGGGAGAGGGAAGGAGAAAAGAAAAAGGAAAGTGATGAAGAGGGAGAGAGAGAAGGGAAGAAGGAGAGAGGTAAAGGGAGAAAGACAGGAATGTGAGGTGGAGGAAGGAAGGCAGAAAGAGGGAATACGTGGACTCTGACTTTACCTCTAAAAGATACTGCTTTTAGATATACGCAGCGCATGCCTTGCTTTTATTGATTGCTGTCTTGAACTTGTCTCGAAAGAAAACGTCCCCTCTGGTCTGCTATTTCTGCAGCATGCAGTCTGTAACCAGGGCTTTTATTTTATCTCTTACCCCCAAGTACAAAACATGCTCACCCACCTGTGTCAAAACACTGAGCTGTTCCATAATATGCTCTAAGGCTTCGGTCATGGCAAGAGGTATGCTTCTCTGGCTCTCGGCGGGGAGGTCACACACATCCTCTGTTTTCTTTTGCGTAGCTGTCGGTGCACATTCCGATGTCATTAAGGAAGGGTTTAAGAAATAACCGCAGACTTCTTCACCCTTTTCTGGTACAGTTCTAACGATGTTTTCTGTTGACTTTGATATCACAGAAAAGATAAAAAGTGATCATTTTCACGCTTAAAGAGAATTATGGCTCATATAAGTATATAGTATATGAAACCATAATCTAATAGAAGTATCTATATAAGTGTAATATGATAAAGTCACGTATTATTACATATGTGTATTTCAATATTCCTCTTTTAAAAGCCTATCCTTCATTTAAGTATTATTATTTGGACATGGGGTTGGGGGAGAGAGGCGTCTTCTCAAGTGGCATCCAAGAGCCTAGCGATCCACCAGTGATTCTCAGCCAAACAAGAGCTCAAGAGCCTAGAACCATCTTATCCTTTCAGTCAAAGAGATGGGGATTACCCAGGCCACCGGGGCAGTGCAATACTCAGGATGAGACTGAGGGGACATTTGGTCACAGAGAGCAAACCTGGTAACTGGTACACTACTCTTCCCGGACCCCTAACTGCTTTTTGTTGTTGTTGTTTTCTTTTTTTCTTTTTGGGTTACACCCGGCGATACACAGGGGTTATTCCTGACTCATGCACTCAGGAATTACTCCTGGCAGTGCTCGGGGGACCATATGGGATGCTGGGAATCAAACCCGTTTGCAAGGCAAACGCCCTACCCACTGTGCTATTGCTCCAGCCCACCTCACTACTTTTTAATGGTAGCAAATTATGGAAATGATAATTCTAGGACAAAAACCAAAACTAAAAAAAAAAGAGAAAATTCACATTTTCTTGATGCTTTTTTGCATAAAATACACTTTCATTGCATGTTCAAGGGCTCAGGTTTTCTACCATTGGAAAGAGTGTTAAGGAATCTGGCTGAAGTGGTAGAGTACATACCTTTCATGGGCGGGGCCCTGGGTTTGATTCCCAGGGTTCCCTGATGCCCATTATACTCCCCATTTTAAAATTAAAAGATGCTTTAGGTGCGACTAATTTTTATTTTTGAAATAATTATCAGACTTCCCACAAACTGGAAGAATAGACACTAGCAAGCAAAGCTCCTGGCTAAAGCACAACCAGAAATCAACAACACATCATGGGAAAGCCCACCTACTCAAAACCTGGCTGACTGAGACACATGTGCATCCCTGCATCTGATGGTGCAGTATCGGACAGGGGGGAGCAGTCAGAGAGAAGAGCCCATAGCAATCGGTACACTCAAAGCAGCAGCATTTTGGTGGGCGGGTGTGGTTTGGCAGGGAGAGGGAAGGAACTGTGAAGACACACTCTACTTTCCATACTGGGGTAGAAGATTCTACCGATGGCAATTCTGGAACATTCAAAGGATCCTGAGACCTGGAGTCGGACTTGGAGGCAGTTGCACATGCCGAGTTCCTTCCCGCCTCCACAAAGGAAAAGCATAAAACCCACTGGGACACAGGAGTGCAGACCGAGAGGAGCAGAAAAAGCAGGTCAGAATAGCCACAGATGCTGAGGAGCAGCTTTGACCTTGCTCCCAGTCACCTTGGCCCTCCAACCCCTCATCACCACAGAAAACAAAGGAGAAATCCAACGCTAAAACCACAGCACCACCTACAGGACAACAAGAGAAGCCAAACAGCACGCAAGCAGAAAAAGTGTTGCAAACAAGCATTGCGAAACAAAGATGGAAAGAAACTATGCGGAAGAATCCAGGCCTGAGATAGATGGCCATAGGCAACAGAAAATGAGAACTAGTCTACAGAACAACTCACCTTGGTGTGGGTGCAGGTAGGGGAGGGTCTGGGGTTGGAACATTGTATGCATTGAAACCCTATCCTCAATGGTACATCACGTTGTGTCATGGTACACCATGGTGAACAAATATAATTTTTTGTTTTGAAATAAGGACTGAGGGGTAACTCCTAGTGATTCTCAGCTTTGGGCCCTGCACTGCCAGGGACCAACAGGACCATACCTGGTGGTGTTCAGGAGGTCATGTGGTCCCATGGGTCAAACTTTTTTTTAATAACTTCCCTACTGTTTCCCATAATGGCTGATCTAACTTACAACCTTGCCAATAGACCATATGCATTGCCTTTGCTGTATATTCTCCGACAGTCGCTTGTGTCTTGTCTTTGTGTTAATAGCTATTTCCACAGGTGTGAGGTGATGTGCTGTATATTTGATTGGCATTTCCCTGATGATTAGTGAAAGTGAACTTTTTTTATGCGCCTATAGACTTATCTATGTCATTTTTAGAAAAAGATATACATCTATTCAGTTCATTTGCCCATTTTCTTAAATAAAAATACCTTAGTTGTGCGGTATATTTTAAATGTTAACGCTATCAAATATATGATTAGAAATATTTTCTGTCATTCAGTAGGCCACCTTTACTGATAATCTTTCTTTGCCATGTAGCAATTTTCTAGTTTTATATAGATCCACAATTCTTTTTTCCTTTGCGGTGTTAAAACCAATGAGTTGCTGGCTGAAATTTATGAATTTATGGAATATGTTTTCTTCCAGTTTATGCCATTTCCAGGACTACAGATCTTATGGTCAAACTGAAGATGATTTTTGTGCTTGGTATGAGATAGTGGTCTAGTTTTATTATTTTCATGAGGCTGTCCAGTTTTCACAGAACCATTAACTGAGGGGCGGTCTTTTCTATATAGTTTCCAGTGTGTGTGTGTGTGTGTGTGTGTGTGTGTGTGTGTGTGTGCGTGTGCACACGAGTGTTGTCTTACTTGCTGTACTATCTCCCCAGCCCTGGTTCCTTTTTCTTAATTTAATCGACGAGGTATTCTGAGTTTATACCTAGGCTATTTTGCTTCACAGATCTTTGTTCATATTTTTATATGAGTACAATGCATTTTTACTATTAAAACTTTGTAAATAGGTTTGCAATCAAGGAATGTCACACCTCTAGATCTGTTGCTCTTTTTCAAGATTACTTTGGCTAATTGGGGTCTTTTGTAGCTCCATTCAGACTGGAGTGATAGCACAGCGGGTAGGGCGTTTGCTTGCATGCTGCTGACTTGGGTACGATTTCTACATCTCTCTCAGAGAGCCTGGAAAGCTAGTGAGAGTATCCCACCTGTACGGCAGAGCCTGGCAAGCTACCGAGAGTATCCAGCCTGCATGGCAGAGCCTGGCAAGCTACTCGTGGCATATTCAATATGCCAAAAACAGTAACAACAAGTCTCACAATGGAGATGTTACTGGTGCCCACTCGAGCAAATCGATGAACAACAGGACGACATTGTTACAGTAGCTCCATATAAATTTTGGGACTTTTTTCTCTATTTTTATAAAAAATGCCATTAGAATTTTGATAGGAGTCACACTGAATAAGTAGATCATTTTGGGTCAAGGCATTTTAACAATTTTAATTCTTCTAATTCATGAACATAGATTATATTTCAAAGTTAGATCTTGTTCAATGTTTTTCAATAACATCTCAAAAGTTTAATATATGGCTTTCCACTTCCTTGCTTAACTTTACTTCTAGATATTTTATTATTTTTTGATTCAACTGTAAATGTGACTGCTTTTAAAATTTCTCTTCTGGATCTTTTGTTGCTAAAATAAGCAACATTTTCATATATTAATTTTGTATGCTGCAATTTTACAGAATATAGTAATTCCAAAATGTTTTCTATATATAATACCATGTTATCAGCATATAGCAACAGTTTTACTTCTTTTTTTACAATTTGGATTTTGGATGCCTTCTCCCCACTCTCGCCCTTCCCATTTGTCTGAGCTATTAAAAAAAAAAGAAATGAGAATAGATATCTGTAGGACAAAAACACTGGTTTGTCCGTTCAGCCTTGCCACAGGGAGCTTAGGTCTATTGGGTTACTCCCATCACAGCGTTCCCATTCCTTTGTGTTTATTTGTAACTTCTTTGTGCTCTGTTGACTTGGCACTGTCACTGTCACGGTCATCCCGTTGCTCATCAATTTGCTCAAGTGGGCACCAGTAACGTCTCTATTGTGAGACTTGTTGTCACTGTTTTTGGCATATCGAACACACCACGGATAGCTTGCCAGACTCTGCTGTGCCGGTGAGATACTCTCGGTAGCTTGCTGGGCTCTCCGAGAGGGAGGGAGGATGTCAACGGGATGACAGTGACAGTGACAATAAATGAAATTACTGGTGAAGTTTCTGTATTCTGAGATAAAAAAATGAAAGAAACTATTTCATTTACTAATTGTGTAAATTATTAAATTATTAACAATTATAATTACAGAGAAAATTTAATTATAATTTTTGGCATCTCTACATTAATATATTTATGTATAAATGTATACACCAACATACTTATTATTAATTATAATTTAATTTAATTTTAACTTATAATTATAATTATTAATTTATTATTAAATTATTACTAATTGCCTATGATTTACAGGCACACAAATACATGACCTGCTCATTCAAAGTAAAAATAAATGTTTCTATTAAAGTGAAAGTTTTCAGCTTTTTACCTCTGATCAGGACGTTAGCTTTGGAATTTTAATACATGACCTTTATTATAAGAAGAAAAGTTTTTTATATATTCATTTTCTTGAGAATATTTGTCAAGAATCGATGTTGAATTTCATCACTTCTCTATTTTTATATAATATGTAGTGGGTCATAGGACTTCTGTTGGTCAGCTTGTTAAAGTAGCATGTCATATAGTTTATTTATTAAATATTGGTGCTGAATCCTCCTTCCATCCTAGAAAATAGCTCGCATATTCATGGTGTGTGAAATTTTCACGATTTTACTGAATAGAATATTATGTAGACAAAAAATAAGCCAGACATAAAAGAAAATACTGTTTGATTCAACTAATACAAAGAAAGTCAAATGGACAACTTCCATAAAGACAGGAAAAGTAGAAGTTATTATGGGCTTAGGGGGAGGGAAATGTGGAATTCCTGTTGTATGAGTCCAAATTCTGTGGGTTTTATTTTTGTTTGGGGGCCACACCCAGAGGTGTTTAGGGCTTACTCCTGGCCTGGTGCTCAGGGGTCATTCCTGACAGTGCTCAGGTAACCCTATGGGATGCCATGGATTGAACCTGGCTCAACCATGTACAAGGCAAGTGCCCTAGTCCCAGAAATATCTCTCCAGCCACAAACTTTTGTGTTTGCACTCGTGAAAAAAATGTTTTGAACACAAACAGTGTTGACAATTATGACATTGTGGAAACATGGTATCAATGAATGGCACTTAAAATGTTTACAGTGATGATTTTATGTTTATATTACCACCACCACAACAAAAAATCCTCCAAACATATGAAAAATCTGAAATTAAAATTAATAATCTACAAAGAACACATATATTTAACAAAATAAGTATAACCCTTGTACACTGAATACTATAAATTATCATTTAAATTTTTAAAATATTTAAATAAATGGAAAAACATTATTTGCCCCACATTCATAAACCAGAAGCCAATATTGTTAAGATGAAATATTAAATGCTGCATATAAATTTGAATTCTATCTGTCTTTTATTTATTTATTTAACAGAAATACATAAGCTGATCTTAAAATGCATGTGAAAAGACAAGGAATACCCAGTAGTCAAAATAAGATTAAAGAACAAAGTTAGAGAACTCACTTCCAATCTTCAAAAACTGTTATAAAACTACAATAGTAAAGACAGTATGGCACTGGCATAAGGACAAATACATAGAACAATAGAACAAAATTAGTAATCTAAAAAAAGGTCAATTAACTTTTGACAAAGCTGTCAAGACAATTTGAAAAAATACCTTTTTTAAATATAAACAACACTGTGAAAATTGGAAATTAATTTCAAAGGAATGCATCAGTTTTTACCACATAACATTAAACAACTAAAAATGTATTTTGAACTTAAATATAAAAGCTAAAATTACAAAATGTTTTTGTTTGGGGGGGATAGTAGGGGTTTTTCATTGTGGTGCTCAAGAATCATTCCTGTTGGGCCCCCGTCAGGGGTCAAACCTGGGTCACCCACATGCCAGGGCAGTACCCTACTTGCTATACTATCTCTCTATCCCCGAAGCTATGAAACTATTAAAAGAGAACATGGTAATATTATTTTCTTCACCTTGAATTAGGCAAAAAGTTCTTAGCTAAATAACTGGAAATACTAAAGACAAAATAAATAAATGGAACTTTATCAAACTGAAAAACTTCCAAGCTTCAAAAGGTACCGTCAAGAAAACCAAAAAATATAAAAAATATTTTCAAATCATATGAGAGAGCATACAGAACTATTGTTACTAAAAACTAAAACTAAAAATTCAAATTAAGAAACGGTTAGAGCATTTGAACAAACCTTTCTCTGAAAACTTAGAAATGGCTAACAAACACAAAAATGCTCGATATCTGAGACTAGAAAGACAGTAAAAGGGTAAAGAGCATGTGTCTGACTCCATTGCCATCGGGTCTTCCCAAGTAACCCCGAAGTAAGTCCAAAAGCACAGTCAGAAGTAGCCTCTGAGTATCACTGGGCAAGCTCCCTCTCAAAAAAAAAAAATGCTAAACATCACTAGTCATCAGGGAAATGAAAATTAAAAACACAATGAGATACCACTTAATACCTGTAAGATGACAAAATTAAAAAGATAGCAAAATTTATCAGTTACACAGGCGGGGTGAAGGGCTGGGGAGGTGGGGAGGGAGGTATACTGTGAAATAAAAAGATAAAAAAAATAAAAAGATAGCAAGTATTCGTGAAAATGCAGAGAAAGTGAAACCCCAGATATTTCTGGAAGGGTTGTAAAATAGTGCAAAAAACTGGTGAGATGCAGTGATATTTCCTCAAAATGTTGAACATAAATTTGCCATGTGATTCAGCAATTTTATCCCTTAGTGGATATCCTGGAGAAATGAAAACACGCAACAACACTAAACTCGTGCACAAATATCATAGCAGCAATATCATTAGAGCCAAATAGAAATAAATGAAACTATTTATTTCACTCATCAGAAAGAAAAGGACAGACATAGAATGATTGTACTCATATGTGAGATACAAAAATATAGTATGAGAATAATATCCAAAGACAGTAGCAATGAGGAACAGGAGGACCGGTCCATGGTAGGAAGTTTGCCACAGTTGTTCGGTGGTAGGGGGTGGGGGTGGGGGTGGGTGGGTTGCAGTTAGGACAGAGAAGGGACCACTGAGTCAATGATAGTTGGAAATGATCACTCTGGACAAGGACTGAGTGCTGAAAGGAGGTAAAATGATATGCATGATAACAGTATTGCAAACCACAATGTCTAAAAGGAAAAATGGAGAGAGGGGGGGTGGAGGGGGCAATGATGAGGTATAGGAAGGGGATGTGTGAGAGAAGTAGGAGACACTGGTGGCTAGAAATGTACAGTGGTGAAGGGACCCGTGTTGAAATACTGTATGACTGAAACCCAATCATGAACAACTTTGTAACCGTGTATTTCATGGTGATTCAGTAAAAAAAAATTTTTTTAAATGAATCCAAATGCTATGATAATGAATAGATAAGCATGTGGTATAGCCATAGCATTATTAATCCACAAAAAAGAATAAAGTACTATTACATGCTGCAACAGGGGTAAACCTTGAAACCATTATGCTAAGCTACAAGAACAGTTAAGTAGATTAAATAATAAGTTACGTATTGTTTTAGTCAGCAATAGCACAGCGGTAGGGCATTTGCCTTGCACGTGGCAGACCCGAGTTCAATTCCTCCGCCCCTTTCAGAGAGCCTGGCAAGCTACCGAGAGTATCCCGCCCACACAACAGAGCCTGGCAAGCTACCCGTGGAGTATTCGATATATCAAAAATCGTAACAACAAGTCTCAAGATGGAGATGTTACTGGTGCCCGCTCAAACAAATCGATGAGCAACGGGATGACAGTGACAGTGACAGAATAGACAAATATCTAGAGACAGATTAATGGCTGCCAACAACTGAGAGTAGAGAAGAATAGGGAGCTGGTATTGTGTATGAGGGTGATGAAAATGTTCTAACATTCTCTGGAGGGAGCTGAGGAGACAGTCTAGTGGGTGATGTGAATCCTCTCAAGGATTCTCTATTGTGACGAGAGGAGACAGACAAAGCAGGGCGCATTCCCTTGTGGTGCCTGGCACATTGTGGACACTGCAAAAATGAACAAGTACAAGATTGTAAAAAGGAGCAAATGTTTTGATCATTCATAAGGGGAAGCAATCAGACCTCACTCCTATTTCCTACCTCTTCTACCACTTGACATTTGAAATACAGTGATAAAATAGCAATTCATACACTGCTTTATTCAACGAAGGCCAACCATGGAAGGCACTAAAGCTACAGAAAATAACCAGTCAGTTCCTTCATGGAAGTTACAGTTCCGAGGGAACTGCTTTGTCCAAGGAATTTCAGAGCAATCGTCCTCCAAGGATGAGCCAAGACAGTTGCCATCTCGAAGACAGGAAACATAGTCTCATCCAGCATAAGAATGGACCTGACTGAGAAATTTTCTTTATAGATTGAAAGATTCTATTCTCAACTGAACAGATAAGACTAGAGTAAAACACTGAGCTGATGAATATAAACAATCCAGCCCCGAGAGCTTGATATAAAACCTGTAATAATCTGGGGACAAATGGAGCCATGGTAAATATTAATCCTTATAATTTTCTTTGTCTCTTATATTCAAAAGAATACAACTTTTACAAAAGTAGAAAGTGAGAAGCCAGAATGATAGCATAGTGGGGTAGGGAGCTTGGTTTACATGTGACTGAACTGGGTTCTATCCCCAGCATCCCTGTATGGTCCACGGAGCTCACCAGCAGTGATTCTGGAGCAGAGTCAGGAGTAATCCCTCAGCACTGCTGGGTGTGGCCAAAAAAACAACCAAATAAATCAAAACAAACAAACAAAAAACCCTCAGAAAGTGAAAACTATAAGCATTTGTAAGCTACAAATTTTTATTAGCAAATAAATAAAGGGCCACACATCTAAATCACATAATTAACATAAAGCACTTGCAGAACTCAACAACAAAACAACACCATCAAAAAAAGGAGGGGAGGGGGAGAAATAAGCAAACACTTTCCCAAAGATGACATATAGATAGCAAACAGGCACATGAAAAGGAGTTCATTATCACTATCAGGGATATGCAAATAGCTATCACCTCACGCTACTGAGAATGGCATTTTCCAAAAAGATAAGAAACAAGTCAAGGAAATAATAAAAAAAAAAAGGAATCCTCATTCACAGTTGGTGGCAATGTCATTTGGTTCAGCTCTATGGAAAATGGTATGGAGAGTCTCCAAAATTAGAAACAGCTTCCATCTGACCCAGGGACTCCACACCTGGCTCTCTCTCCCAAGAACCCAATGTGGTAATTTGAAAAGATATTTGCACATCTATGTCCACTGTAGCTAAGATCGCAAAATAAACCAAATGCCCAATGACATATTCACTGTATCACTGTATCACTGTCATCCCGTTGTTCATTGATTTACTCAATCAGGCACCAGTAATGTCTCTATTCCTCTCAGCCCTGAGATTTTAGCAGCCTCTCCTTACTCATCTTTCCCAACGATTGGAGGCTATCTTAGGGTCAGGGGAATGGGACCTTTTATTACGTTTTTGGCATATCAAATACGCCACGGGTAGCTTGCCAGGCTTTGCCGTGCTGGCGAAATACTCTGCTGGTGGGATACTCTCAGTAGCTTGCTGTGCTCTCCAAGAGGTATGTATATATGTTACTGTATTGGGGATATGAATATAATATTCATGTTAATATGAATATTAACATGATGTTATTAATATTAACACGAATATTAATATGTTAATGACATCACTGTCACTGCCATCCTGTTGTTTGTCGATTTACTCGAGCTGGCACCAGTAACATCTTTATTACACTCAGCCCTGAGATTTTAGCAGCCTCTCCTTACTCGTCTTTCCCAACGATTGGAGGATATCTCAAGGTCAGGGAAATGAGACCTATCGTTATGTTTTTGGCATATCAAATATGCCACGGGTAGCTTGCCAAGCTCTGCCGTGCTGGCGAGATATTCTTGGTAGCATGCCGGGCTCTCAGGGAGGTATGTATATGTCTTTCACTGTATTTTGGATATGGATACGCCATGGGGAGCTTGCAAGGCTCTAGACTTGCAAGCATTAGACTCTTGGTAGCTTATCAGGTTCTCCAAGAGGGAGAACAGGGCTTCCAGGAACTTGGTCTTATAGTCTCTGGATGTTGGCCATCGGTAGGATTACACAGCTCTGGGAGCAGTTTGTGGGTGTGGCTGCCACCCTACTGGAAAATGGGGGGTCTGGGTGGAGAAGGCCCAGTCCCAATCCGAGCATGCTTGGAGATCTCAGCCCTGGGTTCCGCACACCTGGGTTCCTCTACTGGTGCTTTCATGTGTGAGGCTCATCAGAACACATTAACATAATGACGTATTAACAGATAAATTATAGTGTGTGTGTATGTGTGTGTATACATACATACACAATGGGAACTATTAGTTATAAGAAAAGAATTCGGTGTCTTGTAGAAAAATACTGCCTTTTGCTGCAACTAGGATGAAACCAGAGAATTTTATGTAAGAGAAATAATTCAGAGGGAGGAAATAAAAACAGATGGCCTTAACCAAATGGGGAATACAAAAAAATAAAGCAAGGAATGGAAAAAATCCAGTGAAAACAATCTTTGGTATAGAGGTTAAGGTGACTGTCTTGCATGTGGTAAACCCCAGTTCAACCCCTGGCACGGCACGTTTTCTCAAATACCACTGGATGTGGCCCAAGTCTTGCCACCCTCCAAGGAAAAACAGAAAAATAAATTCTTGGAATTTTATAACAGAACGGATGTTGTAAAAGGGAGATATGGAGGGACTTGGAGACGAAGAAGGTAATGGTGGACCGGAAGTCACAAAAGGACAGTAGTGCAAGTACTGGTCACCAAAGGGAGACAGTGGAGGTGCAGTAAAGATACACAGCAAAAACATGGACATTTCATGAAACAGTGATAGCAACAAAATCTTCTTAACTTAAATAATAAAAACAAAAATAAAACATGATACGCTTAAATCATATAATTAATAATGAATGGTTCCCCAGATACTCTGGGATTCAGTTACATATGAAAGTTCACACATTTTCATTTCTTTTCCTTTCTTCTTCTCCTGTTGTTTTCTCCTGTTATTACTTTGTCTTCCCACGTACCCACTGTCTGGGTTGGTTAGTCAGAACTAATCACTGGTTAGTGATAGCCACCTCACTCGCAAGCCTTTGACCACGATATTTGTGAGCATTGATCACTTCCTGTTACATCTGTGTTTGCATGTCCGTATTTTTTTCTTTACTAGACTATGAAGAAGAGGCTCTTGAAAATAGGAGCCATGACTTTGTCATCTTTTTTCTCCCTAGGTTTCTGGTACAGTGATTCTGACCTGGAAAAGGCTAAATATTTGATTAATTCAATTGGCACACCAGGTCAGCTAAATTATTTATGAAATGTACATAGTAAGAATTTGATTATATTTGGAGGGATGTGTAAGTCCAAGGCTAAACCAATACCATTCTCTATGAAAAGTATTTTCTTAAGATACCTCATTTGTGGCATAAAGAAGGAGCATTTGAATCACTTATTTCTAAATTGAAAGTAACTTTTTGACTTTTATTCGCCCCAAGGACAGCTGATGGCTCCCAGTTGAAGAGCATAAAGTTCTCTGACAAATGTGAAAGCAAGAGAGGCCTGAGTGATAGTACAGTGGGTAGGGCATTTGACCTGCATGAGGCAAATAAATTCAATCCCAGGCATCCCATATGGTCTCCCGACCACCACCGGGAGTAATTCCTTAGTGCAGAGCCAGGAGTAACCCTGGGCATCGTTGGGTGTGACTCAAAAAGCACCCCCCCAGAAAAATGTAAAAGCAAGAAGTCATTTCATCTGTAAGATAATTAGTGACTTGAACTTCAGATATACCTTTAATAAATGCAATGAAATCAGTTTGGGCTTTGAACTAAAATATTTTAGTCTTGGCTTAATTCTGTAAGTGGACAACAAAACAGACAGAAGTCAGAAAAGTCTCTCCAAAAGTGATCTTGACCTCCTCCATTTAAAGTGAGTTTCCCATCATTGAAGGTTCTAAAATAGGCTTGGGATAGTCACTCATCAAGGATATTGTGAGAAATATACAAACGCCTGATGAGAAATTCAACTGAGTGCCCTTTAAAGTCCTTTCCATTCCTGACATTCTCAGATTTTTAAATCACTACACACACAGACACACAGACACACACACACCGACACACATACACACACAGAGTTATAAAATTCCTGCCTGAAATAGACTAGGAAAACAAAAACATCTTTTGCCTGGACAAAAATAAAAGCAAATATTTTTAAAAGAAAGACTGGATCATTTATTTTCAATGTCAACATTTAGACTAGGGATTTGAAACTTCAACAATCCCTATCTGGGATCTGAAATAATGAAGAAATATCATTCAAAGAAGATCACTTAGCACCTATGTTCCAGGAGAATTATACATGCTTGAATATAGAGAGCATATTAGTTAGTGGCTAGAACAAATTACTCCAAATTTAGAGGCTCAAAACAATACCAATCTATTATTTTAAAGTTCTGAAGTCAGAAGTGAAAAATAGGTTTGTTGTGGTGAGTGGTTTTTTTTCTGTTTGGTCTTATTTTCTTTTTGTTTGCTTTTGGACCACACTCAGCAGTGCTTGGGGGTTACTCCAAATTCAATGCTTGGGTATCCATGAGGTGCTGGGGGTCAAACAAAAGCCTCACGCATGCAAACCATACACCCCAGTCCTTTGAACTTTCTCTCTGGTTCTCAAAATATATTTTATGGGACTAAAATCAAGTATCCTTTGGGAGGCTCTGAGGAAAATCTATTCCTTAATTTTTCTAGCTTTAAGACACTACCCACATTCCGTGGTCCTTGGTCATATCAATCCATTTTCTGCTTCCTTTATCACATTTCCTCCTCTAATTTCCATGCTTTCCTCTTCCTCTTATAAAAAAACCACAATCTGCCTCCTTAAAACCAGGAATAGTTTCCCCACTAAACTGTATCACATTTGCAGTCTCACTTGACAAGAAAACATATTAGCCAATTCTGACAATAAAGACACAGACATCTTTACAAGATCATCATTCTGCCTGCTAGGGAATGAACAGACTAAAGCACTTTAATGACAGGCGATTTATACTCCAGTGGGTGATGTAGGAAAATACACAGAAATGCGATAAGATGTCAGGCAGTAATAGGGGTATGAAGAAAAGGAATGTTAGGTGGAATATAGAATAATAGACTATAAGACTAACGCCCAAGAATAGTAGAAATAAGTACCAGGAGATTGTTTCCATGGCTTGGAGGCTGGTCTCTCATTCTGGGTAACTCAGGGAAGGGACCACCAAGTAAAATGTGGTTGGAGGTCATGTGGGGGAAGGGTGAGGCGGGCCGAATACAGACTAGAGACTGAACACAATGGCCACTCAACACCTTTATTGCAAACCACAACACCTAATCAGAGAGAGAGAACAAAAGGGAATTCCCTGCCATAGTGGCAGGGTGGGGTGGGGGAGACGGGACTGGGGAGTGGGGGAGGGATGTTGGGTTTACTGGTGGTAGAGAATGGGCACTGGTGAAGGGATGGGTTATCGAACTTTGTATGGGCGAAACATGAGCACAAAGATGTATGGATCTGCAACTGTACCCTCACGATGACTCTCTAATTAAAAATAAACTTATAAAAAAAAAGGAATGTTAGGGAAGGTATTACGTTATAATGTCGTTAGATTAGGGGTGACAGAGGGTGATGCCTGTGAACCACTCTTGGCTCTGTGATCACAGGTCACTCCCAGTGTGTTAAGGGGGCTATATGGTGACAGGGATCAAACCCTGCAGGCCTACTGCATGCAAAACACGTACTCCAGCCCAAAAGAACACATGATGCATTTTTAGTGGGGGAACAGAATAACTTTGGGGTACATTTGATTGAGATACCCATCAGACTTTTAAGGGGAAAAGCCATGAATGCAACTGGAAATAATATTATTTCTGTGGAGGGGTTGGGGCTAGGGTTGGGTCATACATTTTGGAGCTATCAAAATATACACGTAATGTTTGCCTTTTTTTAATTTTTAAATCAAGAATACCTATGTAGAGCCTATACACGTAATGTTTGCCTTTTTTTTTTAAATCAAGGATACCTATGTAGAGCCAGGACAAGGGGTATGTGGGGAAAGGTTTGGAAGGATTTAAATTGTGAGCGTTTTGGTCCCCTTGAGAGTGGAATGCCCGATATATAAATATTTGCCACCAGAGTTTATGACCATTCATGCAAAGAGCCAAATGACAGAAAAGCTGCAAAGACTTTAGAGGAAGGTAGAGAAGAAGCAGAAAACACTAGTGGTCACTGAGGCAAGAAGGAGAGCAGCTCAGAGCCCTGGAAGAAAAGTTTCAAGAGAGTAATCTTCAGGACCAAGTTCTGGGTACTTAGAAGGACTCAAAGCTAAGTGGGACCGTGGGAACAAGAGCTTAACTGGAGTGAGTTTGGAAGAGAGGAGCGGGAAGAAAGGAAGACTGAAGACAGACAACCCTCCTGAGGAGATTTGTTGTAAAGGGGGAGCAGAGCAAATGGAACCGAAGCTGGAAAGAGAAAACAAGACAAAGGAAGTTCCATTCGAAAAATAAGAATCTCAGTACAAATGTTTGTTGACAGAAAATATCAAGGAGGAAAGAAGCACAGTCATCACAGGATGACGGGTGCTGGTCATTGAGTAAATAAGTTGGCCAAGTGGTACCGAGTGCTGTGGGAGCGTTGTGCAAGTATAGGTCAGTCAGAAAGGCTAGTCAGTCACATTCAGTTGCATGGGTAGGTTATGCAACAACATAGATTTGACTGAGTTGAGGTGTTTTTGGGTTGAGTGCCACAAAGGGAGAATGAGGCCGGCTAGACTGTGGTTGTCCTTTATGGACTAAGTCAGGGAGAGAACAAAGACAGGAAGTGCGCAGTGAACACGAGGCTCAGAAAATCAGAGGCCCTTCTGAAGGGAATGAGTGGTTAAAATGGGAGCCCTGAGGAAGTGGTTAAAGGGCGGGAGGATTTGCAATGAGGTTACCACCAGCTCAAAGGATTCAGACAGTCATTGGGTTCATCTGAGAATCCTGACAGAGAGAACAGCTCTCTTTTAGAAATGACTCAGAGTACTGCTCTGTCTTTGGTTGTTGCCTTGAGATCAAAAACCAGTGGACAGACTGATCAGGGAACACAGGAAAAAAGAGCGCTGGAGTCACTGGTGACACAGTACCACAACAAAGGATGCCTTTTCAGTTTCTGAAATTCTGAGGAAGGAAAGGCTGTAGGGCTTGAGAGAACCACCCGTCTCCCAGTTCTTTAAAAGCATGCTCACTTGCTAAAGTACTGATTGCAAAGAGGTTCCAGGATACAAAATCAGAGGCTGCCATAGGAAATCTGTCTCCCAAACTAAATCCACTCAATTGAGAAAGATGTGTTTGTCCCTTGGGAGAAATCACACGTACTTTGCTCAAAGAGGTAAACTTTTGTTTTGGGGATTGTTTTTAGAGGGCCTAGATTTTTCATCTACAAACAAATTGAAAATTTCCTTTTTGTCAGAAAATTTAAAATTCACCCTCAGGGTTGGAAGGATAGTACACCGGGTCAGATGTTGCTTTGCATGTGGCCTGAGCAAATCCAAGATCTCATCCATCTAAGACCTATATTTGACAACCTGAGCCACTTGAAGTTGTGACCCATTGTTTTTTACATTTAACCAATCTGGTATTGATTTTGCTATTGAAAAAGAATGTAGCGGTCTTATATACACTCATATATATGTATTGGTATATGTACAATCTGTTTGTCCAAGCAACATGCATTAAGAAATCCAATTAATGACTATTTGCATGAATATGAAAAGCTAGGTCTTTTTTTTTTTTTGCCCTTTTTGGGTCACACCCGGCAATGCACAGGGGTTACTCCTGGGTCTGCACTCAGGAATTACTCCTGGCGGTGCTCAGGGGACCATATGGGATGCTGGGAATCAAACTCTGGTTGGCCGCGTGCAAGGCAAACACCCTACCCGCTGTGCTATTGCTCCAGCCCCAAGCTAGGTCTTTTACACTGGGCCATGTGTATGTGTGTGGATATGTTTGTAAGCTCTCCGTTGTGAATTCTCTCCCCCATAACATTATCACACTTAGAGTTTAATGAGTCCTGAAACTTCACATCCTTTCAAATTTGCCTTGGATTTTTTTTTGTCCTTTTACTCTTTTATATAAGCTACGAAAATATTTTTAAGTTTCATTAAAAAAAAACTTGTTGGGATATTTATTGGAATTTCCTGGAATTTATATATTTATTTGGGGAAAAGTAACATCTTTATGACACAGAGACACTCTATCAATATAAATAACTTTTAAAAACTGGAGTATTTTCTATTTTAGGTAATAGAAGCCATGTAGTTGTCTCTGGAACATTTCAATTTTATACTATATGCTGCAAAAATAAACATACTACCGCCATTATTATGAGAATCAGTATAACATATAAAGAAATCTAACCAAATCTAAAAGTCAAATATGTCCTCAGATAATTATCCTCATCATTTTTATGAACTATAAGGTTAACACAGAATAGGAAGTATTATTAAGAACAGAATTTTGAAAATCGTTTCCTGGGTATGTTTCTTCCCTAAGATAAATAGCATTCTTTGACCTTCCTTAAAGGCACTAATTTTTGATTCCTCAAAACTCTTCATGCACTAAAGTCAACGACTGTGAGCTGTGTTAAAAGTCATGAGAGAATTTTAATTAATCACACACAATAAATCATGCTTTGCTCACTTGAATAAGACTACTTTTTCTTACTATACTTGTTTAATGCTAAGAGGAGGCAATTTTAAAACAAAAATTCATACAATCATTTCACAAAGCTACATTCAGAAAACTGGCAAGCTTTATAAAACATCTTTTAGAAGACAAATATTATATTTTTTTTCTATTCACCATCTAGCATAATGTGAACATTCTCATGTGATTAATAATTACTGTGACTGTAACAATAATGCATAGTCACAGCTGGGTACTGAAACTACCCTTCCATTTATCATTCATTAATCATTAAACAAACAGTGAGCGCTTTCTATGTGAAGTCAAAATACATGGTATACATTATATTATGGCTTTAATTTGCATCTGCAGGACAATAAACTCTGTCCTTATATTCACATAGTTTGTACTTCTAAAATTCTAAAAAAAAAAATCAATTTTAACTCTTAAAACAATCAATCTTTGCATTTATATAATTTAATATTATTATATATGCCATCATATACTATGATTGCTATATATTACTAGAATATCAAGCCACACAGATGCAGTTTAATTCGATTTCTTTCATACATTAACTGCATGATCTTGGACAAATTACTTGATCTCTTTAAGCCATAACTTCCTTAGTTTCCTCAATAGAGAAAATAATACTGGGTTACACTGTCAGGTTGTGATGTCACACATAAAAAGTTTAATGTATAGCTTATATCAATTACTTGGGCTGGAGCGATAGCGCAGCGGGTAGGGCGTTTGCCTTGCATGTAGCCGACTCAGGTTTGATTCCTCCACCCGTCTCGGGGAGCCCGGCAAGTTACCGAGAGTATCTCACCCGCACAGCAGAGCCTTGCAAGCTACCCGTGGCGTATTCGATATGTCAAAAACAGTCACAACAAGTCTCACAATGGAGACGTTACTGGTGCCTGCTTGAGCAAATTGACAAGCAACAAGATGACAGTGACAGTGACAGTGATCAATTACTTACCATGATTAAGATCACATCATATCATGGCCAGAGAGACAGTACAGCGGGTAGGGTGCTTGCCTTGCATGTGGCCAACATGGGTTTGATTCCTGGCATCCCATATGGTTTCCTGAGCACCATCAGGAATGATCCCTGAGTGCAGAGCCAGGAGTAAGCCTTGAGCACCTCTGAACGTGCACCCCAAACAAAAAAACAAAAAAATCATATCAAATGCCACTAACTCCAAACTTTATCTTCCTGCTAGACAGAAGGTGCCAGTAGCTTTTAAAAATTAACTCATTTATTTATTGTTTTGTTTGGGGACCACACCCAGCGGTGCTCAGAGCTTACTCCTCACTCTGTATGTAGGGATCACTCCAGGTGCAGCTCAGGGATAATACAATTTATTGAATCAAATATTTCTTCATTATTCAAAATATGTTTAAATGCTTTTATGTCTGGCTTTACAGAAAAAAATAATAAGCTATTTCAGGGCAGGGAGTAGTTCATCAAATAATTCATAATTAATGAATTAATTTGCCTTAATATATTAAGTAGTAAATGAATAAGAATATAATAAATATACATTTGAAAGGAAAATCAGTTTTGAACAAATCCTTTACAAAACATTTTCAGATGTATATATTTTTGTTTTGTTTTGTGGCCACAACCAGCTGTGCCTGGGGCTTACTCCTGGCTCTGTGCTCAGGAATCACTCCTGGCAGGGTTCATGGAACCATATAGGGTGCTGAGGATTGGGCTAACGCTTTGCATGAATGTGCAAAACCAGGTTTTTCACACTGAGCCATCTATATGTGTGTAAATCTGTTTGTAAGTTCTCCATTGTGGATTATCTCTCCCTGTAGCACTATTATACTAAGAGCTTGTTAAGTCCCGAAACTTAACCCCTGTATCTTAACCCCTGGGTGTCTTCTCTAATCCTAATGTATATTTTTGGGACAGGGAGGGAACTACAAGCTGTGCCCAGGAGGCCTGGTCTAGATATTCAGACCTGACAGGTTAGTGCTTAGGCCTGGCTATTCTATGGGTCACCAGGACCACTCTGGGGATATTTGGGGACACGAAGACTACATCCAACAGTGTATAAGGGGCCATGCATGCCAGGAATTGAACCCAGGACCTAGCATTTGCAATCCAGCCCTTTAAGTTATCTCTCCTGCCTACAGATGTCATTTCTAAAGTAGAAAAAAAGGAGGGTGGGGGGCAAGTGACTCAGTGGTTAACAACACGAGCACAGCAAGAGTAAGGATATAGTTTGTTCTTGGTGTCATCCATGGGCACCAAGCATGGTCTTGGCAGCTCTGCTGTGTGGAATACCCTGAATCACAACAGATAATCTTCAGCACATGGCCATGATGTGTGCAAGCAGTTTTTTATTCATTTTTTGGGGGGGTTTGTGTCATACCTAGCGGTGCCTAGGGTTTACTCCTGACTCTGCACTCAGGATCACTTCAAGAAACTATATGCAGTGCTATGGATCAAACCCGGGTTGGCCACATGTGAGGCAAGCACCCTACCCACTATACAATCCAGCCTCCACAAGCCGTTTGACTAAAGGTCACAATCCCTGATGCAGCCCGAGTGAGCATGCATGGCAGCCCCATAGCAACCACTGGAAAGTGCTCCATCCAGAATGTGCCTGAGCACTTCAGTGAAAGAATATAACCCCAGGGAGCACTGTGGCCAATGGTACAAGAATCACCACCAACATATGCGACCCCCAGTCTCTGCAACAACAGTAAAGACCGGAAGGGAAGGGGTAAACAAACTAAATAGAGGGACGAATGAGATTGTCTTCCAGCAATTACCTAAAACATGAAGGACTTTAATAGGGGGCCATGCCCAGAACCCAGCAGACCTCACACCTCCTCCCACCCCCAATCTGTGGCTGGTTCAGTACTCAGGGTAGCCCTTAGCTTGGGGCAACCAGATCGCACTTGGCGATGCTCAGGAGCCACTGGGGTTGCAAATGGTAGTGGTAGGGGAAGAGAAGACTGGCGCTAAGGGTTGAACTAAGGGCCTTGAACATCTGGGCATATGTTCTGTCATGAGGACACTCTCTCAAGGCCCTTCAAATAATCCTGAAAAAGTACTTAGACAAAGATTCCACTTCTAGTAATTAATATAGGAAGTCGGTCTAATATCAAGCATTTTAAATCTATAATTACCATCTAAAATATTTAGCATCTGACAAAGGTTATATAACCGGACATAGCTGAACAACTCCGGGGCAGGAGAGATAGTACAACAGGGGGGGCACTTGACTTGCATGTGGTCGACCCCAATTTGATGCCTGGCAAGACTTACAGTCCCAAGCACCCAGAAATCATCACTGAGCGCAGAGTCAAAAGTGAACCCTGAGGACCACCAGGTGAGGCCCGCAAAACCAAAAAAAAAAAAAAAAAAACTTCATGAGGAATAGTTTATAAGTAGAATATCAGAATTTTAATAAGTTTTTATTTACAAGTTCATTATAAATAACTGAAAATAAGATGTTATGATAACAGTACCTTGCTGGATTAAAATACTATATACTTTATATTTTACACAGAAATACAATCCATTTCTATACTATATATAAATATACTCTATATTTCCCTATAGTTTCATGTGTAGAAAGATGTGTGTGCACTCCTCTGTATTATTAGTGGCAGAAACTGAGAAACCAAAGGCAAAAAAACCCAAATAACAAAAAACCAATGTCTGTGTTTATAAAGCTTTTTTTCCCCCTTTTAAAAAACTAATTACCATGAGGGGAAATGCCTAGGAGAAGTAAGTTGCATACCACTATAAGATCCAAAAATACTTTCCACACATGCCAAGAGTAACAGTGAATATGATGGCGATCCTATAACTTTTAAGAGGAATGGATGACTAAGAATCATAACTACTGCACACAGCATGCACGCATGCGCACCGCGCACACACGAGCACACCCGCACGCACTCAGGAAGTTCTTAAAGAGGAAGCAGTGACACCACTAAAGCACAGCTAGTACCTTCAGAGATTAAACAGAACCAGTTTTGTTTGCTTCATATTTCAGTCATGGTATCTGCCAAGTAGCCAGCATTATTCAAATAAAGTTTTCTAAGAAGTCTTCATGATAAAAGATTTGGGGTGGATGTCTACGATCTGTTTATCATCATAACCAGCGTATTTACCCTGGTGCTTCAATTCCGGGCTCAGCCCCCATTGTGGCTTGATCGATCAATTAAAGATTTTTATATATGTTAAATCCAGTCTGGCTGCTCCTGTGGGCGGCTCCATGCCCTGCTGCTTTCCTATCCCCGTAAAGGGGATAACGGGGGTCTTTAGCTACCCAGCAGCCCAACTGTAAGAGCAATTCTAGGCTCATCTCCCTCCTCTCCTGTCCCGGCAAAAACAAAGTCTTGACTCTTCAAGATTCCATGAGCCAGTCCCTTCTTCAGTTCCTATGCCGGGAGCTCAGCTTAAACATCTTTTTCAGGGAAACTACTTGACCTACTCTCCTGGCTGTGTTGAATGACCCCATATAACTCACCATAATGCTTCCCATCCCTCAAACATCCTTCTCATCCAGCTCCTACCCAAGTGATGGCAAGTCACATCTGGATTTGAAAAATGGACGCACAATGATGTTGAGACATCCCTGTCCTAGACCTAGTGACTCCCCTTTGCAAGGCTGATGAACAAACACACCAGGTTCACAGCCTGAGCTTTGCTGCTGCAGAGATCTCCTCCTCTGTGGTCAGTATTAGAAGAGATTTTCTCATGCCTGCCAAGATTCCCTCACTTGGGGCCTGGCTGAGCTATGACTAAGGAATAATTGATTCCATCTGGGCAGAGTTTTCTACTCCCGCTAGCTGGTTGGACATAGTCTCCACGCACAGTCTACAAGCATTACAGGTACCAAGTAGAGGGGCTGAAAGCTAATCTGAGCTACAAGGGTCACATCCAAACCCCGCACCCTCGTAGGAATAACAGCCCCGGGATGGGGACAGATAGGAGGAAAAGAATAAAGGGTTTACAGCATTGAAATTTTTAATATTCACTCCCTGGTTCTCACAAAATTCATTTCTTCTTAATGTTTAAGAAACATTTTGACTAAAAATAGGGTGGGAAAATTATGTAAGTTAGCAACTGGATTTACCAGCTAGAATATCTGCATGAAATAAACTGTGCTGACGAATATAATGGAAAGGCTTAATTGCTATAAAACACATGACAGGCAGCAGTAACACCACCGTTGCCAAGATAACTGCTCAGCGAGTGCCAAACTATAAACTAAAAATAAGCAAATAAAGCACAATCAGAGATATAAACCTTGAGAATGACATTTCCCTTGACTAATAAACATAAAAATAATAGCACGAAGTTATACAAATAAAAAGATCTTCACACTTGATTAAAATGTAATACAGTATTTTGAGAGAACTGTCATTATTTAAATATGGAGTTATAGTTACACTTGAAGGGAAAGCTGGTCTATTTTTAAATATTTTTCCCCACAATTCTGTTTCAGAAACCTGTTTCAGTATGCTCAGTTTTAAAATGGCAACAGGGGCCCAGGACATGACTCAGTGGTAAATCTTTTTCCTCACTTGCATGAGACTTGTGTTTGATTCTCAAGATAAGGAGGAAAACGACAACATTGTTTTAGTGTGTTCTTATTTGCTTGAAAACTTCCACATTATTTAAGTGTGTACCAAAGATTGTTTCTGCCAGAGACAGAAGAATGTGAACTTTTAGTACATTCATGCCCCGTGTGTCAAACAGAATTCTCTATCATTTGTAATTCACAGAACAACTTCCGAATATACCCAATTTCTTAAGAGGAAAGCACATAAAATTAACTAATATTAATACCTTGAATTTCTATTAATACCTTGAATTTCACCAACTTTTTTTTTTTCTATGTGTACTGATTGTACACAGAATTCCCCAGGAGTATGATTTGGGGAGAGTGCAAAATTCTTCACAAGTTTAATTGATTTTCCTAATCACAGCAATAGTCTTCACTTAATAATGTATTTCCAAGAGATGTGTGTGTGTGTGGGGGGGGGCGGCTAGAGATGGCTCAAAGGGAGTATTTGTCTTACAAGACTGAGAACAAAGGTGTCCTGAGGCCACCATGCCGTGCTCCATCTGCAATCTGGGCTGCTCTGCTGTCCATGAGTGATCCCAGAATCACAAGCCCAAAGCCGGTGAGCATGAACGTGGGCTCACCAGCAAGAGAACGCAGCCATGGTAAGCTTTACCCTGAGTGCACCAGAGCCGTGACGTCCCCACCCTGCCCTTCAGGCACCACGCCCAAACCTGTGTACACCTCCCAATTGCAGCGACATCAACAACAGAGGGAAGGGGGAGGGGTAAAAATAATGCATATCCAGCTGTGTTTAAAATAACTAATGACTAGGGCTGGAGAGAGATGCAGCGGGTCAGGCGCTAGCCCTGCAAGCAACGGAATGAGATTTGCTCCCTGACACTGCATATGGTCTCCTGGGCGCTGCCAGGAGTGATCCCGGGGCACATCTGGGTGCGTTCCCCAAAATATAAATTTAAAAACTTTACTGTAATTATCTCAAAATTTCCACTAATTGTTATCCCCCAAGTACAGAGCTTTGAATCCCCCACTTTTTCTTTCCTACTATAGAGCTGGCAAGATACCGAAGTATCGCGCCTGCATGGCAGAGCCTGGCAAGCTACCCGTGGCATATTCGATACGCCAAAAACCAGTAACAATAAGTCTCACAATGAGAGACGTTACTGGTGCCTGCTCGAGCAAATCGATGAGCAACGGGATGACAGTGACAGTGATTGAATCACAGTGAGATACACAGTTACAAAGTTGTTCCTGCCTACGTTTCAGTCATACAATGTTCCAGCACCCATTCCTTCAGGGATGTATGTTTCCTAACACTCATGTTCCGGGTGTTCCCTCCCGCCAACACCCCTGGCAGACAGCCTGTCTTCATGGAAGATTTCTCTGTCTCTCTCTTTCTGTCTCTCTCCCTTCCTCCCTCCCTGCCTCTCTTTCTCTCCTCTCTCTCTTTCAGAGTCTCTCTCTTTCTCTCCTCTCTCCCTCTCGCCCACCCCCTTTCTCTCTCTCTCCCTCCCCCCACACCCCTTTTAGGCATTGTGTTTTGCAATACAGGTATTGAAAGGTTATCGTGGATATCACTTTCCCTCCTTTCAGCACTCAGTCCTTGTCCAGAGCGATGGTTCCCAAGTATTACTGTCAGAATTCCTTCACTGAGAATGACTTTTAGTGAGATTCACTGCCTGACCCAAGAAAGATATCATTTAAGATGATGAACATATTTTATATAATATCCTTAGAGAATGGACAAAATAGGACAATTCTTTATTTGACTGAATGGAAGTTTCATACATTAGAACTGCCCAACTGGATTACACAATGTCTTCAAAAGTTCCACCAGAGAGATGGTATAGTGGGAGAACACATGCTTTGTATGCAGCTAATCAGGGTGCAATGCCCTGCACCCCAACCACGTGGTCCCCTGAACACTGCCTGGAGTGATCCCTGGGTGCAGAGCCAGGAATAAGCCAACCTCTTGACATAATCACTCCCAAAGAGGAGACGGCAATTGAGCCTGAGGGCTGGCGGACACAGACGGACAGGCCCCCTTGGAACCAGGCGGGATGACAATAAGGGGAACTGACGGGTAACAATGTCACAGAGAAACAAAGGCTGAAGGAAACAGGATTCTGCAGACAGGGGAAGAGTTCTGCAAAGTGTCTCAAATCAGGAGAAATAAAAACACATTAGGTAGGTTTGGGCATGTATTTGAGTTTCACCCACAAGTTTTCCAGCCCAATAAACGAAGGCTATTTACCAAGAAAACACAGCTCTGTTTAAAAAATACGTGTTAAAGGAAAACAGAATTCACCTTGTAAAAAAAAATTAAATTGTAACCAAATCAAATGGAAACTGATGTTATCCTACAATCCGCGAAGTGAAAACTACCTGTGCTTACCAGAAGGGCAACGATCCAAAGAGACCTTCCACACACATAATCCTTGCCACAAAGATTATCTTTTCTTGCAAAACAACAAATAAAACATGAAAATTGGTGATTGGGTGAGGGAACTGGGGGAACGGTTAGAGAAAAGCAACAAAGCCCTGCCAAGGAGGTAAAGCCCTTTAGTCAACATAAAAAAAAAATAAAAAGAGGAAAGAAAGGACAGATCAAATAACTATTCATTTTCAGGAAGTTAGGACACCTCATTAAGCTCGACCAACGCGTGATGGGCCCACCATACGGTGTCCCTTCTGAATGATCAGTAAGAGACAAGTGTGCCCTAAAATCAATGCTTCATGTTGTGGATTCTAATACTAAAGATTTGCACTTGATAAACTATGGCACATGCCAAGGCCATAGTTGGCCAGTGGGACCTGCCAATGCACAAAATCCCCAAGTAACCTTCACAAGCAACTCCTTCCAAGCGCTGACTCACTTCCCCATATGTTCCCGAATCAAAACCAGAGGTCCACAGTACATCCTCTTTTCTGCTTTTTCCAACCAGAGATACGGATCAGAACTTTCTGGCTACTACTCTCTTTGACAATAAAAAAAAAACCGATCAGGCTAAGCCATGTTGAAACCAAAAAAACAGGATCTTGGCATGTGGTCAGGCCAACACCAATCTGGGAAGCAAGGGAACAGAGTTTGGGCTAGAAATTTATTTTAATCTGGGCTCTAGCTTGCCTCTATTTAATAGCTGACATGACCTTGAGCCAGTTATTTTACGTCCTTGAGGCTAAATGGTGGTGCAAATCTATACACATCCATGGTAAGGAGGAACATGCTTGGTAGGGCATGGACATATGGTGGCTATTTTAATGGGATCCAGATATATGGTGAGAATGCTCTGGAATATGACTCAATATGACTGTGAAATACTTGTCTAGGGGCCAGCGCGATCGTTCAGTTGGTAGGATATTTCCCTTGCACATGGCTGCCCCGGGCAACCCATATGGCCCCCAAATACCTGCTGGGAGTGTGGTCCTGTTTGCAGCATCAGGAGTAAGTCCTGAGCACCACTGGATGTGAGACCAAAGCCAAAATAAGTCAAATACTAATCTAAATTACTATACTCCTAGATGAACAAACACAAAATGTTAAAGTTGGAAATCCAAGTTATCTTATAAACCTAAAGCAATGTCAATCAATATTCCAACAGGATGTTTTTGGAAAATGGACAGAATCATTTTTAAATTCCTAGAGAAAATAATAGAGCAGATTATCTAAGACGTCTTGTGGGAAAAATGTGCACTATGTTTTGAATAAATATTTTAAAGCCATGATAATTTTTTTAAATTTTCTTTTTTGTTTTTTAATGAATCACTGTGAGGTACAGTTACAGATCTGCAAACTTTCTTGCTTATGTTTCAGTCATACATGTTCGAGTTCCCATCCCTCCACAAGTGCCCATTCTCTACCACCACTGATCCCAGTATCCCTCCCACCACCCCCATCCTGTCCCCCCACCCTACCCCGCCTCTGTGGCAGGGCATTCCCTTTTGTTCCCTTTCTCTCATTTTGGGTCTTATGGTTTGCACTAGAGGTATTGAGTGGCCATCATTCGGTCTATAATCTACTTTCAGCCTGCACCTTCCATCCCCAGCGGGCCCGCCAAGCAGCCTTTACTTGGTGGTCCCTTCTCTATCTGAGCTGCCTTTTCCCCCAGCATGTGAGGCTGGCTTCCAAACCGTGGAGCAATCCTCCTGGTACACATCTCCACTACTCTTGGGTTTAAGTCTCACATTCTGTTACTTTATATTCCACAAATGGGTGCAATCTTTCTATGTCTGTCCCTCTCTTTCTGACTCATCTCACTTAACCCTACTCTCTATGTTGGTCCACTTAAAAGCATGATCATTTTTAAACTATTATAAATGATTTAAAATGAACAGATTAATAAGATAGAGGGGAAAGTCTATGTACAACTGAACAGAAGAACTTAATGTTTTATGAAGTTAATTCAAATGAAGGGGGAAATGATACTTCACTAACTATAAATTTTCATCTCAAAATGAGAACTAGGGGCTGGAGCGATAGCACAGCGGGTAGGGCATTTGCCTTGCACGCGGCCGACCCGGGTTCGATTCCCAGCATCCCATATGGTCCCCTGAGCACAGCCAGGGGTAATTCCTGAGTGCAGAGCCAGGAGTAACCCCTGTGCATCGCCAGGTGTGACCCAAAAAGCAAAAAAAAAAAAAAAAAGAGAGAGAACTAATTCACCTATGGAGTTTAACATTTGTCACAAATAAAACATAAGAGGAGTAACTGGGGAACCAGAGAGATAGTGCCATTTAGTAAGGGTAAGGCACTTAGGGAAATAACAGTTTCATATAATCACACAATGATTATCAAAATTAAATGTTAAGCATTGAAACTATTATGTTTATTCAGCTCATATACATTTAATTTTGGCCATGAGACTTAATTATCTTTCATAGAACAATTTTTCTGCTTGAAAATTTAGAATTCCACAGGTTGATGGGGCTGAAGAGAGATTACATCAGGTAGGCCACTTGCCTTGCACGCAGCTGACCTGAGTTCGATCCCCAGCATCCCATATTGTTCCTGGGACACTGATAGGATTAATTTCTGAGTGCAGAGTCAGGAGTAACCCCTGAGCATCACTGGGTATGGCCCCAAAACCAAAAAAAATTAAAAACAGAAAAAAAAACACAAAAAACAAAACAAAATCCCAAAACACCCCCCAACCCACAACCCAGAATTATATAGGTTGTATTTATGTGTCATTAGATGCTATGGCTATGTCATATCTTATTAACATATTCAAATTTTGTTTAACTAGTAATTAAGTTATAACACTTGTTTAAAAAAGTTTTCCTTTAACCATATTTTATCATCATCATCATCATCATCATCATCATCATCCCATCGATCGTCAATTTTCTCTAGCAGTTTCAGTAACGTCTCCATTCGTCCTAGCCCTGAGATTTTAGAATCCTCTCTTTACTCGTCCTTCCCAATGGTGCCGCATTGGAGGCTCTTTCAGGGTCAGAGGAATGAGAGCCATCTACTGGTTTTGGCATATGAATACGCCTGGCAAGCTCCCCGTGGCGTATTCATATGCCAAAACCAAATTTTATGAAAGTTTTTTCCTCTTCCAAAGGAAATTTAATTTAGGCTTGCCTTCACTTTTTATTATCATAAGTAATGTTGAAGTAAACATCCTTGAATAGACAACTTTGTATGCATAATCATATTTTATCTTATTTCTTTTTGGATCTCCCAAGCTCTCCGAGGGAGCCTAGGGCCATTCCTGAGGACACTCAAGCAAGCTGGCCCAGTGAACAGATTCCAGGAAGTTGTGTCTCTCATACCCTGTGGCACATCAGGTCTGCAGCTGCTTCTCTCAGGGATGTCCAGGGTACCCTGTGAACCCTGGCCAGGCAAGTCCGAAGCACTGAACTATCTCCCTATCCTCATCTAATTATTTTTAAGGAAGATTTATGATCTTTAAAATGTTCACTCAGGATCCAGCAGGAACACAGAAACCACAACGGCTATTTTAACATTGAGAATATAATAAAGGGGACTGGTTAAACAGGTTTGGAAGCTAGTAGAAGGAGTGTGGAGTAAATGTATGAAGCAACTCTCCTTCAGGGCTGGTAGAACAAAGAAAAGTGCTTGGACTGCTAGAAACTGGATCCTCAGAGAGCCCTCACTGAGTTAAGATGGTTCCTTCTCAGGAGAGAAGAGGAACTGTCATTAAAAAGACATTCTGAAAAGGAAGAGGAAACGCCTGCCATTCCTTTCCATCTCCTCTTCAACTTCAAACAAACAACAATGTGCTCTTATGTGCTTTCGTGCAATAACCCAAACAAATGCATGAGAACTAAAGGAATTATGCCATCAAAAACTGAAAACCACCAAAATTCTGCAGTGATTCTGAAGCTAGTTCTAAAAGCACATGTGATTTAAAAGCTACTACAAACCGGGCTTTTGTAGGAGCCACTGTCTTCATACAGTAGAAGGTTGTGGGGTTGGGGGTGGATAGGTCAAACTAACCTAAGACATCCTCCAACTGTGAAAGCCAAGTCGAGTCCAGCTGAATTACTAAATGATAAGGGTCTCTTAAATCAACAGAGTTTGGTATTCCCGGGCTTCTATGAGTGTCGTGGGGTATGACATCTTCCACTGACGCTTACCTATCTCAGAAATTAAAAACAAGAACATTGAAAGACACAGAAGAAAACTAGGCAAGGACCAGCCAGTACACTTGGTTGATAAGTACAACCAGTGTACAACAAGTACAACAAGTGTACAGCCAGTACACTTGGTTGATAAGGATCTGTATATATATATATATATATATATATATATATATATATATATATATATATATTGCTTTTTGGGTCACACCTGGCGATGCACAGGGGCTACTCCTGGCTCTGCACTTAGGAATTACTCCTGGCTGTGCTCAAGGGACCATATGGGATGCTGGGAATCGAACCCAGGTCGGCCGCGTGCAAGGCAAACAAACGCCCTACCCGGTGTGCTATCTCTCCAGCTCCAAGGATCTGTATTTTCTTGGAAGCTGTAATATATCTTTCAAATCCTGACTTGCTAATACAAAAAAAAAAAAACACCCAAAAGATGCACACCAACAGGCTTGCTGATGACATCCACCAAATGTCAGCTATCTAGCGGTGGAGTCAAGGAATCAAGCCAACTGGCTTTGCCATCTAAGCAGCGCCAAAGCACTTAAAACTAGATGGGGAGAGAGGTAGAATACAGCTGAGAGCTCAGTTCACAATTTTCCAAGGAACTCCAGCACACCTGCAATGGCATTTAGCTCCAGAGCGAGCCGCCCTCCAGGTCAGCAGGAAGCTCTTTCCCCCCAGGCTGACCGTCCAGGAGACAGCACTTTTCAGAGTGCTACTAGGGCAATTTCCTGTGTGAAAAGCTCACTGCTGCTCTTGCATTCCTCAGGGTGCATTGACTCTCATCTCAGAGGATGTGCCCTTCCCCAGGAAGAGGAAGAAACCAGTTGTTGCCGGTTGTGGGGGCTGAGAGCGGCTGGGCATTTTCAGCATGCCTCAGCCTCAGCTGTGGGAACTGAGGACACGGCTGAGATTCCCAGGCCCTGGCCAGGCCCTGTCACTGCGGCAGGGACCATCACAGTGAAGAGGGACAGAACCTCAGAAAGTGGGACATAAATCATACCTGAGCCCCAGCACATTTGGGGCCCAGAAATGTGTGTGTGTGTGTGTGTGTGTGTGTGTGTGTGTGTGTTTTAAAGTATTGAGGCTGGTGGACTTCCCAGGATGTACATTTTCTGAACCCCAGCACCTTTGGGTCCCAGAAATGTGTGTGTGTGTGTTTGTGTGTTTGTGTGTGTGTGTGTGTGTGTTTTACAGTATTGAGGTTGGTGGACTTCCCAGGATGTACATTTTCTGAAATCCTTTTTTGAAGTCTTTTCTTGACTCTTTCACAAAGAAGAGATAAGGTCTAAATGATGTCTGTCACCAGGTATAAGGAACAGCTTCACTGCACAAAGTATTATTTAACTAACTTTCAAATTAATTAACATTAAACTTTTGGCTAAAAAAAAACACATCAGCTTTCTCTCCCTGTGACTTGGAAACACTAAGAGAATAAAGCTTGTTAGTATAATTTTCAGTACAGTCCAATTAAACATTTGGGGATTACTAGTTATTATGATTATTATTAAAAAGTGTATTTTATTTGGAGGGTAAGAGAAAAATCTCTGATGCACACTATGATTCCTTTAATTGTAATGACAATCTCTTGGTAAATTTTATAGATTCCAAGATCATCATTTTCTTTTAAAAATCCACAATCCTTACCAAACTAAAAAGGTTTAGTCTGATTTTTGCTTTTACAATCCCCAAACACATTTTCTAAAGGTCAGCTATCACATGCACAACTGCTGGTGGTTGTACAGCAGATGGGTCAGATGTTTTTCAAAAGCAAGGACACAACTAATTTGGAATTTGTCTTTTCCCTTCACAAATATGCTCTCTACCTACACTTTGTATCTGAAAAAAAAAAAATGTTGTGCTTCCTATTTTTAAACAGTAAAAGACTGGTAAAAATGTTTTATTTTCCGGGGCTGGAGAGATAGTACATCAGGTAGAATGATTGTCTCGGATGTGGATGACCCGGCTTAGATTCCCACCATTCCAGGAGTGACCCCTGAGTGCACAGCCAGAAGTTAAGCCCTGACCATTGCCAAGTGTGCTCAGAAAACAAATAAACAAAAATGCTTTATTTCCTTAGTTGTCAACAATCACAAATATCTTCTTTTTAAAAGCCCTTTGATGATTTATCTCTTGCCATTTCACAGGGCAACTTTATAGGCTGGAGAAATAGCATGAGGCCATAAGGCACTTGCCTTGCTTGTGGCCAAACCTGGCTCAATCCCTGGCAACTCATATGGTCCCCTGAGCCCTGCAGGGTCATCCCTGAGCATAAAGCCAGGAAAAATGAGTCCTAAGCACTGCTGGATGCACCCCACCCCCCAAAAAAAAAAACCCCCAAGCAATATTAATAACAAAAAAGGCAATGTTTTTAAATTATTTCTCAAATGATGAAAATTTGTCCTTTACTACTATTTAAGCATCTTGGAGCTACATTTCATTTCTTTTTTAGTTAAAGGATTAAAAAAAATGATTCCATCCCATTTGACATACTCAGTATCATTCATTTGAAATTGACTTTTAATAAAAGGAGAATAAACTATGGAAAGTGCCAGCTAACAAGTCCAGGAAGCTGTATTCCCCAAGCATTTATGTTCATTTCCTTAAACTAAAAGAAGGTGTAGTATAGATACCTGGGATGACTCAACCAATATCTTAAGATATTTACAAAAAAAATCTCTTTCTCAATCTTAAGGGAAGGCAACAAAGCTACAAATATATCAGGCTCAAAAACACATACACTAAACCTATACATCAAATGCCACCTTATACACATTTGCAAAGTTCAAGACTTTAAGAAAGAACCTTGCCTTCCTCATTTGGTGCCAATACACAAGTCTAGGAATATAAGCATCCAGAAAAGGATTGAATGCAGAAGGTTCGTAAAACCATATAATTGTATTGATTTCCTTACAAATGAAATAATAATCTGGAGACAATCAATTGTCTCCCCACTTACTCTTAGAAATTTCAGTTTTGAGACATTTAGGTTTGCATACACTGCGTTCTTTCAAGCCAGTAGTCTTTCCAAATCTTTGCTTACATAAGCAGCTCGGAACTGGAATAACTCTGAGCCAGTTATGCAATGTTGTCTAGTAACCAGGACGAACTGTTGCCACAACATCACGGAAATATTCTCTCTGTATCTGCAAGTTTACTCTTTGAATGTCCATATATTTTGTCAATACATTGGTGTTTTTCACAGAGCACTTTCCACCTGACAATCTCTGTGAAAGCATGTAACCTTTTTCTTCCCCCCAAACAGGCTGATGACAAGAATCCTTTGGAAAGGCAAACCCATGCTCTTTGCTGCAAGGTGCAAAGGATGTGGCCTCCGGGAAGGAGGAATATGTTCTGCGGCCCTTCTCGAAGCTACACAGATAGCAGGGCATCTCTCACATTCATTCAACTGATCTCATTCCTGATCCTAGAAAATAAGACAAGAAAACAACGATTCTCCAGGGCTGGAGCGATAACACAGCGGGTAGGTCATTTGCCTTGCATGCGGCTGACCTGGGTTCAGTTCCCAGCATCCCATATGGTCCCCAAGCACCGCCAGGAGTAATTCCTGAGTGCAGAGCCAGGAGTAACCCCTGTGCATCGCCGGGTGTGACCCCCCCACACAAAAAAAAGAAAGAAAACAATAATTCCTTCTGTCTTAGCTAGCTCTTGAGGCAGGAGCTCATCTCAGCTACCCTGAGCTCATGTTAGCATCCCTGAGGAAGGCACTTAGGGACGCCCAGGCTGGTGATATCCCTTCTGTCTGTCTTCTCAGCTCTTCCTCCAAAACATATCCAGACCTCTTGGTCCTCCACTACCACCTCCAGCATCCCCTCAACAAAGAGTCCCTTCTCTTTCCCTTTTTCTCTCCATCCCCCACCACCCCCACTTCAAGATCTGAGGGCCTGCCACTCTAGGCTCCAGAGAGTCTCATGACTTGCTCCCTCCTTCACTCTAGTGCCATTTTTCACAGAACACTTGCCCTGCCCACACTCCCTGAAATACACTACTTTTCTCATATGCCTCATATGCCTGTTTTTCTCCTTTTGGCATTGTTTGGATTCACTACACTAGTTTTCGGGTTTCCTCTTTTTTCAGGGGAGGGGGTGTACCTATAAATTGCCTACTCCTCCCTCCAAGGGAATGTTAAATGTAGGTTTCACCGGGACAGGTATTTTTCTTTCTTTCTTTTAAATTTTTTTTTTCTTTTTGGGTCATACCCGGCAATGAAAGGGGTTACTCCCGGCTTTGCACTCAGGAATTACTCCTGGCGGTGCTCAGGGGGCCGTACGGGATGCTGGGAATCGAATCCCGGTCGGCTGCGTGCAAGGCAAATGCCCTGTCCACTGTGCTTTTGCTCCCGAGGTATTTTTCTTTCTTTGACTTTATTTTTTTAAATCCAGAATAGTGGGTGCAGAGATATGTTAGTAAATACTGAACAGGGAGCCTGTGTGAGACCTGAATACATCTGTCAGGCAGTTTAAAGAGCAAACTAGACTAATGCACTTTCGTTACTGGAGTGCTTGTTTTCCGTTTACTTTTGCGGTGTGTATTAACATCTTGCTTTCCCACTGGGAATGCCCTCATTAGAACCCCTACCCACGTCCAGTTAAATCAGGAAGCAGACACAGATTTTCTTCTAGAGAAGCTCTAGTTTACTGGAGCTTACTAGTGATCTTTTCTGAAGGCTCTCATTAATAAACTTTCATTTGACAAGCACATGAGCTAGTCTACTGAGAGTATCTTTTTCTCCTTCTGTGGTTATTTCTATCTTACTAGATTTTATATTTCTTGAGGTTGGACAGCAAGTATGACTTCCCTCTTAGCATCTGATGTAATGACTTCCTTAGGAAGACGTATTTTGACTGAGAGAGCAAAGAAATACAATAGACCCTTGCTTTTATTTTTCTATAATGCAACTATAAAGCTCTGGCTATTGTAAAGAATTCACTTGACCCGAAATACATTCCTAATTCTAAACAAAGGCATTAAAAATTACATTCATATTCTCATGGTTGTGGGAATAGAGGTAAGAACAGCTTCAGCTCTCTGAAGAATCTTTGTCAAAGCAACACTTGCCAATATGTAAGGAGACCACAGATTAAAAATCAGTTACAGTGGGGCTGGAGTGATAGCACAGTGGGTAGGGCATTTGCCTTGCATGCAGCCAACCCGGGTTCGATTCCCAGCATCCCATATGGTTCCCCAGCACCTCCAAGAGTACTTCCTGAGTGTAGAGCCAGGAGTAACCCCTGTGCATCACTGGGTGTGACCCAAAAAAAGCAAAAAAAAGATTTTAAAAAAATTAGTAATTTGTAGACTAATGGGAGGGAAACAATTTCAAGTAATTTTAATAACTAATTATCTATCCATGAGTCAAAAGGAAAACATTTTAGAAATACATTTTTTGTTACTGTTTGTAGGTTTTTTGCATCTTTTTGGACAATATCCCCAGCTTAGGGCTCTGGGCTTACTCTTGGCTCTGCCATCTGGGGATACTCCTTGCAGACTTGGAGGACCAAATGGGTTGCTGGGGATGGAACCCAGGTCAGCAGTGCGCAATGCAGGTGCCCTACCCGCTGAACTGCTCTACTATCACTCTAGCCCCAGGATATTCTTTATAGAAATAAAACCAGAGAATGAATTAAGAAAATAAACAAAGACTGGAGACTATACATTTTCCTGGAGGTAAATATTTATCTGCCAGATTAGATACCTAGATGAGATTTCAGTAATCTAATCCCAAACCAATATATTACAAATAAATTGCTGCTTTCTTCTGTTTTTTTTTTCTTCTTCTTTTTCTAGTTTTGGGGCCACACCTGACAGTGCTCAGAAGTAACTCCTGGCTCTGCGCTCAGTACTTAAGGGATCATAAGGGATGCCGGGGGCTGAACCCCGGTTGACCATGTGCAAGGCAAGCACTGTACTCTCTCTCAGGCCCATCTTCTATTATTAAGCATCAAGCTTTACAACTTAGAGTAACAGCCAAGTACTTTTATCATATTCCTTTTGAATCAAATTCTGAGAAATTAAACTGTTTTTGCCTTAATGATAGCAATTCATGTAAGTTAACAATACTTTTTATGGAACTAACAATTTAACTCTTCAATCTAATACTGTTTCAGAATAAAACTACACATGTGTGTTTTTATAAAGAACTGCCTTCTCAGAGTCCCATAGACACTAAATTCCTGAGTTAAGGTTCTATAGACTTTGGCACCCACAATTGCCACAAATGGACAGAAAACCTGCTACCACTTGCTCGATGGTAGTTAATCCCATGGACACGGCACACACTCTGTCAAAAAGATCTGGATTCCCTGGGTCATACAGCCTTGCAAAGTTTAAAGGACACTGCCAGGAAGAGTGAGTCTAAATACTCCCTCTCTTTTTGATTTTTGATGATCTACATTCTCCTCTAAGCCTGAAAAACCTCATTTTAATCAACAGATAGGTAATACACCCGAAAACCTACCCATCTTTGGTTCCCTTTAGCTCACAGAGGCCAAAAACCCAGACTCTATAATCTTAACATAGATTATAGTAAACTAATTTCAATAGTAAACCTTTTGAGTAGTCTATTGACCATAAATTCTTTTGGCGCCATCCAATGAACTAAGCAGTAGGATAGGGAACACAAGGTTTAGTTAATCTTTAATGTTGCAGGAAAGTGCTCTGCCCAGAGATGTGAGGGTTATTCTGCAGATATATGCAATTTTTGTACGGAATCACAAACTTGAGGTCCTAGATAGAAGCAGCGATTCCCAAAGCCCCTTTAACATTCTGCTCCTTGGTTGACTGGCTAAGTTCTTAATACTGGAGATTTTTTTATAGGAAGAGACCGAGGAGTTTCTCTGCTATAGTATCAGCTCTGACGGACTTGGATGACTAAAGTTCTTTCTGGTATAGAACAGTCTTAGGATGAAATAATTCTCTACAGAATTTTTCTGTAACAAACACAGTCCCTGGAGAGCTATTATAAAGTTTATGAAGTTAAAATATCAAGATTATTTAAGGGTTGAGGTAGGGTTTGGCCACGCACTAAAAATTTTCACCAAATACTAACAATACAAACACCTTCATAGCAGTGTCATCAAAGATGTCATTTGTTCCCCTGTTCTTATGAAGAGTGGAACCAATAGCAGCAATTCTCTGTTGCAAAGATTCCATAAACTCAAGCTGAAAGGCTGAGACTCCAAGTCTTTTAAATCTCTGAATACACGATGTCTATAATTTTTATTTAAAAAAAAATTTCCAAGTAATGTCAGTACTTTATTTCCAAACAATCCATCAGAAATGATTCACAAAAGGAGACAATTTTCTTAATCCCTCTCAAGACAAGACTAAAGTATGTTTGGCACCTTTTGTTCCTCGAGAGCTAACGAAATGTCACCTGTGGGCAGGCTTACAGGAGAAGACAGTCTCTTATTTGAGTAAGATTAATCTGTCCCAGGAATAACAGAGCCAGTCGGTCCATGGAGCTCAGGGCTATGGCTTCCTGAAAAATGGGCGCTGCTCCCCCTTGTGGCCACTGAGACACATTGTAAATAGGATCTCCCCCCCCCTTCACCCGCCCACCATTTCTGTTAAAAACCAGGCTCTAAGATCCACTTTTTTCTCCTTTCTTACAATAAAAAGGAAATATTCCAAATAATGAAATACCACTTAACTGCAAAGACTGCTTACCATGGTAGAATCAAAAGACAGGACATCAACAACAGGAGGTGTAGAAGTTTGCATATCCATTACGTCAAGCTTTGGATTAATCTATGTACATACATTAAACAAGTCAATGTTAGATTTTTACATCATAAGCAACTGAATGCCATTGGTAATTAATGTAACAGGAAACATAAAGAACATTTTAATGTATTCTAAAATTAAAATATATTGATATATTTATTAGCAAGGAGGCAAATAATCTTAAACTTTAAACTAACAAAAGAAATTAGCCTAGAAAAGGTCATAAGACAAATCTCTCCCAGGTTTGCATTAAAAATTTTATTTTACATTATAAAATCAGCTAACTTCACTTATAAAGTTATTTTGGAAATAAAATTAAATGACCCACCTCCTCCAGGATGCAGAAAAAAAATCCTAGCCAGTTCATTAAGAAAAGAAAGGAAATAAAAAGGATTATTGTAAGAATTGGGATAGTGGAAATAAAATTGTCACTAATATATAATTATCAATGGGGAAATTCCATAATGAATCTACTGTTAAAACAGAATTGATAAGAGAATTTATTTGAACCAATACTAATGTACAAAATTAACTGCATTTCTGCACTTTCGCTATGAGTTAAAAAATGTCTTTGTAAATATTAGGAAGACATCACTTACAATATCATAAAAATTTAAAGTACATCAGAATAAACATACAAAGATGCTCAAAGACCTTAAAGGAGGTAGGGGGCAGCAGATCTAATGAAAAACAAAACTCAATAGACAGTAAAGAAGGTTAAATAAATAGGCCTATTATAAAGAACTCACAAGCAGCATCCTCTACATAGGATATAAATAGTTTAAAAATGACACCACAAATCAGTAGGAGGAAGAATTCAGGCCGGAAGTTCTTTCCCCAAATGGATGATACTATATCCAGGGGCAAGACACATACCACCTTTGCCTGGGGTCCTGATTTGGATCCCTAACACTCCCTGCCTGACCCGGGACCACTGGGTAGTCTCTGAGCACCATCAGAGGTGGTCTTGGTGGTCTCTGTGCACCCTCACCCAGCACCCTAGCACTCGGCCCAAGCACTAACCACCAGTCGCCCACCACCAGGCCAAGTATTGCCAGGAGTGATGTCTATTTTAAAATGGAGGAGGAGGATGAGGAGGGGGAGGACCATTTAGGGTTGAGGAAATGAGTTCTCTATAAATCTCTGCCTAATGTTAAGTACACAGAAAAAGTGCAGATAAATTAGAAATCCAAAATGCTTGTTTAAGCCACAATTAGCAGTGGTAAATGTATAAGAATGTCTTCATGGTATGTGTTTGGGAATATCTTAAACACTGCCAAAGCAAACCCATAAGGCCAAGAAAAAAAATAATGCCTTTATTAAGTCAAAATGGAGGATTTCTGCTTACCAAGGGACACCAAAAAGTTAGTAGAACAGGAGACCATATGCCTAAAAAAGGCACAAATATCTAAAATATCCAAGAAAAATCCACAACCAAAGTGAAGAGGAATGCAAATTCAGGTAAAAAATTATAAAAGAGAAAATATGGCAGCTAATCAAGAGATGAACAAATGCTTAGGAACACCAGTAGAAAATAAAGAAAATAAATACCACCATTAGACTATGAAAATCAGAAAGTCAGTGCTGCTGACATTGTTTATAGTAGCTTTACTTGTAATATCCCAAATGTGCACACACACACACACACACACATAAACACACACAAACATATACACACACAAAGTCCCCAAATGTTTGTCAACAGTAGAATAGGTAACTCTTGGGTCTTACTACTGTGGCAAATTCATCGGAATTCTATACAGCAGTAAAAATGAATGAAACACAACCATGTGCACTGGCATGAATTTATGAATTCAAGATCCACAGTTCAAGCCTCCTGGATTTCAGTGTTAAATTCTTTCCCAAATGGATTATATTATATCCAGCACTCTGAGGGGTGCTGGAATGACGGCGGGGAGAGGTGGCGGTAGGCATTCGTTTTCATGAGTGCACTTTATGTTTATTTTCTTAAGGAGGGTAGATTTCCAGCAAGGCACTGAGTGACTGCTTTTTTCTGAAAGAGGTTGGTAGGCTAAATACTGTAAAAACCTCCCAGAAGTGTGAAAAAAATACCAGGTTACGGAAAGCATTATAATTTTATTTAATTTATATAATGTCTAAACCCATCCAAAATAATATAATATAGAATGTTACCTTCAAACACATGTAGAAAGTTAAAGATAAAAGCAAAGAGATAACCTAATATTTACTAAACATAAATATTTACTAGACAATATTTACTAAACGAAGGAAAGAAAGGTAACAAAGAGAGCAAATCTCTCTTATCAGATCAACAGTGCCAACTCTAAGTCTACTGAAGAAGCTCAGAGAAGAAAGCACTTGGAGAGAGAAGTTTCCTAGGCAGGAAGAACAGTTCCAGAAGGCTCCTGAAAAATGGGTTTATCAAACCAAACAGTCATGCAGAGATGAGGTTCAGAACATTCCTCAGGATAGATAGAAGCACTACGGCGGCAGGTAAGAGTTTGGCAAAAGTCCACCTGCGGAAGGTGCAGGAATCTGAGAAAGCACTGGCCCCGCGTGGTGGGCCGAGGCTGAAATGTGCCTTAGGTCACACCTAACAGACACGCAGACCTTCGAGGAGAGAGTGGGTTACAGCGAGGACCCTTCTGCCACAGTCCAGGGCTCTTATTAAAGGGTGAACTTATTTTTGAAGGCATCATTCACGTATGATGGGCACAACTGGAACCTTGGGAATATTAAACTAGCTTTAGATTTCTCAACTCTGTGAGCACTGGAGGCATAACGTATCCAGCAACCCCACGTTATAGGAAAAAAGAGGTCAGGACTCAACAAGGGAAGGATAAGGGATGAGTCGTTCCGGCTGCCAGCCATTCCAGACAAGAGGAAAGAGCCCCTTTCTCTCAGCGGAGTCCAGAGTGCAAAATAAGAAAGCTAAGAATGATTCACTTTCCCCCCAATATTTTTAAATTAAATTTTTATTATGACACCATGATTTACAAAGTTGTTCATGGTAGAGTTTAAGGTACTATGTTTCAGTACCACTTCCATGACCCGTGTCAACTTCCCTCTATCAGTATCTCCACCACCACCCCTGCCTGTTGGACAGGCACTTTCGATTACTGGGGCTTGTGTTCAGTGTTGGGGAGTCAGCAATGTGTTTGGATAGCTACCTATACCACATCTCTCTAAAGAGATGGCTCGCAAACATTTGATTCTCTTTTGTCTACTGCCACCTAGTGTACAGAGGGAGTTATTGACCTATGAAAAATACAATCTGGTCTTACCATCTGAAAACCAACCCAGAGCAGCTCCAAAGTAAATCATATGGAGAAAGAAAAAAAAAATCAGAGGCTGAAGAGATGGTATGGTGGGCAATGTGTCTGCCTTGCTCGTGGCCAACCCAGGTTCAATCCCTGGTATCCCGTACGGTCCCTGCACGCCTCCAGGAGTGATGCCTGAATGCTGAGCCCAGGAGCCCTGAGCACCACCAGGTGTGGTCCAAACAACAAAGCAACAACATCCACAATGATACAAATCAGCATCTCTTACAGAGAAGTCCTTTAGCTTCTACAAGTTGGGCTACTTTTAATGTAACTAATGGCATTTTTCTGTAATATGGCACAAGTTGTTGCCACATACATTAAATGGAGCAGAAAAATTCTTTCTCTGTAAAATTAGTCTTTTCCACAATGCAGGTAGGCTGAGGGAGTAGCATAGTTCTTTACCAGGTGATTCACTAGGAAGACCAACAGCACCCTCCAGTTCCCCAACTTCACTAAAGGAAAAATGATAACTGAGAAATGGGGTGGGCTGCCATTGAGAGGACAGATTCTCTATCAAAGAACAGGGCATTGGGGCTGGAGCGATAGCACAGCAGGTTGGGTGTCTGCCTTGCCCGGGGCCGACCTGCGTTCGATTCCCATCTTATATGGTCCCCCAAGCATCGCCAGGAATAATTCCTGAGTGCACGAGCCAGGAGTAATCCCTGTGCAATGCCGGGTGTGACCCAAAAAGCAAAAAAAAAAAAAGAACAGGGTATCTAACTGAAGGCCCCGTGGGCATGAAAGCAGTTGGCTTATGCACCCCCTTTAAATGCTCTGGGTATTGAGGAGTCTAGGTACACAAAGCCTGCCACTAACAAACTATCAAGAATGAGGAATTATGCCCCCTCGCTCATTTTTGCAGACCCTAAAAGGCACACATGAACTGCATAGACATGTATCACCTGTTAAGAGGATGTAATTTAATTTTGATTATATTAAAGTATTACATCAAAAGGCCTAAAAGTAGAGAATGCAATGAAGAGTGCCTGTGCTGAAATACTAGTTCAGCATACAAGTGCTTTCATTTCTCATGGGATCAAAATGGTGCTTACTTCACCATTTTGTTTTAAAGTTTTGACAATAATCTATATTATGTAATTGCAGTAAGTCTCTATGTGCCAGATATTGTAGTTACTGTTTCTACTCTGACTGGTAAGAGATCAATTCTCTTACTGTTACTACTATAACTCTGAAGAGATCAATTCTCTTACGGTCATGAGCAAAATTCCGTCACAATGTTCAACATTTAGCTCTAATTCCATGATGAAAAGTCAGCTTTCAAAAGGACACAGCAATGACACTTTTAAAATGCATCTGGTTGCGAGCTTTGCAGGAGGGGCGCAGTCTAGGGGACATCTTGACCTAGTGACTGAGTTACACAAATTGCCTCTGATGGTTTCCCTGCTTTCTGGCTGTACTTTCGGAGCCACTCAGATGTCTTGTTGCTATTAAAAGGAAATCCAGTCTTCTCAAAGGGATGTGACGCACAGGAAATCACAGAGGAAATGGCTTGAGTCTCCAGTGCTGAGTAGCATGGTGTGGAAACACTGCTTAGGAGCAAGATTGGCCTCAGCCTATACCTTTGTCACAGGAATGCTACAGTTAAAAACATCTGACAAACTGGAAACATAGTACAATAGCTAGGGTGCCTGCCTTGCTTGCGGTGGACCTGGGTTCAATTGCTAGGATCCCGTATGGGCCCCCATGCCTGTGAGCACAAAGCCTGGCATAACCCTGGAGTATTGCTGGGTGTGACCCGAAACCAAAAGTAATTTTTTTTTCAAAAATAATTTTTGATTAAAAAAAATAATGAAAGCACCTGAGAGTCAATTTTTTTAAAAGGGTAAAAAAAAAAAATTCTAATCAAAATACACCTCACGTGCCGTATTGCAGAAAATGCCATTAGTTGCATTAAGAGTAGCCCAACACCTCGCATGAAAAAAGCATAGAAACATGAAATTACCAAATGCATTTATAACTATAGAAACTAGAAAAATATGATGAACAAAAAAAATAGATTGCATCATATTCTTTCAAAGAATTTTTTTTAAAGAGGTGGTTTGATACAATACTTATCCCAAAGAAGAAATAAAGAAAGTAGAAGAGTAAATCACTTATTTAGAAGAAGCAGAAGGATGGTAAGAAGTCAAAAAAGGATAAAGATAACAGGAAAGAAATGAAAATAAATACTGTCAAGGGAAACCAAGAACAGAAATCACCAACTATGGCTAGAAAAAGGATCGGGAAAATGTTTCAACAGCCTTAAAAATTAAGAAAAACAAACTTACATATATGTGCATGTACCTGAGATGAATTGAGATGCCTAACAGTACAGGTCAATTATACAGCGAAAGAACTGAGTGAAGCAGCAGATATAGAGACCATAGAGGAAGGGAGGACAGAGCAGGAGGTGACTCTAAACTGCCACCCAGAAAATGAGGGAGACAGCAAAAGGGTATGCCTTGCCACAGAATCGGGGCGGGGTGGGGAGGATGAGGTGGAGGTGGGAAGAGGCACACTGGGATCATTGGTGGTGGAGAATGGGCACTGGTGGAGGGATGGGTGCTGAGCATTGTATCACTGAAATGTAACCACGGAAGTTCTTAAGTCTGTAACTGCTCCTCAAGGGGATCCATTACAAAAATTACAAAAATTAAAAATTAAAAACAATAATAAAATAAACATTGTAACATTGGGAAAAAAAAAGAAAAAAATGCAAAACACATACATAAAATACTCACTTCAACTGTGTCAATTTTCCCCTCATGGGAATGTGGAGTCCTTGGGTAGATATCAAGAAGATGTGGTGATGAATCAAAATGCAACCTTTTGAGATTTCTTTTAGAAACATCTTTATAATTAAATTCATCGAAGTTGGTCTTCCATAACAACACCTATAAATTAATCACCTTGGCAGTTACTTACTTAGACATAAAACATCACTAAAGTTTTAAAAATTGACTATTAAGAATCATCCTTCGCAATAGTCCAGAGGCTAGACAAGTGCATCAATTGAGTAAAAACTTTTACGACTTTCAATATTTTATTTTCAGAGTACAGGAAGAAGAGATTTAGAATTTTAAATTGTCTTCACGTCTGGTTTAAAATTCCCATCAAGAATATGACTTAATAATATTACTAATTTGATTTGGGCAGAGTCCCTTGCCTCTACGCCTGGCTGTCTTCACCGGGGCCCCTAGGAGAGGATGGGTTGAGTTTCCCTCCCCACTCTGAGCAGAGCCCTGACAGCCGAAGACCTCCGGAACCCAGTCACAGCCATGCTCAACGCCGCTCTCCACATGTTCATGCCTCAGGCATGAAGGAACTGGCAGAGGAGCCCAGGTGTGCGGGACCGGGCCTCTTCTGCCCAGATCCCCCATTTTCCAGTAGCTAGGAGGTTATACCCAGAAACTGCCCTTGGTGCCATGTAATCATATCAATGGCCAACATCCAGAGACTATAAAACCAAGCTCCCGGAATCGACATCTTATAGCCTAGTTCTCCTTCTCAGAGAACCTGGCAAGCTACTGAAAGTTTCTTGCCCACATGGGAAAGGTTGGCAAGCTCCCCGTGGTGTATGCATATGCCAAAAACAGTAACAATGATGGGTCTCATTCCCTTGACCCTGAAAGAGCCTCCAATTCGGCACCTTGATAACTTAGATATACAAATATATATTTGCATATAAATATATATTATAAATATAAGTATATTTAGATATATAAATCAGATATACAAAAATTAGGTTATAATTCAAGTGAAAGTGTGACACTAATATCAGATAGTCAATGTCCATTATGTGGATAATCAATGTCCATTATGTGGATAATTGAGTGGAAAGATTAGCAAAATAAAATAAATTACTTGTTATAAAAATTTTTCAGTAATCATGCTATACCAACTAGGACAGCAAACTTCCTTGCAATAATTTAGAACATAAACTCATTGAGAATCATCATGACAAACACACAAGCTGACCGCAAAAATCTGAGCTAAAGTCTTGCATTCTTTAGCCTAACTAAAGTCAAAAAGGGAGATGAAAGATTTGCAAACCTGTGCATCGGCACCTCCTGATGCAAACTGCTCTCCGCCTTTCGAAAATGAAACAGTAAATACAGGCCCCTAATAAATAAAAGGAGATTTAAAAAATAATAAAAGTACCTGATGATGCTTTCTCTTGGTTAACAGCACTAACTTATTTCTGTTCTCATTTGTACAGATTTTTGCAATACGGCTGACAGAACACAGTTACTAGCAACTAACACAAGCTAAGATGATGAAGAATCAACCCAATGGTACCAAACATATATTGATAGCACATTTTTTGAACATAAAAGAATACACTTTTATTTCCATTAAAGATAAAAAAAAAAGCTTGTCAGGTGCAAGTTCTAAAGGATCTCTAGTAAGAGTTTCTGGCGGGGGGAATCTTTATAAAACAAATCACTGGTAGAATCTGACTAACTACAGGGTGCCAGGAATGAGGTCTATGAACAAAGGGCATTTTCAGATCTCAACGATCTTCACAGAATTTTCCCTTCACTCAGGCAAAAGCAGGTCACTGAGAGTTTGAAGAGGTGAGCTGAAACTGAGGAAAACTGAAATTACAACTGTGGGAATGTTGGATCAGAGCAAGGAGCGACTGATGGCCAGTGAGGAAGTCACTAGAACAATCTGGTGAGCAATAAGGACAGTGTGCAGTTAAGCAGTGACTGTGATGTACAGTGACAGGACAAGTAGAGGGCCAGGCTCTCTTAGTCTTTTCAGTCCAAACAGGAGCAATTATCCTATTTATCCTAAAATATATCATTATTAATGAGGCTATTTGCTCCTCATTGATACAAGAAATGTTCGGAGGGCGGGAGAAATTCTGTATTTTTTGAGCAGACTAACCCACAGACTAAGGTTATTATATCCTCATAAACACCTTCTAGACTCTGAAAAACTCCATCCTGCGTTCAGTGTTTTTCTCCTGAAAGATTTTTAAAACTTTTCCCCCCTATTATTCTGTAATTCTCTGGAATTAATTTTTCTATAAATTCTGATCTGCTTTTATTGATTGTTTACTCACCCTAAATCCATGGTTACACAAACATGAGCTAGTTAGTATCTATTTCTCTTCCACTCAAACACAGCTGCAGAGCAAATGAGGAAGCGAAGCACATGACAGATGAAAACAGAGAGAACCTCTTCTCTCCTGCACCACAAGAACCATTCCCCTTCTTACACTTGGTTAAAGGGAAGTACCAACTTAGCTTTTATTTACTTATTCATCTTTAAAGGATGCATTCCCAAATTTTGAGAACTTCCAAAAAAGGAGGCATAGTTTAAACTTTTCTTGTATAAATAGATAACTTTTCCAAAATGACTCTTTAGGCTTCCATAAATATTTATTGAACGGAATCATAAGTAGATGGTATTAATCTGTATCATCTACAAAGCACCTATGTTTTTGTGTTCATTGAACTTGCCAATAAATAAGAACTTTCAAAAACAAGTTTTTCTGTATTACATTATACACTGGGGGTGGGAGGAGCGCAGGGGGGTGGGTGATGTCTGAATAAGCCGATTCTCCAGAAGAAGCTCTAAAGACAACCGGAAAAAAAAAAAAAAGATACACTAAAACCCAGATATCTTTTTTACTGATTGAATAAAAAAAAAAGAATGTGGGTTCATTTGTGCACAAATGGACTTTCCAGAACTGAATCCCAGAGGGGTCTGATTTGGCTGAGCTGGACCCAGGCAGGCCTCCCTCCCCACAGGAAAAGTCAGAGAACATAGTAAAGACAGTGATGCAGCTAGTGAAACAGCTGCCACCTCAGGAAAAGGGCTTTTACAATGAGTTAATCAGTTAAGTACAATATAAATTATAATGTATAAATAGAATACTATACCATATACCGGAGAGGATATTTAATGGATATTGAAAGATATGCTCTGATTTTGACAAGAATTATAATACTACTATTCCTAAGAGTTGCTTACAGAGGACTGAAAAAAAGACTTGAAAGGGGTGTTTGATGGCCGAAATGGGTACTACATTTGGGAAAAGAATGAAAATATAGGTCTCTCTCCGCTGAGATGTGACCCGGGTGGCTGCACGTGTGTGGCCTCTCCGTTGCTGGATGACCATGATCCTGGAGGCCAGGTAACATACTTTTGGTACCAGCAGCTTCTTGCAGAAATGTCTCTAGACTAAGCCGCGGCACCATGCCGCCCCAGGAGGGGAAAGGTTTTTCTCTCTCCACTTTTCCATTTTTTTTTTGGGGGGGGGAAGGCATGGCGACCACCATCTTATAAGGACCAATAAAGAGGTACAAGATTGCAATGATGAAATTTCTGGCAGAAATTTTGCTGGACTTAGTTACTAAAATACAGAAATCCAAAACCACGAAAAAAAAATAAAGAATGAAAACATATTAAAAATAGATCAAGGGGGCCGGAGCGATAGCACAGCGGGTTGGGCGTTTGCCTTGCACGCGGCCGACCTGGGTTCGATCCCCGGCATCCCATATGGTCCCCCAAGCACTGCCAGGAGTAATTCCTGAGTGCAAAGCCAGGAGTAACCCCTGAGCATCGCTGGGTGTGACCCAAAAAGCAAAAAAAAAAATAAATAAATAAAAAAAATAAAAATAGATCAAAACTTTAAAATATATATTATACTAAAAGCAAATATCTTAATATCAGTACCGTGTGTCCCTGAAGCGTATAGATGAGCCTTCCTTCTAAAAGATCCAGAATCTTAAGCGTAGCATCTGAAGAAGCAGTGATGAGATAGTTTCCCGAAGGATGGAATGACACACAATTAACTCCACCACTGTGAACTGATTTGCAGAAAATAAAAGTAAACTTAGAGAACTATTCTTAATAATAATAAAGATGTTCCTTTAACCTATTAACAATATGAGTTGACAGCAGGAATTTTTTAAAGGCAATATCACTGTCACTGTCATCCCGTTGCTCATCAATTTGTTTGAGTGGGCACCAGTAATGTCTCTCATTGTGAGACTTATTGTTACTGTCTTTGGCATATCCAATATGCCATGGGTAGCTTGCTAGGCTCTGCCGTGCAGGCTAGATACTCTTGGTAGCTTGCCAGGCTCTCTGAGAGGGGTGGAGAAATCGAACACGGGTCGGCTGCGTGAAAGGTGAACACACTACCACTCTGCTATCGCTCCAGCCCCATTAAAGGCAATATCTACCACAAAATCAGAATTCCAAATAGAGCACTAATGTATGAATAGGTAGTTTATCATCTTGACTTGTTAAGCTTCCAGCAAATGAGACAGTATAGTTTTAAAAGCAGGTGTGTCAAGGAAAGGGGATCTTGTTCACCACACAACTATGAAGTCTTCAGGAATGAAGACTTGTTACCAATAAATCATGCAGCTGGGTTTACCACTAGATCATATACAAGTATACAAGCTAGACAAGTTGACCTTAATAAATGGTTCAAGCCAAATTTGATAGGTTACCAATTAGTGGCTTGGGACTAAGGGTGATACCTGGAAATGAGGCGTTCTTGCCATTGGGGAAAGCCTTTCTGAATACTGTCATTCAGTAGGAGGCAGTATAACACAGCGATCAAATGTTTATCCTTCCCTATACAAGGCAAAGGTCCAAGGCAGCTCTGTGAATTATTTGAACAGTTGCTTACCCTCTTTGTCTCAATTTTTTAGCTTTACCATGGGACTTAGGGCTGTTAGGAGAATTTAGCACAATGTCAGTTACATGGAACATGTACCTTATTAAGAAAGGGAAATGCAGATAAAATGTAAATCCAATACAAAGCAAGGCATTGATTCATTTCTCTTTTAATTGTATTTATATAGGCACACTAAAAGATAGTTTTCTACTATTTTTTGGGGGGAGGGGTTTGTTTGTTTATTTGGGTTTTGTTTCATTTCTTTAGGTTTTGTTTTGGGGCCTCACCCAGTGATGCTCAGGGGTTATTCCTGACTCTACACTCAGGAATTACTCCTGGCAGTGCTCAGGGAACCATATGGGTATGCAAAGGATTGAACCCTAGCAAGGACCTTACACAGTACTATCTCTCCAGTCCCTATTACTTATTTACATGAAGTGAGATAATTTCTATCCCAGATAGCTCCTAGAGAAGGCAACTTTACAGTTTGAACTTTACACAGGTTGGCCTCACTGTCATAGTCTCTCTCTTTCTGCACTCTTGCACCTTTGTAAGACTCTCTTGCCCTCAATGAGAATCAGTGACTCTCTCCTCCGTTCAAAGGCAGCTCCTGACTCTCATTAGGAACCACAGCACATACTGAGAAGCATGATCTGTCCATTTCAGTTTCCTGGAGGAGCTCATTCAACAGCTGATTCAGTTCTGCTGTGGAAAGTGTTACCTTGATAATGCTGGAGTAATTTGTTCACTCTTATATCCCAGATTTTCACAGTGTGATCAGAACCTGCCGAAGCTATGCATGTACCATTCGGATTGAAATCCACAAAATTTGCAAACCTGGGAGAAAAGATAAGATAATCTATGATTTAGATTTCTTTCTTCTTGATTCTTTCTTTCATTGAAATAATCAAATGCCTTCTTAGCAAAGCAACCCAGAGAAATGCACAAAGAAAATGCGCTTACCCTACAGAATCAGTAAAGTTGTTAACACACTGCTTACTGGCTGTATCCCAAATTTTAACGGTTTTATCCTCACTGCATGATACAATTAGTCTTCCATCTGGTGAAAATCTAGAAAGCACAAGAAAGAAGGGTTCCAACAATTACTACCATCACCACTAGCAGCGAGTCAGGCCGGAGACCACTGTTAGGATAAAATGCAGCACCTAAAATAAGTTTGGAATGACACGGACCATTAAAAGATCAAAAATACATTACATAGACCAACCACATTCCTTTTTTATTTTTATTTAAATCATTTTGATTTATGGCATCTGCTGTAAGTTTCATTTAACTCTGTATTCCCCTCAAGCCAAGCACCTTAATTTTTTTTAAAACCACTGAATATTTCTTTCTTCTATTTCTTCTACTTACTAGTGTTATCCATATGACCCAAGGAGGCTTTATTGCTCATACGACCAAAACTGTAATGAAGCTTATAATAGTAAAGAAATGGTTGGGGGACTGGAGAGACAGTTGAGCAGTAAAGTGCTTGCCTTGCATGCAGCTGGCCCCGGTTCAATTCCCAGCATCTCACATGGTCCTTTGAACACTGCCAGGAGTGATCCCTGAGGGCAGAGTCAGGAGTAACCCCTGAGCATTGCTGGATATGACCCAAAAAGCAAAAAAGGGAAAATAAATAAAGTTTTGATCCATTTTAATTTATGTTCTCATTATTTTTTAATATAATACACACTGCTGCCATTATAATATAGTAATATTATATATTATATAAATTTAATTTGTAATTTATGATAATCATATAAAATAATTATTTAAATTATTTTTAAAATAATTTTTCTTATTTTTTGTTAAAAATCAAACAAAAATATCCTATGGCATCATTGATCAAATGCCATTACCACCACCATCGTCATTATCCTAGACACACATTTATTGAGCACAGAGATCCTCGCGTGATTCTTAACACAATACTCATAGCTACTACTTAATCCTCAAAATAGTCCTATAAAAAACAGGTTGCTGCTACAAGCCTTACTTTACAGATGAATGAGCCAAGCATACCAAGGATCAGTAACTGACAAGAGTAACAAGGTCAGAGGGATGTGACCCAGGCAATCCAGTTCCACAGCCAAACCTCTCAGTGACTCCACTTAAATCTCGGTCAGGAGGAAGCAGAGTTTCTCCTACAGACCAACCAAATTACTTAGAGCCCAGTTTCCTAAACATAACTCCATCTGGGTCCATGTAAATGAATGTGAGGTTAACAAAATTGGTTTAAAAGACTATGGTTGATTTATAGTAAATATTTGATCTTTATATTTTATATACACAGGGTCATGCAAAAATTTCTCAAGTGGAATGGGGTCTTCAGTGCAAAAAAGTATAAGAACTTTGATTTAATGCACAATGTGCTGTGTGGCTTCTGTGTTACCAAGAAGTTCTGAAGTGATATGAAGCCATGAAGCAATGTTCATAGACTGCTACCTGATCAGGCTCTGATGGATGTACAGGTGAACCACCAGACTCTCACTAACAAAAAGCTAAATGTGGCCAATCAGCCTCTCTGAAGGGCTTCTGGAGAAGGTGTTTACTTATTTATTAAACTATTTACCAAGTTCCTCTCTGTCAGAACCAGGCACCGAGCCGTCCTGAATGGAGAAATACTGAGGCAGATGAGATTGTTAAGATCTCTGTGCTCAAGTCGCTCTCACAGAGGCTCTGTGTATCTGGAGAGAAAGTTTCATTGTGGAAGAAATTTGGGGGATGTGAATGTCAGGGAAGTGAGGGACGAAAGGGGACGCTGAGGAAAAAAAAAAACAACAGCTAGTGTCAGGCAGAGAGGGGTTTTTCTAGCTCCATCTCAACATAACCAAAAAAGAGAGGGCTGAGGGCATCCACCTTCTCTGATGGAAACTACAGAATAACCCTTGTTTATGTTCTCAGTACACAGGGCCTCTCTTCTTCTGTGGAGCATCTGAAAGTGGACAGTGGCTAGGATTTTCTCCCTCCTCCCTGGATCCACCATTTAAAAAAAACAAACACATTCATTCTAGGTTTGCATCTGTGAAACAGACTTCTCTCTGACTGAGCATTAACTAAGAAAAGTCTAATCCTTTGTCTACCCAGGGCTCAAGTAACATCTAGGTGGGGCATGTTTTATGTTTTTTAAGAAGGAAATATTTTTACTGAGACATAATTTCTCTAATGCAATTCTACTCTCCCACCTTTTAAAAGTTCTGGAGAGTGTGTCACCATAATAAATACAACGTGAGTCAATGGTGACTAATGCACCAGCAGACGTAGTCAGGTAAGGATTTGAGAAGCTAATTTAGTTACGACTCTTGGGTCTCTAATAATCTACCGGTATTCGTTTGTGAGAATGAGAAAATTCTTGAACTTCTCTTTAGACTGATTCTCATGTTTTAAAAAGCCCAATTTGGAGGCTGGAGCGATAGCACAGCAGGTAGGTCGTTTGCCTTGCACGAGGTCGACCTGGGTTTGATTCCCAGCATCCCACATGGTCCCCCGAGCACTGCCAGGAGTGATTCCTGACTGCAGAGCCTGGAGTTAACCCCTGTGCATCACCGGGTGTGACCCAAAAAGCAAAATAAATAAATAAATAAATAAAAAGCCCATGTTGCTTATTAGGAACTTCTGAACTTAGAATCTAAAGAGAACCTGAAACGAATAAAATTGAACGTTCCATTAACATGCCGTAGAATTACTGTTTTAATAGTTAAAGGGGTTCATGAACCTATGAACCACGGGATGTTTTAAGTGCCTTAATCCGAGATTGGAATTTTCCTTCAGTTATTTCTTAGCATGTAGAATAAATATTCTTTGCCAAAATGGCTCTAAAAATTCTGCCTCTAAAACCAGAGCAGGCGCTGTTCATATTCCTTAAGAAACAAATTAGTCAGAGGTACTTTTAAACTGGGGGCTATTCACAGGAGGGGGAAGCAATAAAAAGTCTTGGAAACCAAGAGTGCCCAGCTAGAGTACTGAGTATGACGCCATCTCTGAACTGCCTGGACACATAACCTTGAAAATCTCACATCCACCCTGGTGCTGTTTTCTATTTGTATAATGAGGGAATTTGGATCATATACAGAGGGAATTTGGATCACTTTCAAACCTAAAACTTTCATCAAATCTTTTTTGTTTTTTTTTTTAAATACAGATGCATGGGATCAGATTTTGCTTTGGTAGGATTTTTGTGCTCACAAATTGAAAATAAAGTTAAGACAATAAGGAAAACGCCTGTTCTTTTGAAAATTTTCCTTTTCGGCTGTTTTGTGTTGGTCCCACACCCCGTGGCACTCCGGACTATCTTGTGGCTCTGAGCTCAGTGATCACTCCTGGTGGGGCTCGGGGGACCGTACGTGGTGCCAGGAGCTGATCCTGAATTGGCCACACGTGAGGGAAGGGTCCTGCCCACTGTATTCTCTCCGGTCTCACTGATTCTTTTGGTCAACATTAGAAGGGACAATCTGTTGGATAAAATAACTGTCATTCCTAACACCCAAGAACAGTAGAAATAAGTACCAGGAGGTTGACTCCATGGCTTGGAGGCTGGTCTCTCATTCTGGGCAACTCAGATAGAGAAGGGAACACCAAGTAAAATGTGATCGGAGGCCATGCGGGGCGGAAGGGTGATGCGTGCCTAATGTAGACTAGAGACTGAACACAATGGCCACTCAACACCTTTATTGCAAACCACAACACCTAATCAGAGAGAGAGAACCAAAGGGAATACCCTGCCACAGTGGCAGAGTGGGGTCGGGGAGACGGGACTGGGGAGGGTGGGAGGGATGCTGGGTTTATTGGTGGTGGAGAATGGGCACTGGTGAAGGGGTGGGTTCTCGAATTTTGTATGGGGGAAACATGAGCACAAAAATGAATAAATCTGTAACTGTACTCTCACGGTGATTCACTAATTAAAAATTTTTTAAAAAAGAAAAAAATAAATAACTGTCATTCTTTCAACTCTTAAACGACTAAAAGCAGAAGAGAGAGATATAAATGTTTCAAGTACACCATGAAACATGCTTTTTTGGTGGGGAGGCAACACCTCAAAGGGGCTGCTCCTGGGGTTCCTGAAGGACCATGGAACCCGGGTCTCCTGAGAGAACACTCCAGCACCCATGGCTTTTTCTCAGGGGATCCCCACCCATAACTGACTACCCAAATCTGAATGCATCGTCTTCCTCCCCAAGCTGCTCCTACCCCAGTGTTCCCTTTCTTCCACCCCTCCCCTTAGTAAGCGGTTATTGAAGCCAGAATCATAGGTGTCAAGCTGGAGTTCTCTTTTTCTTTCATTCTCTCACATTCAACCCATTATCAGGCCGGGTCTTTTCAAAACACAATGGACTCTGCTTTCTTGCTCTCTTTACAAGCAACAGTGGGGACCTCTACCTCTTAAATCAACTCTTTTGTGACTGAAACTTTTCAGTGGTTTCACATCCTTGGGAAAAGCATGGCTGCCTTATGCTTACTAAACCCTCTCATCTCCTCATCCATCTTCTATTTCTGGCTCAACTGAACCTCTCTACTCGGTCCTTGCCCTTGCTTCAAGGATTTTCTTGCATTCTATTTCCTGTACCACAAAATTACCTCTCTATGCATTATCTCATTTAAAATACCTTAATGGATTTTACTTCAATGTCTCGTTTTTGGTGTCACTATCTCAAGAAAGGCCTTTCCTGGTCTCCTCCCCCCTCCCCTCCCCCAATGAATTAGCATCTCAGTACATTTTCTTAGAATAATTCATGGTGCTGGAGTGATAGTACAGTGTGTAGAGTGTTTGCCTTGCACGCGGCTGACCCTGGGTTTGATTGCCTGAATCCCATGTGGTCCCCTACCAGTAACACCTGTAACACAAATATCTAAAAAGAAAAAAAGAAAGAAAGAAAAGAAAAACCCAGAATAATTTATATTTATACTTATAGTTTTTGGCATATCAAATATGCACGGGTAGCTTGCCAGGCTCTGCAATGCGGGTGAGATACTCTCAGTAGCTTGCTAGGCTCTTGATATGCCAAAAATAGTAACAACAAGTCTGACAATGGAGACATTACTGGTGCCCACTCGAGCAAATCGATGAGCAACGGGATGACAGTGACACTTACAGTGGAGAAAGGAAAGTTTCTTCAACAAATGATGACAAGGAACACAGGGCAGCCACACATGAAAGAATGACACTAGATCACCATCTTACAACATATATGAAAATTATTTCAAAATGGGTTAAAACTGGGACTGGAGTGATAGCACAGCAGGTAGGGCATTTGCCTTGCACGAGACCAACCTGGGTTCAATCCCCAGCATCCTCTTTGGTCCCCTGAGCACAGCCAGGAGTAATCCCTGTGTGCATGAGCCATGAGTAAGCCCTGTGCATCGCCAGGTGTGACCCAAAAAGAAAAAGAAATGGGTTAAAACTTAACTACCGCTTAAGAGTTAAAACCATAAAACAGAGATAAGAAATTCCATGGAATAAACTGACATTGCCTTACAAATATTTTGGGGGATTCAGCAATAGTGTAAAGAAAAGTCAAAACACCTCGACCTGACACCATGCACAAAAATCAGATCAAAATGGATTAAAGACCTCCACATCAGACCACAAACCATAAGGTACATTGAAGACAAGGTCGGCAAAACCCTCCACGATATTGAAGATAAAGGTATCTTCAAAGATGACATGCAACTGGCCAAGCAAGTAAAAACAGAGATAAACAAATGGGACTACATTAAACTAAAAAGCTTCTGCACCGCAAAAGATACAGTGACCAGAATACAAAGACTATCTACAGAATGGGAAAGGATATTTACACAATACCCATCAGATAAGGGGTTGATATCAAGGGTATATAAGGCACTGGTTGAACTCTACAAGAAGAAAACATCCAACCCCATCAGAAAATGGGCCGAAGAAATGAAAAGAAACTTTCCCAAGGAAGAGATACAAATGGCCAAAAGGCACATGAAAAAGTGCTCTGCATCACTAATCATCAGGGAAATGCAGATAAAACAACCATGAGACACCACCTCACACCACAGAGAATGGCACACATCCAAAAGAACAAAAGCAACCGCTGTTGGAGAGGATGTGGGGAGAAAGGGACCCTTCTACACTGCTGGTGGGAATGCCGGCTAGTTCAGCCCTTTTGGAAAACAGTATGGACGACTCTCAGAAAACTAGAGGTTGAGCTCCCATTTGACCCAGCAATACCACTGCTGGGAATATATCCCAGAGAGGCAAAAAAGTACAATCGAAACAACATCTGCACATGTATGTTCATCGCAGCACTGTTTACAATAGCCAGAATCTGGAAAAAACCCGAATGCCCCAAAACGGATGACTGGTTGAGGAAACTTTGGTACATCTATACAATGGAATACTATGCAGCTGTTAGAAAAAAGGAAGTCAAGAATTTTGTAGTTAAGTGGATGGGCATGAAAAGTTTCATGCTGAGTGAAATGAGTCAGAAAGAGAGAGACAGACATAGAAAGACTGCACTCATCTATGGTATATAGAATATCAGAGTGGGAGACTAATACCCAAGAACCGTAGAAATAAGTACCAGGAGGTTGACCCCATGGCTTCTCGGCTGGCCTCACGTTCCGGGGAAAGGGCAACTCAGAGAAGCGATCACCAACTACATTGTAGTTGAAGGCCATGTGGGGGAAAGGAGTTGCGGGCTGAATGAGGGCTAGAGACTGAACACAGCGGCCACTGAACACCTTTATTGCAAACCACAACAGCTAATTAGAGAGAGAGAACAGAAGGGAATGCCCTGCCACAGTGGCAGGGTGGGGTGGGGGGGAGATGGGAGTGGGGAGGGTGGGAGGGACGCCTGGTTTACGGGTGGTGGAGAATGGGCACTGGTGAAGGGATGGGTTCCCGAACTTTGTATGAGGGAAGTATAAGCACAAAAGTGCATAAATCTGTAACTGTACCCTCACGGTGATTCTCTAATTAAAAATAAATAAATTATTAAAAAAAAAAAAAAAAAAAGAAAAGTATCATGCTAAGTAAAATGAGTCAGAAAGAGAGACAGACATAGAAAGATTGCACTCATCTGTGGAATATAAAACAACAGAGTAGGAGACTAACACCTAAGAATAGTAGAAATAAGTACCAGGAGGTTGATCCCATGGCTTTGAAGCTGGCCTCACATTCTGGGGAAAAGGCAGCTTAGATAGAGAAGGGAACACCAAGTAAAATGTGGTTGGAGGCCACGCAGGGAAAGGGTGATAAGTGCTGAAAGCAGACTAGAGACTGAATACCATGGCCACTCAACAAACCTATTGCAAACCACAACACCCAATTGGAGAGAGATAACAAAAGGGAATACCCTGCCACAGAGGCGGGGTGGGGTGGGGAGGATGGGATTGAGGGGTGGGAGGGATGCTGGGTTTATTGGTGGTGGAGATTGGGCACTGGTGAAGGGATGGGTTCTCAAACATTGTATGAGGGAAACATGAGCACGAAAATGTATAAATCTGTAACTGTACCCTCATGGTGATTCACTAATTAAAAAATAAATTAATTTAAAAAAAGAAAGAAAAGTCAAAACAAAACAAATGGAACTAAACAAAGCTGAAAATTTTCTTTCACAGAGCAGGGAGGAAAAAAGCAACTTACTGAAAAAATTTTTTTACACCGCAGAAAAAAAAAAGCAATTTCTAACCCCCACATCTGACAAAAGATTAATGTTCAAAATATATAGAAAACAAAATATATAGAGACCCATAAAACCCAACTATATACACACATCAAACAACAGGCAGGGGATCTGAACAGACACCCCTTCAAAGACATACAGATGGTCAATGAGAACATAAAACTCATCATTTTTTATTAATAGGAAAATGTAAATCAGAGCTTCTGTGAGACATCCACACCCATGGGAATCACTTATGTAAAAAATCACCACCACTGGGGTACAGTGGGTAGGGCGTTTGGCTTGCACACATGGATCAATCCCCAGCATTCCATCTAGTCCCCTGTGCACCACCAGGGAACCATGGTGCAGATTCAGGAGTAATTTCTGAGGATCGTCAGGTGTGGCCCTCCCCCACCAAATAACACCAACAAGTACTGGCAAGAGGGCAGGAAGAAAACTGCTGAACTTAGTCCTGCTGTAGGGAATGCACAAGCATGCATTTGCTAATAGCACAGGGAATACTCAAAATGCTAAATACAGAATATGATCCAGCAATTTCACGGCTGGGTATTTACTCATGAAATCAAAAAATACTGATTTGAAAAGATACATGTATTCCTATAGTCACTGCAGGACTACTTAAAGTAACCAAGTAACAATCTAGATGCCCATTAATGGATAAAGTTGCTATAGTTCAACAATCGCTTCAGCAGCTACAGGCTCTTTTACACAAGTGCTCTGAACCTGTGTTATTCCTCATATCAGATCTCATCTGGTCTTCCTGGACCTATGAGTTGGGCACTGTTAAAAAAAAAAAAAGGAGGCATGGAGGGAGGTATGCTCCCATTTGGCTCCTTGTCTTTGACATTATTCTCTTTAAACTTTTAAATTTTATCTCAAGGAGGGCCATATACAGCAGCTGGAAGGCATTTTCATGAAGATGCACAGATTCAGGAAACAATTGTCACTGTCATTGTCATCCCATTGCTCATCGATTTGTTCGAGCGGGCACCAATAATGTCTCTTGATTGTGAAACTTATTTGTTACTGTTTTTGGCACATCCAATACGCCACGGGGAGCTTACCAGGCTCTGCCATGCGGGTGCGATACTCTCGGTAGCTTGCTGGGCTCTCTGAGAGGGGCGGAGCTGCGTGAAAGGCGAACACCCTACCACTGTGCTATCGATCCAGCCCAGGAAACAATTAACTCTCCTATTTGGGTTAAAATTGACAAAGAATGGGTAACAGGAAAACTCCTCATTTGAGGAAAAGGCTATGCTTTTGTTTCAACAGATAACCCCACTAAGAATCTTTGGGTCCCATTACATCTCATCAGGAGTCGAATTCATCTGCCTGATCTGGCTCTCAGACCATCAGAGACTTAGAACCCTCCAAATTCCAGCCCCAAGCCATTGCCAAGCTGATTTCAGATGGAAGTCACAAGGAACTCAGAGGAGAAGCCAGCGTCAGGACCTGCAGCAAAGGCCTCTTGCTCCTTAAACATATCATGAGGTCACATCAGGAACATTCCTTATATCCTTCATTTACAGGTTGTGGACTGGACAACACCAGCACCCCATATTTTGGGTTAACAATTCCTTACTTTTACCCTCTCCTTGGAATTCACAGGTGCCTCAGTCCCAGAAGGAGGAATGGCTTTTAATAGGAGCATCTTTTCATTTCTCTCTAGGATATCTTTTTGTATCGGAGCTCCCCGTCTTTTTCTCTGCCTCCAGGCACAGAGATGTACCAAACTCCAATGCTCAAAGCCTCTGATAACGTTTCAAAAGTGTTCTTTCTCAATTGCACTCATCTATGGTATATAGAATAACAGAGTGGGAGACTAACACCCAAGAATTGTAGAAACAAGTACCAGGAGGTTGACTCCATGGCTTGGAAGCTGGCCTCACATTCTGGGGAAATGGCAACTCAGAGAAGGGATCACCAACTATAATGTAGTCGAAGGCCATTCGGGAGAAGGGAGTTGCGGGCTGAATGAGGGCTAGAGACTGAGCACAGTGGCCACTCAACACCTTTATTGCAAACCACAATAGCTAATTTGAGGGAGAGAACAGAAGGGAATGCCCTGCCACAGTGACAGGGTGGGGTGGGGGGAGATGGGATTGGGGAGGATGGGAGGGATGCTGGGTTTACTGGTGGTGGAGTATGGGCACTGGTGAAGGGATGGGTTCCCGAACTTTGTATGAGGGAAGCATAAGCACAAATGTGTATAAATCCGTAACTGTACCCTCATGGTGATTCACTAATTAAAAATAAATAAATTTATTATAAAAAAATTTAAAAAAGTGTTCTTTCTCAAACATAAGCTAGCTTGCACATCTGTAGCTGCCCGTGAACCTGACCAGAGAATGGCCGTATCCCCCTACTAAAGGATTCCTGACAGAGGCTGTGATGCTCCTGATCTAGTGCTCCCTAAAGTTCATCAGACTTCTAATAACTGCTCCCCTGGGACTCATTGCTGTGAACCACTACTGCTGTTGTTGCAAGAACAACTCCTCAAATTTTGATCCGGACACTTCATTTCTTCAAAACATGATGCAATGACTCTCATCACCCCTGGATAGTGCAGGACAACTGGGCACTTTACCACAAGCACTGTTCTGGGTCCAAGAGTGGGCTGAAGTTTTAGAACAAAAAATCAGACTGTTTTGTGATTGGAATTGTTCTTCCATTTCAAATTTCTGTGTTTTTGTAAACAGAAAAGGAGGAGATGTAGGGTAACATTCGTATGTACTTTCTCCCTTGCCAGGGAAAGTTTAGATTTACTGAGTAATACCCATCACAATGCTCCTGAGGCACCCCCATTCCTCTGTTTATGGGAATACAGATCTAAACATTTTATGGCAACAGTGGTATGTCCTGTCTCTCTTGCCACAGGGAGCTTAGATTTATTGGGTTACACCCATCACAGTGCTCCCGAGGCACTCCCATTCCTCTGTGTTTATCTGTAACCTCTTTCTCTGTGCTCTGCTTCCCCAACCGGTCTATCACCTCTATCCTCAATCTGACTCTGGTTGACTTGTAAGGTCAGACCCTTCGAAGGACTCTGGATTTTTATTTGTAAGTTAAATATTGCTCTTCTCTTCTCCTTATGTCCTTTGCATAGTTACTTTAGAGTAATGTCCTTTTTGTATAGAAACAGGAAGACAGTTAATTCTATGCGTTTGTAACTTGGGAGTTAACTGGCTCTGAATAATATTCACTCCTGGACATCTGTTTTCTCGACTTAAGCCTCAGTTGCCCTTAGTTTCTAGCACCCCAAAAGCAGGGTCCCGACGAGGGACTGAATGGAACCTGGCATGTGGACCCTGGCTTGTAGCTGTGAGCTACCCTGGCATCAAAATGGGCCAGGCCACATACCGTAATATTTAACTATAAGTTAAGAGCATGGTCATGGAAAAATTCTGTCATGATCCAAAAAGTAACAACTAGATTAGGACCTTGCTAGGGTTAGGAAAGTCTTATCTGGCCTGAGCACTGTAACCTGAGATCTATAGTGAGATGTCCCCAGGAGAGCAATCCTGTAAGCTTAATGTATCTCTTACTGTGTCCATACAACATGATTAATATTACTAAGAAGTAGAATTAAGATGAATGTTTAAATGGTTGTTGGACCAAGGAAAGGAGAAACGCACTCATACATGGTATTTCACCCTTAGGCAGGTCTTCTTGCTGAAAGAGTTTGTCCTGGAAGAAGCTTCCCCTGAGGGAGGGACCTTACATGTTGATTGAATGGCCACACTTAGGTGTAATTGCTACCCTCATCCCCTCATGATTTGGGAGATAACTACAGCTGTAAGAGTGGGCAAGAAGAATGGAGGAGCAGAATCCAAGAGGTAGCATGAGGGAGAATAAAGGATGAAGGAGAATCTGGGAAGGAGAATCAGGAGAGAATGGAGATAAGATTGGAATAAACTGCAATTGATACCAACCAGCCTGGCCCTCGATTCCTCCTTCATCTGCCTGTCACCATTGGCTGCCCCGGGGCTGGGGAAGGGGCGCTAGACCACCAAACGCAAGCATCGCGAGAGAGTCATGGGCCTCGTATTCATTTTTTGAATACACATAAAGTGATACAGAAGATGTGGTACATGCACAATGCTCAGCTCTCAAAGAAAATATGAAATCTTACTCTTTGTGATAATAAGCATTGTTCTTGAGAGGACCATGCTAAGGAAAATAAGCCTGAAAGAAAAAGGCAATTGCTGCATGATTTTACTCCTGCAGAATGAAAAGCCAGCTACTAAACAAAACAAAATCAACTCTTAGATTTTTGACAAAAGAATAGTGGCTACCAGAGGGCGAGGGGGTATGAAATTAGCACAATGGGTAGCAAGGATCAATTGAGTGGTTATAGAAAGTAATTAAGCCTTTTGTGTTTGATGTGGTCTGGTACACACATTTATCCAGACGCGAAGCTGCATTAACAAACTTACACCATGTTGTAAACCACATTTACTACAGCAAAAACAGACTATACTAATAAATATACTAGTGTATATACTATGTAGAATATATACTTAAATATATAATACTAATATATATGCAATTTTCTATAATTTTATTTATTTTTTAATTAATTATTATTAGTAGTAGTATTATTTGCTTTTTGGGTCACACCCGGCAATGCACAGGGGTTATTCCTGGCTCTGCACTCAGGAATTACTCCTGGCGGTGCTCAGGGGACCATATGGGATGCTGGGATTTGAATCCAGGTTGCCCGAGTGCAAGCCCTACCCGCTGTGCTATCAATCCAGCCCCTTCTATAATTTTAGATACCATGGTTTACAGTAATGTTAGTGACAAGGCTTTATGCAAATATTTCAGTGCTACATCCTCCAGAGTGGCCACCTCCCTCCACCACTGTCCCAATTCTTCCCCTTGATCTGACCCCTCCACCCACACCCTCACACCTCTTCCCAGCCTCCACCATGGTAAACTTAGTTCTGTCAGCTAGCTCTTAGGTTCTGATGCCTTTGAGCATTTGTTATTTCCTTACTTTGTTATTGTTATTTCCTTACATACAAGAGAGATCACTGTTTCTGTCTCTTTCCTTCTGACTGACTTCACCCATCATGCTATTATTCTATACCCACAGAGCAGCAAACTACATGATTTTCTTATCATCAAATAGCATTCCCATGTGTATATGCACACAGCTTACCCATTCACTTGTTCTTGAACACTTCACTTTGTGTTAATATTCTTTATTACAATAAATGTTTTACAACAGAATATACCCTAATGAAGTGAAATTCATCAGTTATACAGTTGGGGGTGGGAGGTGGGGGCAGGGGGTATACTGGGGGTTTTGGTGGTGGAATATGGGCACTGGTAAAGGGATGGGTGTTTGAATATTGTATAACTGAGACATAAACCTGAGAACTTTGTAACTTTCCACATGGTGATTCGATAAAAATTTTAAAAAATAAATAAATAAAAAATTTTTTAAAAAAGAATATACCCTAAAATATTTCAAGACATAAGGTCAAACAATGACAAGTCTAGAGATCATAGTTAGCCATTAGTCACCTATTCTTACACGTGAGAGGGCTCCCTCTCTATGTTCCACAGAGTAAATCTGGGATCCAGAAATAACCTCCACGTAAGCAGAAGGCTCAGACACAGACAGCATCCTAATCACGAAGAGCATGGCAGACAATTAAAGTTCAATGACTCAAATCAAGGGAGATTGCTGCTCTGTAGATTTTCTACATTCACTTAGCTACATTGTCTATGCACTGGGAGGATGAACAGTATCATTTGGACTATTTGTAATATTTAGCTGATAATCTGAAATTTTTAAAAAACTAAGTCACCCTGAGATACTGTTACAAAGTTGTTCCTGACAGAGTCTTGGTCATACAATGTTCCAACATCAGTCCCTTCATTTGGTGCACATTTCCCACCACCAACATTCCCAGTTTCCTTCCTGCCCACCTTTCCTCCCCAACCCCTCTGTTTGCCTCTATGGCAGGTACTTTTCTTCTGTCTGTCTGTCTATCTCTCTCACTTTCTTTTTTAGGCACTATTGTTTGCAATACTGTTATTTCTTTACCTCCTTTCAGCACTCAGTTTGTGTCCAGAGTGATCATTTCCAACTATCATGGTCATAATGGTCCCTTTTCTGTCCTAACTGCACTTCCCCTCAATGCTCCCTGTTATAAAGATACAACTCAATATTCTTCCAAATAGAAATCCAATTTCTATCCAATTACATATGAAATAATCCATCCACTTTTCCACTAGAAATGCCACCTTTGCATTAAAACATATATGGAGTTGCTTTTGGGTTTTCCCTGACCTATTTTCTTAATCCTGCATCATCGACATGATATTTTAATCCCTATAGCTTTACATTGACTTTCCGTGAACTTGTTGGACGAGTTTCTTCTGACATATTTTTCTTCATCATTTTTTTTCTTGGTGATCCTCATCAACACCATCAATTCCCATTCCCTTCAATTTTGTCATTGTTGCAATGGCTTGTTGGTGGCCACACACAACTTGGTTGTAGTGCTTGCATGTGTTCCCCCGGGGATGACACTCATTTCTGTTGTGTTACTCACACACATATCTTGGCTATAATGCTTGCCAAGGGTGACAAAATTGGCTTCGGTGCTCACACGGATACTCACACTAGAGACTGCACACGTCACTGTGGCATGGGGGATACCAAGCTGCGGGCCCCTGAGATCCAGTGGAGGATGCGGGCAGTGCTGGGGATTGAACCCGGAGCCTCACCAGCATCGGGTGAACACAACAGTCACTTCTGTCATTCAGATCTCCCTGGCTCCTCTTCCTGGCTATATTCCTGCATGTATTATTCACCTCTACAGATTTCAACACTGGTTTTTCAGACACCAATAAATTCCTTGGGAAAAATTTCTAGTCATGGGAAGAATAATCTATTTTAAAAATATTTTTATTAATGTGCCCTGACTTATAAAGTTACTGATAGTTGCATTTTAGGCATACAATAATTCAACACCAATCCCTCTACCAGGGCCAACTTCTATGGGAAGAGTATTCTAGCTAGAATTTCTAATCTTACTAGCTCAGCAAAATCAATCATACAATTGAGCAGAATATATGAAGCAACTGTCTTTCAGGTGCTGGGTAAGAGACAGCAGAGGTTGTGACTCTTAAGAGATGGAAAACAAATACTGTGAGAACGAATTCCATACCAGATTTCTCCTGGGGAGCATCTTCCACACGATGGCACAAGAGTGTAGAGCCCAAGGAGACAGCAGCAGTCTCGGTGGGCAGAGGAAACAGAATCAGAACTCAGAAATTACAAAAGGGCTGGGTTTTGAGGACAGGGTACCAAAAAAAAAGTATAAAGAGCACCCCCATCCTTGTCTTCTTAAGAATCCTTCAAGCCTCTCGTCAAACACAAAGCTGCTCATTCACAGGGCAACAAGACTTGGCAGGAACAACTGCTGAACGCCTGACTGAACAAAGGTTACTGAGGGTACACAGTACTGAGAGACGTTCAAGTTCTATGCAAACTTTGGTGACTACTATAAGGTCTCAGCTGAATATCAATACTTCAGTCTGAGATTAAAGGCTACTCAAGTCCACCCTAAAAGTCTAAATCCAAGTCACAACAGAATTTAACCAGGCCAGCAGAAAGTTAGTAATAGTTGATCCTTGTACTATCTGGTTCCATTTAATGGAGATCTTTTTCTGTCCATAGATTCTTCATTCAGATTCAGCCAACTTCAGATGTAAGTTGGTCCAATTTCTGGATGCAGAACATACCTATGTAGAGAACTGACTGAGTTATAAGAGGATTTTTACTACACAAATTCATGCACCCTATACCCTCAAGTTACTCAAAGGTAAACATATCAAAACTAAGCACTTAGATAATGATAGAGTAACCTAAACTCACAAACACTTAGCACCATTTGAATACACAAGAAAAACATAACATACAAAAAATCCTACATTTTTAATTTGAATGTGACAGAGATGTCATATTTGATGGGCTGTCTTATCAGAAGAAAACAACCTCAATGAGTCATTAAGTATGTTTAAGGTTTGAAAGAAAAATCTGGGTGAAATAAAACAAGTGGGAAATCTCCTTAGAGAAACAGATACATTTACCCATTCAGAGTAGCCTGGACCCTACAAGGATAAAAACAGCAGAGAGCTTAAAGACAGGCCAATAAAAAGGAAACCAACAAACCAACTGAAACACAAACAGAAAAAAATATTTGAAAAAAATGAACACAGTCTCAATAAGCTATGTGCCAACAGTAAGTGGTCAAAATACATGTGAATTTGGAAACCCAGAAAAAAAGAAAGTCGAGCAGAAAAATACATCAAAAAACTTTTTTCATGATAACTGATCCAGTCTTTTTAGAAAACAATATGGACATTCCTCAAAAACTAGAAATTGACATTTCATTTGACCCAGCAGTATCACTTCTGGGAATATACCATGGGGATCCAAAAACACACAGTAGAAACACTGTCTGCACGCCTATGTTCACTGTAGCACTAATTCACCATAGCCAGAACCTGGAAACAACCTGAGTGCCCGAGAATAGACAACTGGATAAAGAAACTATAGCAAATCTACACAGTGGAATAATACACAGCTGTTACGAAAAATGAGGTCATGAAACTTGCCTATAAATGGATGAACTTGGAGAGTATCATGCTCACTGAAATGAGTCAGAAGGAGAGGGACAGATTCAGAATGACTGCATTCATTTGTGGGATATATAAAAAAGTAGGAAACTTATAACCAAGGTTAGGAAAAATGGGCCAGGAAGACTGGCCAGTGTTCGGAAATTACCACAAGCGTGTGGGCGGTGGAGAGTAGTTAAGATAGAAGAGGGTACATTATGACAACAGTAATTGGAAATGATCACTCTGGACAAGAATTGCGTGTTGAAAGCAGATAAAGATATATGTGATAACCTTTCAGCATCTGTATTGCAAACCACAATACCTAAAATGAGAGAGAAAAAGAGGAAGAGAGAGAAGAGAGGTGCCTGCCATATAGACAGGTGGGGATGGGGGATGGTTTGGGAGGGTGGGAGGGAAACTGGGGACACTGGTGCTGGGAAATTACACTGGTGGAGGATGGGTGTTGGAACATTGTATGACTGTTCCAACAGTCATGAACAACTTTGTAATGCTTTTATCTCAGTGATTCAATAAAATAATAATAGTAAAAAAATGCTTCCAAATAGGATAAAACTATCAATTGGTCAACCACAAAAATATACAAAATCATTCCTAGGCACATTATGGCCAGATTGTTAAAAAGAAAAATATTAAAAGTAGAGTTTTTTTTTAAAAAAAGACATATTACATATGAGGAGGAATATAAAAATGACAGTTGCCTGAACAGTGAAACATGCAGGGGCCAGAGCAATAGCACAGTGGGTAAAGCACACGCCTTGAATGAAGCCCACCTGGGTTCGATCCTCAGCATCCCATATGGTTCTCTGTGAACCACCAGGAGTGATCTCTAAACGTAGACCCAGGAGTAATCCTTGAATATCGCTGGGTGTGGCCCAAAAAGGCAAACAACAACAAAAAATACCAGAAGGCAGTAAATAACATCTTCAAAATGCTAAGAGATAAATGTCCCTTAGAAATGCCCTGCCGCAGAGGTGGGGTGGGGTGGGGGGAATGAGGTGGGGTTGATAGAAGGGATACTGGGAACATTGGTGGAGGAGAATGGGCACTGGTGGAGGAATGGGTAAACTATCATTGCATGACTGAAATGCAAACACGAAATTCATAAGTTTGTAACTGTATCTCACGCTGATTCACTAATAAATTTTTTTTTAAAAAATAAGTGTCCCTTAGAAAAATTCTACATCTCAGTAAAACAATTCTTTGAAAAGAATAACAAAAAGCTGAAAGTAAAAATGATACCACCTGAAAACTTGTGTTTTCACAAAAGGAATAAATACAAAAATTAATTGACAGAAAATTTTAATGTTCTTTAAAAGGAGATGGTTGCTTAATGCATTGTGGACTCATGACATAGAGAAGTAAAATTGTCAAGAAATGGGGAAACAGGGGCCGGAGCAATAGCACAGCGGATAGGGCATTTGCCTTGTACGCAGCAGACACGGGTTCGATCCCCGGCATCCCCCAAGCACTGCCAGGAGCAATTCCTGAGTGCAAAGCCAGGAGTAACCCCTGTGCATTGCTGGGTGTGACCCAAAAAGTAAAAAAAAAAAAAAAAAAAAAAAGAAATGGGGAAACAGAAATATAGTATATATATATATATATATATATACACACATATATACATATATATATTTGTAAGTTCTAACATTACAAAGAAGATGGAACACAATTCAAATATAGATTCTGACATTATGATGTATATTGTAACTTCTAGAATAGTGTAGTGTTTCTCAACTGGGAGTCATAGAGGTGCTCTGTGAGCCCTTCAGGATATTTCAAGGGGGATCACAGGTGAAAATCAAATATATATATATATATTTATATATATTTATTATATATATTCCAAATATATATCGTATATATATGCATATATATACACAGAGAGAGAATATGCGGTGGTGATGGCACAAAACTAGGCAGATCAAATCAGTGGAATGGGGGCTCAAAGGAAAAAAACAAGGTTGAAAGTGGGGGAAAGTTCTAGAAGATATCAGTAATCAAATAAGAAGAGAGAAAGAAAAGCTAAAGGACTAACAGAGGAGATTTAAAAGGACGCTAAGAAAGAAGTACTGTAGGGTTCAGGGAATAGTTCAAGGGCTGGGGGCTGGAGCGATAGCACAGCGGGTAGGGCGTTTGCCTTGCACGCGGCCAACCCGGGTTCGATCCCCGGCATCCCATATGGTCCCCCAAGCACTGCCAGGAGTAATTCCTGAGTGCAAAGCCAGGAGTAACCCCTGAGCATCGCTGGGTGTGACCCAAAAAGCAAAAAAAAAAAAGGGGGGGGGGGCTGATCAAATGCTTTGCATGTAGGTTCTGAGCCCTGGTTACACACGGTCCCCTGAGCACTGCTGGGAATGACCCCCAAGCACTGAGCTGGGACTACTCCCTGAGCACGGTCAGGTCAGGTGTGACCTCTAAACCAAACAAAAAAACAACAAAAATAGATGACTGCTCTAAAATAAAAGGAAACGAAAAAAAGAAAAAATAGAAATGGGACAAACAAAAGAGTAAAATGCTAAACTTAAACCTAACTCTTGAACTAGTTACGTAGTTCCACTGGCTAAACACTCCAATTAAAAGGCAGTGATTTTCAGACCGGAGGGTTCTGAAATAGTCCCTCTGTGAGTTAAATACATAAAATGCATTCAGTGCATAATAGCTACCTGCAGTAACAACCCCAAACACTATGCTCCAAACTGTGACAAGAATATAAGCCTTATAAAATCCCTAGAAGAGTCCTAATAAATCCCTCAAAGAAAAAAAACAGAAGTTAGAGAATTTCAAAGCTGAGAGTCATTGACATTTTCTATGTTAACTTGGTTAGTGTCCACTGTAAATAAGGAAAACGTTTTTTCTAAGCGAGCAGACCAAGGGTAGTTGGGCCACGTCTCCAGGATCATGTGCCAGTGACTCTAAGCTCTACCTTCCCTGTGCTGTCACTCTGCTGGAACCAACTCCCTATGTCAACAGGCCAGTCGCAGTAAGAGACAAAGAGCAGGAACAGGCGGTGCAGAACGGAAGCCCCAACTCTCTTGGGAGGCGTGTAGACTCATCAGAGAAAGCCTCACTGCACTGCCTTTCCTGGAAAACGACCTGTCAGGATTTATTCTCTTTCTTTCTTTTCTTTTTTCCCCCTAATAATGTAGGGGTACTGCTATTTATTCAGCCATTGATCAGGCTGACTGAATTGAGCATGAACTCCACTCAGGATTTATTTTCAGCAAATTCTCTCCTGGTCCCATGTGTGACAGAGTCCTTGCTCTGTCTTCCCAGGCACAGGACAAAGGCCATGAGAGAATGCTATGCCCCGTGACCTTGGGAAGCCAGGACTGCCATCTGGTTTCTCTTTCAGACTCTCCTGAAGTTACTGTGCAGGTGATTCAATTTCCCCCTGAGTAGTCTCCCCTCGGAGTAAAGAGCGAAAAAACAACTTTTGGAACTTCAGACCCTCTGCTGAAAGAAAGCCCTAGTCTACGATGACCCCAGCCAGGAGAGATTCCCACAAGAAAGTTGCACAAACATGCTGGGCAGCCAGGCCTAGGGGGCCAGTCACACCCTCTCAACTCTTTAGATTTTTAACTGCAATAAGACCAGCCACAGAGGAAACGGGATATGCAATAAATGTGTGAGAGAGACTCATACTCTACAGTACTTCCATGGAAAGCCGTCAAGAAGGTGAAATCTTTACCATTCAATTTTACCAAATTATTGTCGAAGAACATTCCCCCCAAAAGGCCTTTGCAGAATTTCATATGATCATTCTCATATGCACACGCACAAAATAATTTTTTTTAAAAAGTAACAAAAAAAATGAGAAAGAACGGGGCTGGGAGCGATAGCACAGTGGGTAGGGTGTTTGCCTTGCATGTAGCCCACCCAGGTTCAATTCCCAGCATCCCATACGGTCCCCTGAGCACTGCCAGGAGTAATTCCTGAGTGCAAAGCCAGGAGTAACCCCTATGCATCGCCAGGTGTGACCCCCCCCAAAAAAAAAATGAGAAAGAAAAAATATCCTCAGGACTTAGCAAGATAAGGATACTATCAAGAGGAGCTGTGTAGAGAATAAAAGTCATCAATTGGAACATATAGAAACCAAAATGAATAAGAATATTAGTGGAGCCACGTAAAAATTCTCCATGCAGAACGTCAAACCTGACCCATTAACTGAATTTTCTTGAAATTGCTGAGAAACAGAATCGGGACAGAAGTGGCCTCCCTCCATCGCCTCCCTGAGACCTTGCACGGTCCGTCCTCTACACACACCAGAGTCCCTCGTTAAGAGAAGTCAGAGAAAGGCACCTGCTCTAGCGGCATATTTCATCTCCATGCGGGTAACGGCAAACGTCAGAGCTGTTTTAGACCCAGCTTCGGCAGCCCTTGGCGGTCCCGTTCCCTTCCTTCCCCGCACACCTTGCTCCCCACCAATCCCTTGCATGTGCTCAGTCACCAGGTTCCGGGTCAGGGCCGTCACACATGGTTTCCTCTAGCCTGGATACTCCTTGCCCAAATATCTTCGAGATTCACGCCCTCTCCTCCCCCACCCCGTCTAGGCTTCTGCTCAAAGTCACCCTCATTGCGAGGGAGCTTCTTGACACCCTCTTTGAAAAAGTACAGTCCAGGGGCTGGAGCAACAGTATAGTAGGTAAGGCGTTTGCCTTGCACGCAGCCGACCCAGATTTGACTCCCAGCATCCCATATAGTCCCTTGAGCACCGCTAGTAGAAATTCCTGAGTCCAGAGCCAGGAGTAACCCCGGAGCATCACTGGGTGTGATTCAAAAACCAAATAATAATAATAATAGAAAAGAAGGGGCTGGAGCGATAGCACAGCGGGTAGGGCATTTGCCTTGCACGCGGCTGACCTGGGTTCCATTCCCAGCATCCCATATGGTTCCCTGAGCACCGCCAGGAGTAGTTCCTGAGTGCACAGCCAGGAGTAACCCCTGTGCATCCTCGGGTGTGATCCCCCTACCCCAAGAAAAATCTTCTTGAAGAGAAAGGTCTTTGGCTTCTGTTTACCACTGTTACCTACACAATTGTGTCTCAGGCACACAATAAAAGATTTTTCAATCTATAAATTTGTCCTCAATCCCCTTTTGGGGAACTTGGATCTTACGCGGAAACGTTTACACTTACTTGGCACAGCGCACCCAGTGTGTATGCCGGTACAAGGAATATAAGAAGCGCTGGCGGTACATGTTCCATATTTTGATGGATTTGTCTTCCGAGGCTGTAGCTAAATATTGACCATCGGCTGAAAAGTCCACACCACGAACTGGAGCTGTGTGAGCTTTGAATTCAGATGATTTCCCTTTCCTGAAAAGAAAGTTTCCTAGTTATAACTCATTTAATAAATAACCGAGCTAATCAATCAGTACCAAGAAAAAATTGAAAATTTTGTAAAACACTAACACTTGGTGTGCAAGCCAAGATTTTTGTCAAGTATGGTTTCAAAATGGTTTTGTCATTTTTAAAGTCACAACCCACAAGTAATGTGGTGGTCCCCTTCCCAGAATCATGTGCTGCTTTTGGTTTAATTGGAGGATTAGAAAATCACTTCTGTGCATTTAGATTCCTGATGCTTCTCTAGAAACAGCACCTTGTCATTACATAATTGCAACCTAGGGGCCATAACTATAGTGCAGTGGGCAGGGCATTTGCTTTGTATGCAATCAACCTGGGTTTGATCCCTGACACCCCCTATGGTCCTCCAAGCCCTGTCAGAAGCTATCCCTGAATGCAGAGCCACGAGTAAGCCTTTAGCACAGCTGAGCGTGGCCCCCAAACAAAAACAAAACAACAAAAATAATCTGCAAGCTAGAACAACTAAGGTTAATAGATAGATTAAGGTCAATAGATCCAAGGGAGTATTTCTAAACTCTTGTATGGGTTTGGAAAGAGATGATGTTGTTTTCTGTGTTGTAGCACTGTAGCACTGTCTTCCCATTGTTCACTGATTTGCTCGAGCAGGCACCAGTAACGTCTCTATTGTGAGACTTCTTGTTACTGTTTTTGGCATATTGAATTCGCCACGGGTAGCTTGCCAGGCGCTACCATGCAGGCAGGATACTCTTGGTAGCTTGCCAGGCTCTCCAAGAGGGACGGAGGAATCGAACCGGGGTTGGCCATGTGCAAGGCAAGCCCCCTACCTGCTGTGCTATCGCTCTGCTGGTATTTTTGTGTGTGTGCTGTTTGCCTCTAAATAATAGAACAGCCCTAGGGAATCTGATCTTCCATTCCCATCTAGGTTTTCTCCCATCAGCCAGGAGATCCCTGGTTTGTGTTTAAGGCCTCCTTGCTCACTCCTGGACCCCACCTTACATGCAGCAATGTCTTATTTCAGTTCCCTTGGAATGTCAGATGGAAAAATTATTTTCTTTGCTATGGTAGGAAAAGGACTAGGAAAGAATAGGAAAGAAAATGACAAAGACAACGTGCAGGTGTGACATCGAGGCAGAAAAAATGAGAACTAGAAATCACAGCCAGATGGACTAGCACAGGAGCTGCAGGTAGCATTTGAAAAATGATCCTCTGTCAGCATCCCATGTGCCATGGCATCTGCACTCTAGGCTACACCTAGACTTAGCAATGTTTTCACTGAGAGCATCTTGTTTACAGATTCTACCTTATGGGGGAAATGGCTTTAGCTTTTCTTTCTCTCCTTTTTTTTTAATAAGAATTCTCCAATTTTATTTATTTTATTTTTGTTGTTGTTGTTGTTGTTGTTTTGCTTTTTGGGTCACACCCGGCGATGCACAGGGGTCACTCCTGGCTCTGCACTCAGGAATTACTCCTGGCGGTGCTCAGGAGACCATATGGGATGCTGTGAATCGAACCTGGGTCGGCCTTGTGCAAGGCAAACGCCCTACCTGCTGTGCTATCGCTCCAGCCCCTATTTATTTTATTTTTATATTTATTTATTTAATTTTGCTTTTGGGTCACACCCGGTGATGCTCAGGGGTTTCTCCTGGCTCTGCACTCAGGAATTACTCCTGGAGGTGCTTGGGGAGGACTATATGGGAAGCAGGAGATTGAACCCACGAATGCCGCATGCAAGGCAAACCCCGCCCTACTTGCTGCACTATCACTCTGGCCCAGTTATCGCTTACTGAAGACAAATCAGGCTGCACAATGAGTAGAAGTCAGGAAGTTCCGTTAATCTCTTCCATCCTCCACTCTTCCCACATCTAAGAGGCAAAAACCTATCTCCATCACTTCCCAAATATCTTTTGGGTCTCCACTCTTCTGCATCCCAGCTACACTTGCACTAAGACAGACATGCCCTCAACATCCTTCATTCACCAAATTACTATAAAAGCCCCTGATTCACTCATCTCTGATCCCAGTGGTCCATCCCTCCCATTACTTACAGGCTGCTCATTTTTTGTTACCAGTTAACCTCCAGGGAGAAGCACAATGTCCCAACTCTTTGGGAAGGCCCCCAGCCACTGTGCTAAACTGTGTACTCTTTTTTTTTTTTTACTTTTTTTTGCTTTTTTGGGTCACACCGGGCAATGCACAGGGGTCACTCCTGGTTCTGCACTCAGGAATCACCCCCGGCGGTGCTCAGGGGACCATATGGGATGCTGGGTATCGAACCTGGGTCGGCCACATGCAAGGCAAAAGCCCTACCCTCTGTGCTATTGCTCCAGCCCCTAAACTTTGTACTCTTAATGCACTCAGAGGTCTTGAAACAAAACCTCTGTCTCGGTACTTATTCCTTCCTCTTGACCCACCCACACAGGTTTAATTGCTCCTGAGCTGCTTTTATCTTTCGCTTTTGACAAAACGGGCTTCTTATTAAACACTAAGAACTTTTTTAGTTTTTGGCCACACCCAGCAATGCTCAGGGGTTACTGTTGCCTCTGCACTTAGGAATCACTCCTGGTGGTGCTCAGGGCACTGTATGGGATGCCGGGGATCAAACCCAGGTCAGCAGTGTTCAAGGCAAGTACCTTACCCACTGTACTATACTCTGACCCCAAAACACTGACTTTTTTTAAAAAGAATTTTTTTATTAAAGAACCATGATTTATAAAGTTCTAACAGTTGAGTTTTAGGCATACAACAATTCAACACCAATCCCTCCACCAATGTCAACTTTCCTACACTACATTCCCACATTCCCTCCCCACCCCAACTGCTTCACCCCATCGGTCTTGACATTACAAAGTTTTGGTGGTTGCCACTTAGATCTTATATTTTCAGTTTTGTTGAGTCTGTTTCGGATATAGGGCTATACACATAACTCATATCACTGGTATAATTGATGCCTATTCACCCATTACTTCTCATTCTCTTCTTCTCCCCTTGATTTCTTTCCTTCTCTGTCCACCTCTTCTCTAAACACTGGGGTGATCTTTTACTACACTACATTTCTGCATCCAGTATTCAGTATTCCAGAGATAAATGATAACATTCTGTTTGTCTTTCTTCTTCTGGCTTACTTCACTCAACATATCTTCCAGTTCCAAACATGTTGCAGCAAATTGCATGATTTCATCATTCCTTGCAGCTGCATAGCACTTCACTTTGTATATACCTGTTACTGTCACTGTCACTGTCATCCCATTGCTCATCGATTTGCTCAAATGGGCACCAGTAACGTCTCCATTGTGAGACTGGTTGTTACTGTTTTTGGCATATCAAATACACTACGGGTAGTTTGCCGGCTCTGCCATGCGAGTGAGATACTCTCAGTAGCTTGCCAGGCTTTCTGAGAGGGATGGAAGAATCAAAACCGGGTCAGCCTCATGCAAGGCAAAAGCCCTACTCACTGTGCTATCACTCCAGCTTGTATATACTACATCTTCATAATCCATTCATCATTGGACACCTATGTTGATTCCATATCTTAGCTACTGTACTGAGTGCAGCAATGAGTAATGGTGTGTGCATGTCCTTTTTGAGAGAGAAAAACACCAAGCACTTTAAGGTCAGGAATGACTTATGAATCTGCAAAACCAGCAGCATGTAATAGGATGAGAGTCACACAGAATTTTAATACTTTTCGTTGGATTCCTTTTGAAAGAGTTAGTACTAAAGAATAGTTACAGGTCCTGAAAGCCATACTAGTGGCCTGCACAATGCAAAGGTGACTGTCATATATCTCCACCACCTAATGTTATATCATGGATAACCAAATTTTGTTTATATATGTATATATGTACTGTGAAATTTCAAGGGAAAGTTCTGTGAGAAGCATTCATAAGTACAGTTTGAGCTGCATTTAAGTGTAAGACCTAGTAAAAAAAAGGAAAAGATTGGCCTCTGCTATGATGAAAACCAAGAAAACATTATCAACACAATCTGCCCTACTCTTGAGTTCCACACTCCACACTCCCGCCTTCTCTCTGAAAGGACTTCCTCTCCTCTCAGCCTGGTCTGGCTCCACGGGAAGCAGGGAGGTAACTGAGAGCAGTGACTGGGCTTCCTGTGTTGCTGCCGATCCAATTTCTAGGTCCTTATTATGCTTTCTATAGGCTCCGTCTCCTACACGCCTGCCCTTTCTTCCCAAATTCTCTTGACTCTGATGAACTCCAGGCAGACTTGCTTCTATACTTGACCCTACTACTCTTCCGTCAACTTCCAGGTACCCAACTGTTGGCATCTGTCTGTTAACATCTGCCCCCACGCCATCTCATCCTTGAATAATCCCTAGTCCTCCATATAGGAAGCATAAGAGATGTCCCTGTCTCTCTAGATGTGAGCTGCTGCTGTGACTTAATTTGACCAAGAGATCAGGGTAGAAATTTAACTTTATTTTAAGCTGCAGGCAGAGCTATTTAAAGGTCTAGCAGCTGCTGCACTTGCTCTCCTAGAACACAGCTGGGATACTCCACAAAGTCCTCATTCTGATAGAGAAAGGGTCAAAGGAAGAAAAAGTTGTCCCAGCTCAAAGACAGTCTCAGGGCCCAGAGAGAGTGAGGCCGGCCGTACTGTCCGCATAATGAAGCAGCCCAAAATAGAGCCAAGGCCAAATGGGGCCTAACATTTTTCCATATACCCCATGGTACTATAAGGAATATGAGCTACTGCTTTGCAAATTGACACATAGCACTGCATAACCAACACAGTGCTGTCTTTCCTACTGTAGTGGCAAACCACTATTGTCCTGGCCCCATTACGATGTGATCTAGAAAGAGCAATTAGAGTCATCCATACAAGCCAAAATGTGTGTGTGTGTGTGTGTGTGTGTGTGTGTGTGTGTGTTTATACAACATAACCTCAGGTTTCTATAAGTAAAAGAAATCTCAGTGAAAAAAACTATTAAGGTAGATGAGTTAAAAGCACACTGATTTGTGCTGGTTAATATATATATAATATGCAATATAATAATAAATTATATATATTATTACTCATATTATCTATATTAGTATATTAATACATTATTATTGTTTCAGTTATATATCATATTAATAGACTATTATATTTAATGCTCACTGCTTCTCAGCCTTTTGGCTAAGATCAAGTGTAGTATATTTAATGCTTAAGTATATACAATTAATATATAATTAATATATAAACTATTATATATTGTTTAAATTATTTATATAATTATTCTCAATATATTTTATACATAGATATATCTATATATAACTTATAGTATATGTATAGGTTGTATATAACTATATACTATATGTAGCACTGTAGCACTGTTATCCCGTTATTCATTGATGTGCTTGAGCGGGCACCAGTAATGTCTCCATTGTGAGACTTGTTACTGTTTTTGGCATCTGCCGTGTGGGTAGGATACTCTTGGTAGCTCACGGGGCTCTCTCAGAGGGATGGAGGGATTGAACCCAGGTCGGTCGCATGCAAGGCAAATGCCCTACCCACTTAGATATATTTAATATATTATACATACATAAACCAACACAAATCAATGAGTGCTTTTTGACATCAAACCAAAATTTTTATTTTTTATTGTTTTTTATTTGTTTTATAAAGTTATTCACTAAACTTATTATATTCAATATTCCAATACCATCATTACACCTTTATATCACCATTATTTCAAATTTTCCTAACCACCATCCAAGCCTGCCTCAATAGCAGCAGGTCCTAAATAATTTATATTTTATTACTTGTTATGAATAATCTGCTAAAAAGGATCCAAAAAACCTTCCTTAGCAGAAAGTGTGTGAAGATTGCTGTATCTCACCCTGGAACCATTAAGCCCTTAGATAAGAGATTACTAGTGTGTTGTTATATATTGAGCCTTGTGTGCTAGTATTTTTTTCATTTTGATCAAGACCAGTTGCTTTCTACTTTACCCCCCACCCAATGCGGTGTGCTACTCCTCACCCATCAATGGTACAGAGATTGAGATGATGCGCAGCTGCAAATGCAGCTATGTGCTCCAGGAATTCTAAAATTTTAAATAGGATGATATAGCTAGAGTTAAATTTTTAACTGGATGGTGACTTGGAAGTCTGAAGTCATCTCTGCAGCTTGTAGCTCTCTTCTGAGATCTTTTTTTGTGAGTTTCTTGGTCATGGCCTTAATGAGGTTACATGGCACCATAGGCAGTTCATGAGCGTGACTGCCGGGCTCCTGGAAGAACAGGGAGATGAGGGAAAGTCACCTATTCCTGACTCCATGAGAGCCTGGAGATTTCAGTCACAAAACCCACATACCTGAATTTTCTAAGAGATTTACTCATGGATGAGGCTCATCCTGACCCTGTGGTGATAGGCTGTGTGCATGGAGGCAATTGGGTTCTGGAGGTTTTTGGCTGCCAGGACTCTGTTGGGGTGGGTGGTGGGCTCACCCTCCCCCTTCCAGGATGCCCCAGATGAGACTCAGCCTTGCGCAGGGTCTGGAGGCATCTCTACAGCTTGTTGATCTTTTTTGAGATTTATTTGGAGTCTTGAGTTTCTGTGTTTTTAACTCCTCTACCCAAATAGTTTTTTCACTGATATTTCCTTGAATTACTCAGAAGACTGAGATTGTGTTTTATTAGAGGTAGTGCAACCCCTGGTCCTAAATTCCCAAAGGAAAGATTTTAGAAACTGCTTTCCTGTTTGAAGCCCTAAACAGTCTATTCCCCTTATCATTGTCTGTTACACTGCCATCCACAGTCGAGACAACAAGCCACTTCTCTGCCATAGTTTTCACTATTATCCTGACAATACCCATATTTCTCAGCACGGAGTTTCCCCTGGGTAGGAGCAGAGAAAAAAAATGTGCCTGCTTGTAGCAGAACGTTCTTCAAACATTCTTTCCTTGTGTCTGAGCCTGTTTATTAATAGGCAATAAATCCTATCACAACAGAGTAAAAAACATAATGTTCAATCCAAAAGAACAAAAATAACTAGTGCTGGCATGGATTGAGAAAAAGGAACCCTCATCGACAGCTAGTGGGAATGGTGGCCAGTTTTTCAATCATTTTTGGAAATCAACACACTTCTCAAAACACTAAAAATTAAGCTTCCATGTAACCTAGCAATTCTACTTCTTGGCATCTACCCAAGAGCCCAAAAAGTCTATCGAGAAAAAGACATCTGCACAGAAGGCTGGACAGAGAAACTAGGGTGTATAAGTACAATGGAATAATACTCAGCTGTAAGAAAAGATGAAATCACGCATTGCGTTGCTACGTGGATGGTTCTGTAGAATATCATACCAAGTGAAGACAGAAAGTGAAAAGATACAGAATGACCTTTACAATGTGTGGGATGAAATGAGATTATCTGAGGGAAATAACAAGTGACCAAGGAGAGCCTGAGGACTGACCCTGGCAGGCATTCAGAGTGCTTTGTGGAGGGGCTGGTGTGTGACATTGTATGTGTGAAGGCCTATTGTGAACGATGTTGCAAATCACAGGGCCCACATTTCTTTTGCTTCAAATACTTAATAAGAAAAATGCTCAAAGTTTTACTTTCTGAAGTGTTTAGAGAATACTAAATGGAGGGAAGTGGGTTTAAAAAAAATTTCAATGAAAGTAAAGCTGAGGAGGGAGCAGGGATGACATAAAGCCACCAGAATGCTAATAAATGTCGAATCTGGATGCTAAGTATGGAAAGGGAGAGTTGTGCTATATACTGTTCTTATATATGAAGTAGATTTTATATACAAGTTATATATAAATTTTATGTAATTAGAGTGCAAAGATTTTTAAAAATCATAGTTCAATAATAGCTGGGCTCCTGGCCTGAGTTTCAAAGGTTTCTTGTAGAATGACATGTTATAACAGGATTACATTACACAAGTGAAATAATACACACTTTTTTATTAGAAATTTTCTTTTAACAAGAAAAGTTGGAGGCCAGTAATTAATTATATGCATCAAAGAATAGTTCTTACATAGGGGTTTTTATTAGATGAAAAGTTCCCAAGAAATCCATGGATGAGTATTAGCTTGACCAGAAATAAAATTTTGATAACACCAGCTAACATGTCTTTAGGATGAAACAATCAAAAGTTGACATCAGATCTGTAAAGGGATCAGATTTACAAAGGGATCAGATCTTACCCACCCCCCAAAAAAAGATATCACTTAAGCTCATATTTTCAAGGTTAAATACAGTTTCACACAGAACATAACTGCGAATTAAAACAGAGGGGGAATGGTATGAAAAGTTAGACTTTAAGCCAGGGCAGCGCACCTTGGATGTGACTCCAGCTAAATATGGTGCAAGAAAACAAGAGTTCACATACTTCTGAGAAGTGAAGAAAGAGCCTGCTCCTCTTCTCTTTCACATTTTTTATTTGTTTTTGGGCCACCCCAGTGGTGCCCAGCATGTACTCCTGACTCTGTGCTCAGGGATCACTCCCGGTGAAGTGAAGGGGAGCATACGGTATGCCAGGGTTTGAACCCAGGTTAGCTACGTGCAAGGCAATTTGCCTTATCCACTATGCTATCACTCAGGCTCTTCTACATTTCTACATCCACAGCTTATCAGGGGTTTTCTTCTCTTACTTATCGGGAATCCAGAGTCTAACGGTTCTGTCTCGTGAAGCAGACGCCAGTAAGTTTCCAACTGGAGAGAACTGCACGCTGGTGACCACGTCCTTGTGACCCACATATCTGAAAGCGCGAGCTTGAGGCCTGAAATTCCATAGCATGAGAAATGTATCCCAGGAAGCAGTGGCTGTCGAGAAATAGAACAAAACCATCGTTTGTTAAAATGCAGAAGTGGGAACGCTGGGTGTCAATGGGCAGCATATCCAATGACCACACACCCAAGTAACGGAGCTTGGGATTGTAAGGGGAACCAGGTGATGGCAAAAAAAAAAAAAAAAAGATACTTCCAAGCGAAACCCAAAGCCGTAGCGCTAATATGCAAGCTTGGCTGTCACCTGTGTAACCCCAGAGCAAGACACCCAGCCTCTGTGTTCCGTGAGTGCTCAGTCACTACGGGAGGTGTCAGCTCACCATCTGGAAAGAGGACCCGAGGCTAAGAGTCAGTTCTGCAACTGTCTCGGGGTGACTGAGAAAGTCACTTAACTCTGTCACAAGGACCAGTGTTTGTTTTTTGGAGAGAAGCCTGAGATGACTTTTAAAAACACAAATTTCACTGTAAAAAAAAAAAGTTTTAGGCACTGTGATTTATAACACTGCTAATGTTAGGTTTTCATGAATAATACAATCTAACCACACCCTCCAACAGAGCTCCACTTCCCTCCACCATTGTCCTGGTTCTCCCCCCCGCCCATTTCCACCCCCCACCCCCCATCCATCCCTACTTTCTACTAAAGACCAGTTCTCAGGTTCCAGTTCTCTACTAAAGACCGGTTCTCTGTTGCTTTTGAGCATTTGCTATGCCCCTACTTGGTTCTTTATATTACACAGATGAGAGAGGTCATTCTATGCCTCTCCCTCTTCTGGCTCACTTCACCCTGCATGACACTCTCCAGATCCATACATGTAACAGCTAACTGCATGGCTTTATTGTTTCTTGTAGCTAAGTAGTATTCTATTGTGTATCTGTACCACAGTTTTATAATCCAGTCATCTGTTCCTGAACACTTGTGGTGTTGCCAGTTTTAGCTACTGTGAATAGAACTGCAATGTCTTTTCTGACAGTTTTTTTGGCTTCTTATATCAGCAAGACCAGCACACATCGCAAAGAACAATAAGAGCTTGTGTTAGCGTGGGTGTGAGGGAAAAAAGAACCTCATCTACTGCTGGTTGGAATGTCAACAGGTTCAGTTATTTTAAAAGACAATATGGACACTGCTCAAAAAAAAAAAAAAAGGCAGAACAAAACTAGGAATTGAGGGCCGGAGTGACAGTGTAGCAGGTAGGGCACTTGCTTTGCATGAAGCCAACTGGCGTTTGATCCTTGGCACCCCATATGGCTCCCAGGAACCCTCTGGAATGAACACTGAAAGCACAGACGGATGTCACCACCACCAACAAAAACCAAACAAAACAAACTCTAGGAACTGAGCTTCCATATGACCCAGCAATTCCACTTTTTGGCATCTTCCCCCTGAGATGACTTTGCAAAGCTGTTTCTGGACCAGAGGACTTGGTTCAGAGGCAGAGTGCCCGCCTTCCTTCTGGGCCTGGGAAGTGCATCCATTCCCTACAACTCTGCCTTTGGCAATTCCCTGTTCTAGAACAAAGTGTGCCATCTCCACACATAAGCCGGTGTGCTCACATGAGCAAAGTGTGCAAACACTGTAACAAAGTGCGTGGCCCTTGGTCATAACAATGACAAAAGCAGATCAAAGGAGAGGGAACAAACAGAAGTGTACAAATAAACTTCACACTTAGGTAACAGTATAAAGAGTATTATTTATCATCATCATCATTATTATTATTATTGACTGTAGCACTGTAACAAGTCTCACATGGAGATGTGACTGGTGCCTGCTCGAGCAAATCGATGAACAACGGGACAACAGTGCTACAGTGCAGTGCAGTAACACTGTAGTAAAAATAGTAATAATAATAGTAATTACTATAGTATATAATACAGTCATATTTATATTATGAGTGTATTATATTTTATAGTATCACTGTCACAGTCACCCCATTGCTCATCGATTTGCTCGAGCGGGCACCAGTATCATCTCCATTGCGAGACTTCTTGTTACTGTTTTTGGCATATCGAATACGCCATGGGTAGCTTGCCAGGTTCTGCAGTGCAGGTGGGATATTCTTGGTAGCTTGCCGGGCTCTCCGAGAGGGGGCAGAGGAAACAAACTCAGGTCGGCTACGTGCAAGGCAAATGCCTTACCCACTATACTATCACTCCAGCCTATTATATAGTATATAGTAATAATTTTAATAATAATTCATAATAATATAGTAATATTATATAATATTACATAATATATAATGCATGTAATATATTATATAATACATAATATATAGCAGCAAGTTATTATTATTATCATTATTATTGTTTGGGAGCCACACCTGGTGATGGTCAGGGGTTACTCCTGAGTCTGAACTCCTGGCAGTGCTCAGGGGACCCTATGAGATACTGGAGATCAAATCCAGGTTAGCCACATGCAAGGCAAACCCTCTACTGCGGTACTATTGCTCTGACCCCATAGGAGCATTACTATACCCTTTGTCACATCCACCTGTTTCCATTACTTTGCCCCATTTGACTTATAATTTGTTTCTGCACTTGTGTGTTCCCTTTCCATACACAGAAATTGTATACAGAAAACACACACGCAAAACACAAATACAGAGTTCTTTTTCCTAAATTGTTTAAGGGTTTGTATACATATCAGGATGGCACATTTATTCCTAAATATTTCAGTATGCTTTTTTCTAAGATGAAGGATATGGTTTCACTAAGGGTATTCTTTTACACATGCATAGCAGTTATCAACTTCAGTATATTTATCACTGGCAATGCCTTAATTTACCAATTATATTCTAATTATGTTGATCCTGTAGTGCAATTTATAGCTTGAAACGGTGATCTTTAAAGTCTCTTTCTGGAGTGAGAGAGATAGTAAGAGGGGTTAAGGCACTCGCCTTTTATCTGGGTTTCAAATCCCCAGCACCACACGTGTTCCTCCAAACACCACCAGGGGTCTCTCTTGAGCACAGATCCAGAAACAGTCCCTGAGCACTGCCAGGAAAGGCCCATAGTTTCCCTCTCCTTCCAACTTGCCGACCTCCACCAAATCTCTTTCTGCGGCTGTTTTCTGATATTCTACTAACCGTTAAGAGAATATGTATTCAGATAGTAACCTGAAGGTCTGAAGGATACCAAATGCAATCACCAGTGGGCAAAAATGCTTGAACAAAGAATGAAGAAATTAAAGATTAATGTCACTCTTACTCCAAATCAGAATTTTTTTACTTGGTTTTGGGGCCACATGCAGCAGTGCTCATGACTTACTTCTGGCTCTGCACTCAGTAGATCATTCCTTGTGGGCGTGGGCAACCATATGGGGTGCCAGGGTTTGAATCCAGATCAGCCATGAGCAAGTGTCCTATCTGCTGTGTTATGGCTGCGGCCCCCCAGACCAGATTTAATAGATGTAGTCCCAAAATGCAGTGCCAAAATATCTCTAACAATTGGAAGCAGGTCAATGAGAATTACAAAGTCTAGAGAAAGACTAGAATGTTTTTTTTTGGGGGGGGGAGTCCAACTTTCTAAATTTGAAATAAAAGTCAGAAGAGAAATGCAAAGTCACTGAGTAACTTGTAACTTCTTTGACATAAATAAAACTAATTTGGATTTAGCCTATATTGCTTTCAGGTAAAATAGTTTAAATAAATGTGTAAGTTTCAAATTTACAAATCTGAAATTTATAAATATCTCTTTAAAAATATGTAAAAATCTGGTTTTCCACATAGTTCATCCAATTAATAAAATCCAGGGTCTGAATTATCTGGAGCTAATGAAGATAAAATAAGGAAATTAGTGGATTTTTATATGCATTGTGCTCAGGACTCTATTTGAGTTCTAACACATTATGCTGTAAGCAAAAACTACAAAAGAGTGTAACATAATCCTTTACCTAAAAAACAACCCAAGGTATTTAAAGTATTTAGTGAAATGATACTTGCATCTCAGAGTAAGCAATCAAGTGTAGCTACAACATAACATAAAGATAAACGCTGACTTTGCCCTAGTGTGGGGAGAAACAACTGAATGATAAAAAAAAATTAAAACTAGCTGGCATCACTTAGGAAGAGAATATAAATAAAGCAGAATGTGGAAATACTTAAATTTGAGAGAAAGAGCAAAGGAAAAAGCTATAAATGAAGTAACAGGAAGCAAGTTTGTGTTTTCCAGAAATCTGACATGTACTCCAAGAGGAGGATGAGCTCTGCCAAATGCTTGGAAGTAGTTTAATAACTAACCTAGTTAAAACTAGGTTTAGCTACATGATTTGTGGGTCCCAGGGTAAAAGATAAACGTGAGGCCCTTGCAGAAATAATGTTGAGAATTCCAGGGCAATGAAGGCAGGGCTTTGAACTGAGCTTGAGTACTTCTGTGACTACATAAACCCACAGGCATAGCCTCAGGCGTGTGATTTGGATTTGGCAGTGATTTGGCAGTAAGAACTATCTCAGTGAAGCACTGGTGTCAGAGGTGGAATGGTCAGAGGTGGAATGGTGAGGGTAGAAAGAGACGAGGAGGGAATGAGCAAAGTGAGTTATTCTAAACAACTGATTCATTAGCTCACTGCAGGTGTACAAGGTCTGCAACACTTAGTATGATTTTGTTTTTGTTTTTGTTTTTGGGTCACACCCGGCGATGCACAGGGGTTACTCCTGGCTCTTCACTCAGGAATTACCCCTGACGGTGCTCAGGGGACCATATGGGATGCTGGGATTCGAACCCGGGTCGGCCGAGTGCAAGGCAAATGCCCTACCCGCTGTGCTATCTCTCCAGCCCCAACACTTAGTATGATTTTTTAAAAAAAGGAAGGGACGTAGGTTCGTGTGGAAAGCATCAGTTAGGATAAAAAGTAAATAAGAACAAGGAGCTGAAGGGGCTAGAGAGACAGGAGAGGGGTTAAGACACTTGCCTTTCAGGCAGCTGACTTGGGTTCAATCCCTGGCACCGCATATGGGCCCCAGGAGTGAGACTGGGCACAGCAGGGTGTGCCCCCTCAAAGAAAACCAACAGCACATGAACCTGAAGCTTCCTTGACACAGCAGAGTCTTCTAAATCCCTGAGCAATGAAAGGGATAGAGTCCTAAGACTAGTGCAAAGAGCCCAATCCACCCTTATCTACCCTACACACACACACTCTCTCTCTATGTATATATATGTATATACATATATATAATATATGAGGCTTAATCAAGAAAATGATAGAGTTTGAGCCTTCATATACTTGGCAGGAGAGTCCATGGCATCTTAATCAGAATTGGATGTTCAAAAATGGTACTTCAAGTAGACAGGCTACATAGCCACAATGAGAGCAACACTTGTTGCTACCAGCATGAGGTCGATGGGAGAGAAGAGACGGGAGCAGGGGGAACAGGATGTGAGAGCTTCACCTTAGGGTGACGTGGCATTTCAGAGGGCTACGAATTATCAACGACAGAAGCAGATATGTCCAATTACAAGCAGGTGGCTCCAGGAACTCTCACTGCTTTTTTTCTAAATTTCATAAAAACAGAGAAACAAAACCAGCAGCCTATAAAAACTCCAGGAGTGGGGCTGGAGCAATAGCAATAGTACAGCGGGTAGGGCGTTTGCCTTGCATGCGGCCGACCCGGGTTCGATTCCCAGCATCCCATATGGTCCTCTGAGCACTGCCAGGGGTAATTCCTGAGTGCACATCCAAGAGAAACCCCTGTGCATCGCCAGGTATGACCCAAAAGGAAAAAAAAAAAAAAAAAAAAAAAAAAAAACCCAAAAAACAAAAAAACCTCCAGGAGTTCAGGCTTATTAACAATTGGTCTGTCTTTTGTAAACTGCACTGAGCAAGTCTGTTTTCTCCATACTTCCTTAATCTTACTCCACAAAAATCTAATACCATGATAATGCAATCTACTGATGTCAACGTTGTACTGTGTCAACATGAAATTTGCTTTCCTACATTTCCATTAAACCACACCCTACATAAACATTACCACGTATTTTAAAATGTCAATGCTTAACATGCATAATCTGACTTCTATTTTGAAATAAAATGTCAAAGGAAGTACAGAGAAAAGGCTAACTAATAAATCTGCCCACTTAAAAAATTCTTGTTTGTGTTCTATAATAATAACCTATTGTTTCAAGAAATCATTGCTTTCATGAAAGGAAAAAAAAAAAAGAACAAAGTACACACTGAACTAAGCCAGTGCTTTGCCTCTGTAAGTGACAAGGAACAAACCAATGGGGAGCAAATATTTGCTCTTCAGGTATCCGGAAGACCAGATGCTGTTGTGTTAACTTAAGCAGCAATATTTTTTTCTTAGTCAACCTAGGCTGCTGATTTAACAACAAAGCAAAAAACTGAAAGTTTACTGTCAAAAATATTTCTTAATTAAGAAATAGTAATGTTTCTTGTTTTTGTCTTTTAATTTATCTTTTCAATTGGGAATAAATGCACATAACATGATATTATAGATTATATCAGAGTATTTACACAAATCTTCTAGCCTCGGCAGCCTGGTTCCTCAATCTAATGGCAAACCATGCCAACCATTTTCTTGAAAATCCTATGTGCTTAAACAAACACGCACATCCATTCAGAAGTATTGTCATTCCAATGGTTAGCATGCTCTACCCACCATTCCACATTTTACCCCTCCGTCTCTCCTCCCCCAGTCAATTTAATATTATACGCTGAGATATTACTTTATTAAACATAGATCTGCCTTACCTGTCCCTTCATCTTCAATACATTTTCTATTTTGCTAATTCCAAGTAACCAAAAATGCCACCAGGCACTACAAAAATACTCTTTACCTCAGATTCCTCCATTGGCATTTTGTCATTTTAGACACTAGTCTCTGTCTACATGAACAGTTTTACACATGCCTATTTCTTTCTAAAGCATTTGAAATAATACTGGGGGGAAATGTCTCTACTACCAAAAATATCAGATTTCAAGGACCTAAAAACCAGACGGTCACTTCATAAAACACACTGTATTAGTACTGGTGAGGAAATTAAGCACCATTCAATGTACAATCTACCCCACAGTTCATACATGTATTTTCCAATTCTTCCTATTTCCCAAGTCCACAATGTAATGCAAGATATGCCTGGCACTGTATTAACTGCACTGTATCTTTAATCTCCTGCAAACTAGAAAGATTTCCTAGGTCGTTCTTTTATTGTCATTGACCCTGATATTCTTGAGGACTGCGGGTCTATAATTTCTGTAGCATGTCCATCATTTTTCCCCCGATATCACTAAAGTTTAGTTTCAGGATATAAATTTGTTGGGTCAGGGGAGGGGGCACACCCAGAGGTAACTTCAGTTTGCTCCTAGCAGTACCAGGGGCAGGAACTGAACCATGCTGCCTGCATGCAAGGCATGTGCTCAGCCTATTGAGCTATCATCGCTGTGCCCCCAGAATAAACATTTTTTTTTTCTACACAATGCACAAAAATAATATTTGTTCTTTATAAGAGCATCATCTCAGGGTACACTTGGTGTCAGTCCTAATTCTGCTGGGATTAAGTTTGATTACTTGATTTAGATCCTGCTTGTCTTACAAAGTTTGTTTTTCTCCTGTGTACTTAGAATGGTGTGGTGAGATATTTTAAGAGTGTATAAATTTCCTCATCAACTGTCCCAGGCTAGGGGGAAGGGAGATGCTTCAAAGGGCAGAGCACATGCCTTGCCCGGGACCCCGGGCTTTATTATATGAAGCACCACCAACTGCTGGGTGCAACCCCCCAGCACTGAGCTGCACAGGAAGTAGCCCCAAGAATCCCTGGATGTGGTAAAAAAAAAAAATTAAATGGCCACACTAATTCTCATATCCTTTAAGGATCTTTCAACTCTTCACCTTTTTTCTACACTTAACTACTAATTATATTAACTGGCAATTTAATTAGCTAATGAACTAATACTTAACTTGTTAAACTATTACTAGTTTATGGGTAAACGATCCCTGTATAAGTGAAATGCAAACACAAAAGTTGATAAGTTTGTAACTGCACATCACAGTGATTCTCTAATAAAAAATTTAAAAATAATAATAACAATAAAACAAAAATAATAAACTATTACTATAAATTAATGGTTTACTTAACAGTATGGACTCAGATCATTTTACTTGAGTTTTCAATTTACAACTTGTATCATTTGTATCACTTGCCATCCCATTGATCTTTGATTTGCTCGAGCGGGTGCCAGTAATGTCTCCATTTGTCCCCGTCACGTGCTAGTGTAGCCCAATGATATCTGCTTGCTCCAGGAACAGGAAGAGCCTCAAATCGTTCATTCAGGGTTTTGACCAAGAAGTCTGACCATCTCATTGGTGGGCGGCCATGCAGTCTTTTGAAGTCCCGTGGAATCCAGTTGGTAATAGCTCTAGTCCAGCGGTCATCTCTGAACTGCATTTTGCCAATTTACAACTACCATTGTTAATGACTTTTTGTTCCAGATCTGACTGTGAAAGTCATTCAGAACTGACTGTTAGGCCCATTTGTCTTTGAGTGCTTCCTTACTTGTGGGAATGTAAAACATTCAACATATCTTACCCTATCCCAGCAATTTTTCCCCTAAGAAACTGATTCTTTTTAGTGGAGAATGGTATTTAGAAACCATAATTTGGGGACAGTGTTTGTTCATTGCTATCAGTATGTCAATGAACAGAAGTAATGACACAAAATCAGAACTCTCACTGGGCAGAATTAAGAAGTTAGACATATAAAGATGTGCATTTGAAGAAAAAGATATGAAAACCAGAAGTTTATAATAACTCTAATTTTAATCTAACATTGTAAAATACACTCTAGAGTTCGAGTTTTTTATTTCATTTTTTTTTCAATTCTTATTAGTGAATCAGTTACAAATTTATGAACTTTCATGTTTGCAAGAGTTCGAGGTACAGTTACAAACTTATGAACTTTTGTGTTTGCAAGAGTTCAAGTTTTGCAAATTTTTCTGTGTGCCCCTGGAATTCAACCTCAAGTAAACCAAAAGTGGCTCCCAACTGCACCAGAAACCACTGACCCCCAAATCATTCCAGCGTCCCTCTTCCAGACCCTCCATGTTCATACTTATCACCCCAGAGTGAAGAATCTACCTCCTGTGATATACTCATGCTCAAGTCTAGACCACACAAACGGTCTTTGAGCTAACTCATGCTGCTATTAGCTTCACAGCTACTCTCAAGAGAAACCAAGCCAAACAATCATGCTAGTTCTACGGCTTCTGAATCCACAGCTGCATAGGCAGTTGCATGATACCTCCAAATTCCACCATACTGACAGCCCAGTGGAAGCACAGCCAATTAGATGGGAAAGTAGTATAGGAGCCAGCTAAGCTGGTAAGTGAAAACAGTAACACAAAAGGCTCAACTAGCAACAAACAACTCAGCAAATTCTCAGATGATACTTAATAACACCACTGTGTGATAAAACAATTCCCACGAATGTTCTTTTACTAGTCTGTGATAAGCCCATTATGCTGCTGTATCAAGCAATATAAAATAAATCTTTTTGTGCTTGCTAAGGGGGCAGGTTTGGGGAATGGGTGGGAAACTGGGGACCAGGGTGGAGGGAAGATCACACTGATGGTGGGATTAGTGTTGGAACACTGAATGCCCAAAACAACTGCACTATGAACAAACAACTCTGTAAACCACCCTGCTTAAATAATTGGAAAATGTTTTAATCAATTTTATTATTGATTAAATATTATTTACCCAGAGTTCAGGATTTAGCTTTGTTCCTTTGTGGTGCTGTAGATTTGGTTTTTCTTTTTCGTTGGTGTGAATGGACTTCAGGGTCAAGGTTAGATAGACTTAAGGACCCACCCTTCCATTTCAGCTATGGTCCTGCCCCAAAACCTTGCTCCCCCAGTGTCTCTGACCCAAGCCTGCGGTACTTACTCTCTGGTCTAGCTAGAGATCTAGGACCATCATCCCTGGACACACCACTCAGCTCTCGGGCCAGCAGTGCGTGATCTTGCCCGACTTCACAGAGCTTCAACTTGCGTGCCTGTGACCAGGCCCTCAGGCAAATTGTGATGACCCTGCACTGCACTGTCCCACCCCAGATTTCACTGGCCATGCAGACTGTCCAGCATTGTCTTATACAGTCCTCCCCAACAAAGCTCAGCCTCATCACTGCCTGAACTCTGACCTCGGCTGGCCCGGCGCTGCCGGGCTCTTTCTTGGCTTAAGGGCACCTACTCAGCCAGGTGCATGCCCCAGGAAGAAAACCCAACTGAGGAGAGGTGACAGGGAGATGAGGGGCTCCTCCTGTCCTACTCTCCTTGCAACAATTCTAGTTTAGTACTCTTTGTTGCCAGAAAACAGTGACCTTAGATAATGTCTCATTTCACAGCTATCTGCCAAGGCCCTGGGGCTACCAATCTCTCTCACAGGACTCCAGACAAAGACTTGCCTTCTTCCTCAGAGTTACATAGTATCTCAGAGTTACATAGTATCTCACATACATAGTATACAGGTATGTGGCAATACCTGCCTTTGTTTATTCATTTCACTCAATTTAGGCTGCTGACAGTCTTGTGCTTTTACAAATTATGCAGTAGTGCTGGGTGTCCATCCTGAGTTGAATACTTTTACCACTGGAATAAATTCCTAAAGAAATTGTTGAGGAATAAAAGACTCTAATATTTAGAATTTATTGAATAGGTCAGAATTAATAATATAATATGTTGCATAACTTTAGAAATTTGAATTTGATCCCTCTTGGGCTTTCTCACTACGCCCTTGAGAAAGTCCTAAGTAATTCAGATCACTTTCAGATGGAAATTCTTAAAATTTTCTACCTTTTCAGAAGAATGCAGGCATGAATGATGAATCTATCCTCGTTTCTTCACTGTCTTTTACTTTACAATCCACCATCAAAAGTAAGCTCAGTTTTGAAATTTGAGGGTTAGATCATGACTGCTATGCCCATTGTATGTTCTGCTGTACTCGCAAGCTCTTGGTGGTTTTCAGGTCACACGCATACATAAATATCGAACTGCCTTCTTGGCAGTTGGGAGGGCATGGGAGAATTAACAAGGATCTCTTGTAAGGAACACCTAGAGGAGGAGTCTATACAAATATTTTATTAAGAAAAGAAAAAATGTAATCACTTAGCATCGGCAGCAATGAGACTAGATGGAAGTGGGGGGTGTTACACAATAAAGAGATACCACTGTAATCATGACTATATAAACTTTAATAGCCCTAATACTTTCACAGATAGTCTGTACTATCCAAGCACTGTGTAATAATCTGATTGAGGACACTAACACAAATGTCTTTGTTCTGAATGAGACAGTAAGTATGATTTCCTTTTAGTGACACTGAGTAATTTGCTTGCTATGGCAGCATGATCTAAAAGGCGTTACGGATACTTCAAACTACTTTTTAGTAATGACAATATGAAGGAATTTAACATTCAAAGTCTCCATGTCTATAAAGGTTGACACAAATCTTTACTGATACAAATCTTTATTGTGGACAAGGTACATTTAAGGACTTTATAAGCCTTCTTTTACAGTTCTCACAACAAAGTGGGCAAATATCATGAACGCTTCCTTACAGATGAGAAAATGAGGTTAGGTGAGGTTAAGTAACTTACCCAACATGATATCCATGGACAGACAGTATAGAGACTCACTTTTCACCCAGTTCTATGGGACTCTAAAGCCCAAGCACTTAGCCAATAACCCAGAGCTTCTTCAAACACTGGAGATTTATAGATGGACTCCATTAGAATTACACATGAAACACCATCTGAAAGAAGCTAGATAAGAAAAAAGCTAGCTTCTTTGAGAAAAATGTTGGAATTTTCATTTTTACCATTTTCTTAGTTGACTCTCATGGATGATTAAATGTAAGGAACAAGGCACTCAGGGGCTGGAGTGATAGTACAGCAGACAGGGTATTTGCCTTGCATGCAGCTGACCAGGGTTCGAACTCCAGCATCTCATATGGTCCCCCAAGTACTGCCAGGAGTAATTCCTGAGTGCAGAGCCAGGAGTAATCCCTGACTACTGCCGTATGTGACCCAAAAAGCCAAAAAAAAAAAAAAAACCCAAACCCCCACACAACAAACCCAGAAAGAAACAATGCACTCTGCTATAGGCTTCTGTATGCAGTGAATTACTGTCACTGCACCGTATGCAGTGTATGCAGAGAAGTCCTGTCACACTTGGAATTAAATTTCAAAACCGAAAGAGTTGGAAATATTATTAACATAAAAGAGAAACAGAGGAGACTGGACCAGAGTTCAACCCTCAGCATCACATATGCCCTCCCTGGCCCTGACAGGAATGATCTCTGAACACAGCCAAAAGTTATATCCTGAATCCTGCTCAGAACTAAAACAAAAGAATGATTTGATTATAGGAAAATAATTTCTGGCCAGCCATTATTATGGTTTTAATGGCAAGAAAAGTATTTTTGAATTCTTAATTTCAGCTGGGCCTGAGAGACAGTAAAGGGGTTTAGGCTCTTGCCTTGAACGGAACAGGCAGCCAACTCTTATTTAATCCTCAGCAAGGAATATGGGCCCCTGAGCACTGGCAGGAGTTCCCCTGAGTACAAAGCTAAGGGAAAGTCCTGAGTACAGCAGGGTGTGACTCCAGCACCCCCCACCCTTTGCCCCCACCAATTCTTCATTTCATTCTGCTTCTGTTCTGTCAGAGAAAGGAAACTTTAACTTATTCTTTACCATCATTTATTCTACAAATTCAATCACTCATTAAATAAGGATTGAGTCAACAACAGGGCAACCCTTAAGGAAGAAAAAGGGAGAAAAGGTTATAACTTCAATTCAAAAGTTATCTAATTTGGGGGCTGGAGAGGTAATACAGTAATTACGGCACTAGCCTTGCACACAGCCAAGCCTGGTTCTTTCAGCAGCACCCATGGTCCTCTGAGCACTTCCAGGAGTGTTTCCTGAGTGCAGAGTCAGGAATAAGCCCTGAGCCCTGCCGGGTGGGGTCCAAAAATATCTCCCAAATAGAACCTCTTGTTCACTTTAATGTTTTAATTTTAACTTGAAACATTAAAGTGAACAGAAGATTCTATAAAGCTACTTTTAAACTATATATAAACTTTATAGGTTTACAGATTTAAAATTTTAAATTTTATAGATGTAAATCTATAAATAAAGTTTATTCATATAAACTTTAGCATGGCCTATGAAAAAGATGTTAACTGGCCTCATGCAAAGATCATGGTTTCAGAATCAGAGAAAAAAACCCAGGCTTGGTCAGGCCTGCTGCATACTAGCTACACAGGCTTATAGAAGTTACTCACCTTTCCATTTCTGTATCGAAAAAAGGGGTTAGACCACTGCCGGGTATTGTTTCCTGCAGCCATTCTCCTCCCCTTCAATCAACCATTCCACTGACCCTGCGAGACCCAGGTGTCTACCCCCTTCAACGAGGCAGACAGAAATAAGTCTACATGCTCAAGTTTGGTTTCCGCCACTCATACCCAGAAGTTTATATCTTAAATCCCAATGGTTATCAATCACCATGAAATATCATTCCCCACGTGTTCTGCTATGGCCTCATCTGGCCTTCTTTCTGCTCCTAAGGGATCCACCACCTGGACCACCTATTATAAATAATCTACCTCCCTATTTGCTTCATCTTCATCTTTCCAAGTCCCTCGCCAATTACTTAAATCTTGATTTTGCTTAAGGACCCTTTCCACCAGTCATCCTTTTCTCTTTCATATTTCCTCTGCCTCATCAACAGTCTTTTCACTGTTCCCATGTGGGTATTTGTTGAGTCAACAGATAGCTCACCCCAATTACATCAAAGGCAACATGGGTGGGGCTGGGAGAAATCCTAAGAAACAAAATAGGCAAAAATCTCTAAGGGGCAGCGTCTAAATTCAAGGCGAGTAAGGAAAACATTACCAAGCAGGAAATGCACTTTGAATTGAGCCTAGAGAACTGAAAGTGAGAGCAGGAAGTCAGAATGAGAACTTTGTCATGATAGAACACTAAAATTCATTCGTTATCCAGAGTGATAAGTGACACTTTAATGGAGGCAGGAAGGGCAAGAAAGAGCCATAAACTTGAGGCAGTGAGGAAGATTTCAGACCAAGGGGGCCTTGCTCTCAGCAACCCATTCTGCGTCCTTCTTTCTAACTCTTGTTCCAGCAGTACCTCAGATCACTAACTGAAAACCAGCAACCTCTGACAACCCGCTATAAACTCAGCTATCCAATGCACTGCTATGTTCTCCCTCGGGCTCTTTTTACTGTTCTCATTTCACAATTCAAGTTATAATCCCCCACCCCTTACACATGCATCCAACCCCTTGATTCTCCCTCCCCCCTGCAGTTCTTTTGGCAAAACCCCAGTGTGGCTTTTCTCTGCCGGTGAAAATTGCCAGACACACCCAATCAACAGGAAACATAATAAATTCAGGGTCTTCACGTGAATCTTCCTGACCTCCCTTACAGTGCTTAAGTCTGTAATACATCCCTCCATTCTCTCCAATCACCATTTACTATCTCTTTTTCAATTCTCAGTCTTTCTACCCCACTTGGGACTGTGGCTCTCACAATACCCTACCATAATGGCTTCCCACTACCATTTTTTTTAAATTCCCTCTTACATTCCTTTGTCATTTCCAACTTTAAGAGTTGAAGAGTCTGATATGAAACATTCGCTCTCACCATTTTATGTTTTTTCCTGGGTAGACTCATCCACTTCCATGACTTTAAATACTATCTATAGGCCAATTATCACTGCATTTCTTTTTCCCACACAATGCCCCTAGTTTTACTGACCTCTCTGTGCATCTCCAGAGCATAGGATAGCATCTGGTATTTTAAATAAATTAAGTAACTTGAGGACCCCACGTTCCCCTTTTGCACAAGGTTAGACACATACAGATAAACGTTTAAGCAAATAGCCAAGGATGCAGTAGACATGTCTCCTGAGCCAGCCTGCAACGTGCTGAAAGATGATAGCAAAACTGGGTACGGGATTATCAGTCATTTAGAATGACTTCTCTAGTCAGTTCTGCCTTCGACAACAAATATATAACCCCAGGACTCATTTTATCTCAGTAGCTGGAGTTTTTATGAAATTTCAACCTGCGATCAATGGGGTGACAGATGTGGCAGCCTGATCACCCTCACATACTTTTTAGGAAATTTCAGGAAAGACCACAGTACTCACTGATTTCCACTGCAGCCTAATACTAAGTCAAAATATTCACTTATCAATCTTAATTTTCTTCACCATGCTAAATAACCAGAGGTTCAAATATTAATGACAAATCCAGCTAGCCTAAGCTAAAGACTAGTATCCACAAAGAAACATTTTCTAGAACACCTGAAATTCTCCACTTTATTGCCTGCATTTTGTTAAGAGGAGAGAGTTGACAATCACGATCAAGGGGAAGGAAGAAGTTGATTCTGAATTTTTTGGTTTGTGTATTTGCTCATTTGTCTTGTTTTATTGAGATAGTGTTAGTTTATAATGCCATAGTCATCTTATGGGACACTTTTAGACCTCTTCTAAATGTCTGATACCATACTCCTCCACCATCATCCATTGGGCTCTCTCCACCTTTCCAATCCTCTTTTCCTACCTGTTGATAACCTCATGGTCAGAGTCCAAGGGACTGTTTGGATTTGGGTTCTGTGTGCTACCTGGCTTCTTTTCCTCAGAACTCATGAGTGAGATCCCCAGGAATCTGTTTTCTTTTTGTTTGAGTTTTGGGCCACACTGGTAGTTCTTAGGGCTTACTTCTTGGCTCCGTGCTCAGTGGATTACTCCTAGCAGTGCTTGGGGGACCATATGAGGTTCAACAGATTCAGTCACAGTTGGTTGCACACCAGGCAAATGCCTTACCTTCTATACTTACTCAGGCCCTCCCCTTATTTCACTTAGCATAATCCCCTTCATTTCATCCATGCTGTAACTAATAGCAAGATTTTTGTTGTTGTTGGTGGTGCTCAGGGATTATTCCTGGCAGGGCTCAGTGGACTATATGGGATGCTAAAGACTGAACTCAAATCTGCTACATGCAAGGTAAGTGTCCAACCCACTGTACTAATTCCCCGACCCAAACATTTAATTTTTCCTTATAGAAGGGCAGAATTCCACTGTGCATATATGTGACAATGACTTTTTTTAATTGTAGTACAATTCACACACCACTAATTCAACCTTTTGAAGTGTATAATTTAGTGCTTTGCCCAGACTCATACAACCACTGTCACTATCCAATTTCAGAACATCCCCATCAACCAAAGCTGACCTCCCTTACTCTCCAACCAAAGTCCATCCTCACTGGCGACCATTCTCCACTCCTCCAGGCTCAAGAAGCCACTCAGGTGCAACCTTAGCCCCTGGCAGAACTCTAGGGTGCTGTCTCTATGAAACTCCCAGTGTCTTCTCCCAGTCATGAAATGGAAACACAAACAGGAGAAATAATTTGCACAGGGCTGATAAGAAATGCTGATAAGTCCTTAAACACCTGTCTGCATTTCCCTAACTCCGTGCAAAAGGGGAACATGAGTCCTCAATTTATTTGATAAGAAATATCACAGACACATATCTAAAGTCTCTTTCAGTGGCAGGAAGTACAAGTTAAAAAAATGTTTGGCTTAACATAGCCCAACATGCAATGTACACAGTCAAATCTTCAGGATAGTGCTTTATAGGCAGTGAGCAGGGCTGGGAAGAATCAGTGGTGCAGGATGTGGGGCGGGAATCACAATTGTGGGATAAAGAACCAGAAATGTGCATGGAGTGCTGGAGCACTGGCCTTGCAAGTGGGAGGTCCTGGGGTGGCACCACATGGCCCCAAGCACTGCCTGGAGTGCTCCTACCCCCAGTCCCACCCAGTCACTGACTAGAAATAAAGAAAGGAAAGAGAGGCAGAGCCAGTGGGAGACAAAAGAATAGAAAACTGTAAGGGTGATAATTCGGGGCCCAGTGTGCTGAAATGGGGGCTAGCATTCTCCAAGACAAACCATGTGACAGGTCACATCTCTCCATACAATCAAGAAGACAGCTTATCAGCTGTTTCCTCAAAGCACAATGCTTTGAAAATGAAAATTAGCCACAAACACTTGGAAATTAAACAAAAATAAATGAATTAGGATTTTCTAAATTAAAACAACAACAAAAAAAGACCATAAAAAAAAAAAAGAATCTCTTTGGGCTGGAGAGATAGTGAGATAGTACAGAAGGTAGGGCACCTGCCTTGTATGCACCTGACCCGGGTTTGATCCGTGGCACCACACATGCTCCCTGGAGCCTGGCCAGGAATGATCCCGAAATGCAGAGTCAAGAGTAAGCCCTGAGAACATCAGGTGTGGCCCAAATACATTACCCCTAGTTTTTGGTTTTGTTTTTCTTTTGGAAAAAAAAAAAATCTCTGGAGAAAAAGGGAATGGTAAGGGAGTAACAAATGACCAAAGGCAACAGAACTGGAAAGTTGATCCACAAAACTGAGCTTCTAAAGAAGTGGAAGGAGCGAGTGGAAGGGGCTTTGGGACTTTGGTGGAGGGAAGCAGGCATTCTGGTGGAGAGGGTGGTGTTGGAATGCTGCATGCGTGAAACTATCATTAACAGAATTGTAAGCCACTGTGCCTCAATAAAACACAGAGCAAAAAATAGAAAGTGGGACTTTTGACTTGTTGCCCACTACTATAGAAGTGTGGATTCTCCCTTCAATTATGTCAGTCATTGCTCTATGAGTTTTAGAACTCTATTGTTTAGTATATACATGTACATTATTGCTGTGTTTACTTGTTATGTGGAACCCTTTCAATATACAATGCCTTTGTCTTTTGTATCAATTTTGAATTAAAATCTATTCTGTCTACAAAAAAACTGAAATTGGTGTTGATTGGACAGAGTAATAGTACAGCAGGTAGAACGTTTGCCTTGCATACAGCCAACTATCACCTAACCTTGAGCCTGCAAGGAGTGATTCATGAGATGAGTGCAGAGCCAGGAGAAAGCACTGAATACACCTGGACTTAATCACTACTTCAAAAAAAAAAAAAACAAAAAAACTGGTGCTGATATGCATTAATGATAACACCAGAACACTTGCCAGTTAATAATACACTGCAAAATAATGTCCAAACTTTGACTTTTTAATATTCTACCGTTTGCACATTCAAACAAAAAATATTGCAGCCTTAGCTTACTTCTGTTACCATCCCTGAGTATACACAGGAAGTGACCCCACAGATCAAAAAACCATCAGAGTCCATTTGTAAAAATAAGTAGAAATAATTTTATTTCGAGTCTTAATCAATATAGAAAACACCATTAATAACAGCAGAGAGTGAAAACCACTCACAATACAAGAAAAAAAATTCACTGCCCAAAGTTATTCTGAACACAACATTCTTTGTGCTTATTTGAAAATATTATTAAAACAACAAAACAATAAACAAGTCAAAACAAAAAAATTATTATTTAAAACTGACACCTAGGACTATACAACTTGCATTCAACCTGGAGAAGTTTGCTTTGCCAATATGTTTTATGATAATACTCAGAAGCCTACTATTGGATAAGTAGACACTTTCTTTGACAATAAATAAGTGCTTGTGAGTTGGAGTTGTAGAACTGCAGATGGCTAGCCTGTCATTTTTAATGTCTATTTAGGCAGCCAATCATTCACAGAATTGGAGACTAATGGCATTAGCAGTCACTTAAGATGACACTTGTCTACAACATGTATTACTTTCTATTAGGCATGTAAATTAACTCAAAAGGTCAAGACTCAATAGTTGACAATATGAGAGCACACTGGTTACCAATAAATTAGAATTGGGGAATCCAAATGTAATTTTTTTTTTTTTTTTTTTGCTTTTTGGGTCACACCTAGCGATGCACAGGGGTTACTCCTGGCTCTGCACTCAGGAACTACTCCTGGCAGTGCTCAGAGAGGATCATATGGGATGCTGGGATTCAAACCCGGGTCGGCTGCGTGCAAGGCAAATGCCCTACCCGCTGTGCTATCACTCCAGCCCCTCCAAATGTAATTTATTTGTATGTCTACAATGTTGTTTTATAATTAAATTGGAAATGCCTCTGGATAAAAATGTGAAAATCTCCTGTTATTTAAGCTACAGTGAATAATAAGCCACCTGTTTGAGTTGCTGATATGAAACACACTTAAATATCTTCTAGGAAGAAAAAATCTCACACACTGCAATCTGTGTAAAAAAAGAAATAAAGAAATATGTATTTCACTATTAAATGCAGCTTTTCCCTACAACCAGAGCAATAAAATAGTAGAATAAAATAATTCCAGTAAACTCCTAAACATATCCATTTTAGTCCTTCTATTTGAGTGACTATTTATTTTTAAGGCAGACTGGGAAAAGGCAAAAGGTGGGTTTTAGAGAATATCTGTTGCCAAGAACCCCTTTTGCTAAATTCAAGGCATTATTATAAATCTCTTTCCAATTGTACCATGAGAACCATGCACATCGCATATGAAATCTGGACAATTCCTTGGTTAACTCTAAGGTTGCTAGAGAACTTACAGAAACTATTTGTACATTTTGTTCTGATAAGAAAACATAACAAAATATTCAAGACATATAACAATTTTACTTTTTGAAATGGTTATTCTAATTTTTTTTCCTTAAATCCAGATATTATAAAGTTCCTAGCCCTCCAACTTTCAAGTAGACACTAAGAACAACTTTATGTATGAGTACTATGGGCTGATTCTCTATAAAACATGCATTTTCCTAAATCTATACCAAACTAAACTGGTTGAGATTAAACTCTAAATTTAACCTGTTAGTTTTGAATATAGCATGGGATTTAAATCAGCCAATCCTTTAGAAATATGCTTACTTTTCAAATACCTTAAGTTTTGGAAATATTTGTATTCCTAGCCCCAAAGATTACTTTTTGAGTCTGAAAGACTAAAGATAAACAGAATTGATCCAACAAATGTGAAAATGAACTAATTAACACTGGCTTTGACTCCCTAATGAATCCAAGATAAACCCTGTGAGTTGAACTCAGCTCACTTAATTTTTATTATTTGTTTGGGCGCCATCCCAACAGCACTTAAAAGTTACTCCAGGGACTGAATCCAGTCAGCCCGCCTGTAAGGCAAGCGCCCTACTTGGTGTACTATCGGTCTGGCCCTCTTTAATTTTTAAAGCCATTTCTCTTTTCCAGCTTTATAAATAGATGGGAGCCATTCCACAACAATTACTCATGTTAAAAGTGAGATACTATCCTCTAGTTCCATCCACATTGCTGCAAATTACATGATTTTGTTCTTTCTTAGAAGAGCTGCAAAGTCTTCCCTTGTGTGTAGAGACCATAACTTCTCGATCTATTCATCTGTAGTTGGGCATTTAGGTTGTTTCTATATATTGGCTATTGTACTAAGTGCAGCGATGAACACAGGTGCGCTCATATTCTTTCTAATTAATGTTCAAGTGCTTATTTATTGTAATCATCTTTGTCTTGAAAGAATTTTTTTAAAATCTTTTAAGAGCATAAACATTTTCAGTTAAAACAAACAAATCATCCAATTAAAATCAGGTTAATGATGACCTCACGGAGGGTGGGAGCATGTAAATGAAAGCTATATAAAGACTGCCCAGTCAGCTACAAAACCTCAGGAGCTTGATGGTGCCTCGGGTTCTAAACCAGCACCCACAGTTCACAGACAGAACCCGGAGGCCCAAGAAATCATAGATTAAGTAACTTGGCTCATCCTGAACTGAGCCTTTGGGGGCAATCATTCTCCCACCTGCTGAAAGCCATCAAGTGCAAAATGCTAAAATCCAACAGGAAAAGCAGCATTCAGCCCTGCCAAGGCCATCTTCTTGAGATTCTACTCCTGATGTCCTAATCAACAAGAACCCTAAGCACCAAGAATTCCCTAGAATGACACTGCAGCCTCTGTAAAACCAGGCCCCTTTTCCATTTTACACCTCCCAGTAACCACAGGAGGGTCTAACTTCAGCAAGGCCTCCACTGCGTTGACCCGAAGCGATTAAGCATTAGCAAAGGCAAGTGTGGTACTGTGGTACTTCAAATGAAACTCTCCAGGTCAAACACAACTAAAGGAAATGCGATCAGGAAATGCCCAACACACACAAACAAGTTCACAGAGAGGGCAGGCTACAAAATCAAAGCAATCTGAGGTATCAAAAAAGATTAAGTCCAATAGCGCAAGCTTACAGAGTCTAGAATATCAACGTCTACCCCTCCCAGTCAGATGTGGGTATATTTTTCAGAGATGTCTCCTTTATACTTAAGCCAAAAAGAGCTCCATGCTCATATTCCAACCAATGCCCCTTCAAAGGGACATAGAGCTGAACTAGGCCTTTTTCCTGAAGAGCAACTCTTTTGGATTTCCAACTGATTAGAGAAAAATCAGAATTATTAAAAAAAAAAATTAACAAAACCTAAAATGCCCTGCACTGGAACAAAGAAATTCAAATTCTGTGCACAATAATAATAATATTAGCTAAGCCACACACTGATGAATCTTGTTTTAAAAGGGGGCTGGGTGCAGTGGGGGCAAAGAAACCAACCACACAGGAAGGGTGAGTGTACACAAGCTCTGCATGCACCTGATACCAGCCTGGCCCACTTCCACAGCACTGGGTGCAATCTTTGAGGCCCCTGAAAACCTCCAGGGTGACTCTGGAGCTTCTGGCACTGAAGGCCCAAGCAAACATGGCATCCTTGGGTCCTGAACTGAACCATCCACCACAAGGGGGAGTGGCCTCCCTGGACCCTGGGCATTGCTTGGTAGCCCCCAGCTGCACAGAAAGAGATGTAGGGCCAGGAGATAGCTCAGGAGACGGAAGCACAGGCTTTATAAGCTGGAGCCCTGGATTTGATCCCAAGCACAGCACGGTCCCCCAGCACGGCTGGGTACCACCATCCCTTTCCATCCTAGCACTGCCAGGTATAAGCCCCAAAAAAGAAAAAGAAAAAAAAAAAAAGCATGTGCAGGAAACTTACCCACCAACCACCAATCACCCCTCATGCTGTTTGGACTATTACATTCCTTAATAATATTAAATCTGGCACTTAAATGTATTGCGTATCTCAATTCACAGTCGAATTTCTAAAAAGGAAAAGGATCAACCTTTCTAAGTAAGCTGTAAGGCACTTGGAAGTGAGCAACAGCAGTTGTGTGCACCCAGTGCCGGCAGTTCGAAGCCCAGACCAACCAGACTTCACCGAGATTTTATCCCACCGACAACCAGGAATCGCATCAGCACCGAGGCTCTCTGAAGGCGCCGTGGCCTTCCTTGCAGCCAGTGTCGGGCTGCAGATCCCAAGCACGGGCTGTGCCTTTCTTATTTCTCAAACTTCCACATCTGGTTTCTATCTCCCGAGTCACACGTCCGCAGCTGCACGTCGGCGTGGCCCTGCGGTGTCCGAAACGCGCTCAGGCACAGCCCCGAACGCGGGTGGAAAACGGTGCCATCGGCCCTGAAGTGCCAGATCATGGGCTCGGGGACTGGGGCGCCGTCCTGGGGACAGTTCTGCATCCCCACCGTCGTACGGGCCCCCTGCACCTCGGCGCAGAGCTCCGTCACGGAATTAAAGCGGATCTCTTGCTTGGACGTGTACTCGAAGAACTGGTTGCCTCCCTGACCGTGGCAGCCGAAGAGGGAGAGGTTGGCCCCAGTGGGGTTATGGCTGGGCGCGTTATAGTCGAGACACTCGGAGGCGATGCCAACGCTCCGCACGGCCCCGTGCCAGCCGGGCCGGTCCTCGGGCACGTGCAGCTCGGAGACGATGTTCCGCAGGTACCACTCGAAGCTCTGGCACTGGAGCGCACGGCGGAGCTCCTGGCGCTGCGAGATGTCGCCGTAGGCCTCGCGGCGGGCGGGCGGGTTGCGGTTGTAGAAATGCTCCTTGTAGTCATCCATCCACACCTCGGCGACGCGCGCCGTGTTCTGCAGGAAGTGGGGGCGCGCGTAGGGCGCCCGCCGCGGGAACACGTGGCCCACGTGCGAGCAGGGGTGGATCTCCAGCTGCCCGCCGCACTGCCACACGCGGAATGACAGCTCCAGGTTCTCGCCGCCCCACACCTCCATGCCCGTGTCGTAGGTGCCCAGGTGGTGGAAGTACTTCTTGCTGACGGCGAACAGGCCCCCCGCCATGGTGGGCGAGCGGATGGGATCGGTCCTCGAGCGGCGCCGCAGCTGCTCGCGCCGGGGCACCGAGCGCCACTGGAACGTCAGGCGCCAGTCGAAACCGCCGATCATGGGCTCGCCCGTCTGCATGTAGTACTCAAACGTGTTCCAGTCGATGGTGTCGATCACCGGGCACACCACGGCCGTCTCGTCCTCGCCGATGCGCTGCAGCAGCGGCTCCAGCCAGCCCGTGCTGCACTCGCAGTGGCAGTCCAGGAAGGTCAGCACGTCCCCGGTGGCGAAGGTGGCTCCGATCAGGCGGGCCCGCACCAGCCCCTCACGCTGCTTGGTGCGGATCAAGCGCACGCGCTCCAGGCGGCTCACGTAGGTCTCCAGCCGGTCCTTGAGGTAGATGCGGTCGCTCAGGTCGTCCACCAGGATGACCTCCTTGAGCAAGACGGCGGGCGACGTCTCCAGGACGCTGTGGATGGTGCGCAGCAGCGTGGACCAGGCCTCGTTGTAGAAGGCGATGATCACCGAGGTGGTGGGCAGCCGCGCGTAGTCGAACGTCTTCACTCGGCACTCGGCCATCCTCCGGTCCTCGATGTGGCGGTGCAGGGAGATGCGGTCGCTCAGGTAGATGTTGATGGCATAGCGCTCCAGGAGCGCCTGCTGCTGCTTCTCCTCCTCGGGGCCCAGCTGCAGCTTGCTGGCTCGCCCCCACTCGCCCAGGGCGCCCGGGTCGGCCGGGGGTTTCTCATAGAGCGGCCGCGACGGGTCCCACGCCCGGCTGCCCGGCTCGGCGGGCGCTCGCAGCCTGCGCTCCGCACCGCCGCCGGGGTGCGCTCGGGTCGAGGCGGCCCGCAGGGTGGAGACGGACAAGTCCAGCAGGAGGTAGGCCGCCGTGCACAGCGCCAGCAGCAGGCAGCTCTTGCCGGCCCAGGTCCACCTCAAGGCCATGCGGAGCCTGCGGGGCGCGGGCGCAGACGCGGCCGCTCAGAGTCACCCCGCGCGGGGCGGGAGAAGCGCTGCAGCCGCCGGGACCCGGGCGCTCAAGTTCCTGCTTCGGGGCAGGGAGGGGACGTGCCCGCGGCTCGGCTCCCCGCGGCCACCGAGCGGGGACGCTCGTCCACGGTGGGGACAGGGTCCCCGTGAGACGTCTCTGGCCTCCAGCACCTCCGCAACTCGGCGCCCCGCACTTGCTCGGGCTCGGCTCACAACTTTTCACCAACTCTGCGGCCAGCCAACACCCCACCCTCCCGGGGCGGGCGCGCAAACCCCGCCCCGGCCTCTCCCGCCCCCTGCCGGACGGTGCCGGGGCCAGCAACGCCGCGCCCCTGCGCCCCGACAGCCGAGGATCGCGGACCGCGGGGGGCATCCTCTGCGGGATCCAGCCTCTGTCTCCCGCCGCCCTCCACCCTCAGCACCCGACTTCGCCCTTGCGGGCCCCGGCGCGGGCGGGCGGGCGGGCGCAGCGGCGGGTGGTCCGGCCCGTGAACGCCACATCCCCAAAGACCCGCCAAACTGAGCCCAGCGCCAGCGCGCCGCGCGCCCTCGGAAACTCACCGAGCTGCCGGCCGTTGGGGCTGAAGTCCACCGAGGTGATCGCGGCTTTGTGGCCCTTAAAATAACGCTCCAAAGTGGGGTCCTCCTGCAGGGGGAAGGCGTCAAGTTTGGAGAGCGGGTGCAGAGATCCCCAGGGAGGGGTGCCGCCAGGGGACCTCCGCGCGGGGAGGGACAGGCGGGGCGCCCAGTCCCCATCCTCCCGCCGGGCGTCCCGGGACCCCGCGCATCCCGCGCATCTCGCGCTCCAGCAGTCCTCCCGACTTAGGAACTTTGTGATTGTTTTATTTTCCCCGCCCCCCGAAGCCTCCAGGTGATTCTGACGCAGGCGTTCCACGGGAACCGTGCGAGAATCCTAGGGGCCATGGAGAAGGGGATGGCGGGGTTCACTCTGTTCTGCCCAGGGCACGCGGCATAGGGGAGGAGCGCCCGGAAATAGCTCCTGGAGCTGAGTTCGAGAGGAGGGCGCCCCGGGATGGAGGGAGGGGGGTTCGCGGCTCAGGAGCTGGCCGCGCGCACCTGCCGCCCCCTCCGGCCGGGTGCGGGCTCCGCCCGGGTTTGGCTGGAGCGATTCCACAAAGGCGTCCCCCGCACCCCGTCCTTACCGGGGAGGAGGCCATGTGGGGGAGCGGTGTGCGCCGGGCTCCCCGCCGGCGGGGGAACCCGGGGAGGGGGCGGGGGGGGAGGGACCGAGCGGCGCGCGGAACCGAGTGCCCACTGCAGTGGCGCCTCCCGGTCACTACAACAACGGTGGTCCAGGCCGGCCCGCGCTGCAGGCGTGACCAGTCGAGTCCCGAGGCCCTGCCGCCGCCGAGCGGGCCCGACGCCTCCGGGTCAGGCGGGACCGTCAGCCGAAGCCACGCTCGCGCACCCCGAGGCGCACCCCCTGGAAAGAAAGTGTTAGCCCGGGGATGGGGTCGGGGGAGGCCGCCGGGAGCGAGAGCCTCGGACTCTAGGATCGATGCGATCCGAGTTCGATTCCTCCTTAAAGAGAGAGGCGCCCGCGGAGTTCTAGCGGGGAGCGCGGCTCTGCGGCGGGGCGCCTTGCTAGTTCCTGGAAGCCGGGGTGCTAATTCCGGCCGCATGGGGGAAACAGGAGGGGAGAGGAGATTTAAGTTTAGCCCCTCACTGTTTTTACATAAATCTGGCGTGATAGAAAAGTTGCATGGATAAATGAATGGGCTTCACTTAACCGGGTTTTGTTGTTGTTGTGTTTCTATTTTCGGGGGAAAGAGGGTGCTCCAAGAGGTATTTGGAGGGCTCGGTTGGGTGTTGGGCACTCGGGTCCTGCAGTGCCAGGGACCACCTGCACCACCGTTGGGGACCTCTAGAACTACACCTAGCAGTGCTTAGAGGTACTGCTGGGGATCTAACCGGGGTCTGGCGCATTCTTAAAAACTGGCCCGGGGGCGGGGTGGAGGGTGGAGGGAAGAGGCGGGTAAACTTATTTTTAAAAACTTTAGCTAATGAAAAGTTAGGTCAAGAGAAAGGCCCAGAGAGTGCACATCTGTAGGGTGGAGAGTAGTCCTGCAAGCCTTCTGGCAGGGTCTTTCTAGTGCCCTAACCCTGGGGTTCTCTGCACGTGTTAAAATTAATCTGGGTGTTGTCACTGGGAAAGCCTTTGGACCCTAGATAGTCGTTTCTTAGTCTTATCACTACCCTTACATTCTCCTGAATCTTCTTTGGGGAGGTGCACCTTTGGTTTCTCTGTCTCCAAAAAGCTCAGAATTTGCATTTCAAAGGGATGTTGTCTTCAAGCCTTTGGGCTACTTCAGGGCTAGACAATTCTTAGTTTTATTATTTCCTGTAAAACTCCTTACCAGCCCTCCCCATCTATCTGACTGCAACCCCCGCCTTCACCCACTTAAACCTGTAAGGGTTAAAGCACCTATCTGTTCTTATATACTCCGTTGCTTATGCTTTCTAGGCTAGCTTCTTGAACTCTGGGTCTCCACTAATGGAATGCGGTGTTCTGGGGGGAAAAATTGGCAACAGTAAAAGTTTTCTAAATAGAAACACACACAAAAAGAATTATTCAGAATTATTTCTGATTCTCGGGTGTTTCTTGTTGCTGATCTGTGTTGCCTTTCTTCCAGGAAAAGGAGTCCTAAGTGGGAAAATGTTATCTCTGCTTCAGTGCAACACTCACTTTGGGGAGAACAGGAAACTGGATTCAGGCATGTCACACTGTGTCTAAAGCCATCTCAACCTCTACCTCGGGCTTTTGTATATTGTATCAACTGCATTTTGAAGTTGATAGAATTTCAGAACCTTACTTCCCTTTACTAATCACCAACGTTATTCTTTTTTTTTTTTTTTTTGAAGTTAACAGATTTTATTTAGAGGCTTCTGAGGGAAGAGGAAGGGGTAAGTGGGAGAATAATAAGAATCACGCGCTCAAGAGAGAATTCGGGCTTCTCCAAGGGTGGAGAGAGCTCTACACACATCCTAGCACTGGACAGGAAAGCACGAAAGTACACATCTCAAGAGGGGAGATGCGGGCGACACATGTGCTCAGGTGACACGTGCTCGGCCATGTGGGTACCCACCAACTTCATTCTTAAATAGTTTACATACAGCTGTCAAAGATCACATAGAGAGGGGTGCATACGTTTCAGGAGGTTGAACCAGGTCTATGCAAAGCATGCACATGGCCTTTGAGCTGTCTCTCTAGCTCCTAGATATAGTAATTTTTTGGAACCTCCCCAAATTGTGAATTTACCAATCTCAATGGGAACCTCGATATTTGAAAATCTATAAGCTATCATCAAATACCAGAAAGCAGGTAACACAAGTCAATATCTTAACTGATTCTTCTTTCTCAATTTCTCTCCAAGTAAGAAACTGCATTTATTTACTCAATCACGAGAGAGAGAGAGAGAGAGAGAGAGAGAGAGAGAGAGAGAGAGAGAGAGAGAGAGAGAGAGGAGCGCATTTGTTTTTCAAAATCCAGAATAGTTTCTAAGTTCCCTTAAAATTTGAAATTTCAGGCATAGCACAAAACTGCCACCTACTGTTCACATTTCTCTTAACACTAGAAGTGAAAATACTGTGTGACCTATTTCCAGGAATTTTAACTATCTGGATACAGTTGCTCCAAAGTATGCAAAAGTAAACTTCAGTAGAGTATCAGATCTGTTTGAATCATTCTAGCTTTAGTCTTTTTTGAAACAATGATTTGTTTCTATCATAATTCAGTTTCCAAATCCTCTCCACAATACATTTTATCTTGTGACTTCTCTCCATCCATAGGGCCTCTTCTGCCTCTCACAGTATTAGTGTGATTCTTCACTTCATAGCTCCAAGATTTTTCTGTTTATATCGCATGCTGCCAATTAGTACCTAAAAATTAATTGTCTAGCTTGCCAAAAGACCACTACTTTCTAAACCCCAACATGACATGTGTCCTTAATCAAGCTTTAGGTGCTTATAATATGCCTAGATGTTTGGAACTATTGAATAAATCATGTTAAGTCCTCTGTCACACATAGTTTGTCAGTGTATAATCACAAAAAGGGGAACACAGCGGGGCTTTATCTCTCCCCCACCGCTCGAGTTTGGTAGTCTCATGCTGTGGCTTCCCCCACTCCGGGGAGGTCGAAAATGATGGGCAGAGGAAGGAAGGAACAGGAACGGGAGCCAGGCTGGTTGGTCTCAATTGCCGTTTATTCCAATCTCCTCTGGATTTACTCCTGTCTGTCTCTCTGTTTCTTCCCCCTCGCACCCCCCCACAGCTACTTGATTCTCCTTACTCTGGATCTGGATCCCCCTGGTCTGGCACCCCCAGCCCGCTCTTACAGCCTAGTTAAATCCCCAAGCACCAGGGGTTGGGGCTTACACATAGGTGTGATCACAATCAATAGGGGTAAAGTTCTTCCCCTCAGGGGATGCTTCTTCTAGGACAGGTTCTTTTTTAGCAGGATACCGCTTATAGAATTACTCTCCTGGGGATCATCTTGATCTCAGACTACAGTGCTCAGGCCATATTAGTCTTTCCTATCCCTAGGAGGATCCTAGTCTCATCTGTTACTTTTGGGTCATGACAGCATTTGTCCATGATCAAGCTCTTAACTTATTGTTAAGAATCGTGGCACTTTGGGGCTGGAGCGATAGCACAGCGGGTAGGGCATTTGCCTTGCACGCAGCAGACCCAGGTTTGAATCCCAGCATCCCATATGGTCCCCAGAGCACCGCCAGGAGTAATTCCTCAGTGCAGAGCCAGGAGTAACCCCTGTGCATCGCCGGGTGTGACCCAAAAAAAAGAATCATGGCACTTTGGCCTGGCTCATAGCAATGCCAGGGTAGCTCACAGCTTGCCCTGGGTCCTTTCAGTCCTTCATCGGGACCCTGCTTTTGGGGTGCTAGGAACTAAGGGCAACTGAGGCTTAAGTCAAGAAAGCAGATGCCCAGGAGGGAATAATATTCAAAGCCAATTAAATCCCAAGTTATAAAGCATAATATTAACTGTCTTCCTTTGTCCATACTAAAAGGACATTGAGGGGCTGGAGTGGGTAGGGCATTTGCCTTGCACACAGCCAACCCTGGTTCGATTCCCAGCATCCCATATGGTCCCCTGAGCACCGCCACTGGTAATTCCTGAGTGCAGAGCCAGGAGTGACCCCCTGTGCATCACCAGGTGTGACCCAAAAAGAAAAAAAAAAAGGACATTGCTTTAAAGTAAACTATTCAAAAGACATAAGCAGAGGAGAAAGGCAATATTAACTTACAAGTTCAGTGTCCTAGAAAGATCTGACCTTACAAATTAACAGAGTCTGATTAGGCAGAAAAGCTGATTAACTGGTTGGGGAAGAGAGGATAGAGAAGTGGTTACAGATAAACAAAGGAATGGGAGTGACTCGGGAGCACTGTGCTGGGTGTAACCCGATAAACCTAAGCTCTCGATAAACCTAACCTAACATGACGAAGCAATGTTATCCTACAGTCAGAGTTGAGTCTCAGTTTCAAACCAAGTACTCTCACAGCCCTCCTCAGCCAGGCTGACTCTTAGACCACAGCAGACAACTTCATCTTCATACCCATACTTTGGAGCCTTTGCTAGAACTATGCTAGTCTCCGTTGCCAGCCTTCACCCAGAGAAATCTGTCTCAGGACTGAAGAGGATAAAGTTTTGTGGAATTGCCCTGCTCTGAATCAGTTGCATATTCCTATTATGAAAATAAAATTAGGGGCTGGAGCCATAGTACAGCAGGTAGGGCATTTGCCTTGTACATACATGACCAACCGGGTTTGAGCCCCAGAATCCCATATGGTCCCCTGAGCACCACCAGGAGTGATCCCTGAGTGCAGAGCCAGGAGTCATCCCTGAGCTTTGCCAGGTGTGACCTCAAAAAAAAAAATAAAATTATATATATATATATGTGTGTGTGTGTGTGTGTGTGTGTCTTTCTTTGGTTACCTGTTAACAGTTGTGTGTTAACCTTTTTCAACTGTGGCCACTCCAGAATGATTTTTTCCTATGTTCCCCCATCTTACTGGTTGAGTCCTACACGCATGCTATGACTCCCTATCCCCCACTGCTCATTTATGTGCTTTTTTGTCTGTGGCCCTCTTGAAATATGCTGGGGGTCTGTGGGGGGTGGGCCACATGGTCTGCAATTGGGAAGCGTTGCTCTGTAGCATGTTACCTAGAGATACACTTAGCTCTATTTTATATCACTGTTACCGCTATGCTTGCAGGGCTAACAATTCTCAGAGTAGTGCAAGGCCCATAGAGACAAGAGGCTGTGTCTTCATCTTGGTATGGGCTGCCCCCAGGGTCTCTAACAGAGAGGTTCAATAATTGTTTTCTGTATTGATTAGCACCTGCAGTTCCTCTAGAGGCACATCATGAGAGGAAGGGAGCAGAAAAATCATGAAATTTGACTTTCATTCTTGACTCCAGAGTCACTGCTGGCAGACGATTTTTTCTGGCCCGCCCAGAGATGCTGGTAGCTCCATTTTTAGAGATACTAGTTTGGTTTCTTGTTCAGTTTGGTGGCCATACCCTGTGGTGCTCAGATCAGCAACCAGCTCAGTACCTGAGGTCCATGGGATGCCAGGGATGGAACCCAGGGCTCCCACATACGAACCGTGTACTGCAGCCCTCTCAGTCATCTCCCCAGCTCCCATAGTTTAATTTTTTTGGACTTCAAAATAATGTAGCTATTACTGCCTCTGAACAAAAATATAATGTTAATCATTCACAATTTATATAGTCTAGCCCATGTGCTGTGAGCTTCTGAGACTTTTATTCTCCAAATTGTTCTCCCTCCTTCCTCTCGAAAGAGCAGGCAGTGAGACCCCTCCCCCTTCTCCATCCTCACCATAATCCAGGCACTGGGTGGTCATTTGCTGTGAAGCCTCAATAAGACTTGCCAAGTGGCTGTCAGAGAGATTGGCAGTGACTGGCAGGTTTATGCGAACATCTCACACACTACAAAGAAGCTTTCTGGGCTTCCCGATTTACTGTGGCCCCTTCTTCCAGAATTGTCTTACCCAGCTGCCACTCCCTTATTCCGTGGCCACCTTTTCTTCATACCTTCTGCCCTTCCATCTGCCTTGACAGCTCTGCCCCCGAATCTTTGCACTAACCACTTCTTTCCCTTTTCTAAAATTAGTCTTTCCAGTGATTGTTGGAAATGACCGCTCTGGACAAGACCTGAGTGATGAAAGGAGCTAAAGTGTTACACATGATTACCTTTAAGTACCTGTATTGCAAACCACAATACCTAAAAGGAAAGAGAAAGAGAAGGAAAAATGTCTGCAGTGGAGGTAGGCCGGCAGAGGTGGGGGCGGGGGGCAGTGTGAAGAGGGAAACCCTGGACCTTGGTGGTGGGAAATGTCCACTAGTGAAGGGTCAGGTGTTGTAATATTTTGTGGCTAAAATTCAATCCTGAACAACTTTGTAACTGTGTATCTCACAGTGATTCAATAAATAAATAAAGTTAATCTCTCATTCTGCTTTTATTTTTCTTCAAATACACATGACCACATCTTTTTTTAAAAAGCAGATTTTCCGAATAGACATTTCACCGAATAAATAGATTATTGACCAGTAAACTCCTGGAAAGATGTCCAACATTATTAGTCATTAGGGAAATCAGAAGTATAGGAGATACTTCTATTCTCCGTAGTAGGAGATACTGCAAATCAGAAGTACAACCACTAGGGTGGAAATAGTAAAAAAAAAAGCGGGGGGGAAGGATTCAAGGATAGTTCAGAATATTTAAATGAAAAAATGTGCATTTTATTTTATAAGAAAGAAAAATACCATATGGTCATCTTAATCAAAAAAAGCACTTAACAAAATTCTACATCCTTTTATGATAAAATTTGATGCAAAGGGAACATACCTCAACCTATATAGGTAATGGATGCACTCAGAGGTAAAAATCATACTCAGTGGTGAAAAGTTGAAATCTTTCCCTCCAAGAACAAAACAAGGGTGCCCTGTTAACACGTGAATGAGTAAACAGCATGTATATATCTATACAGTTGAACATCAGGTTAATAAAAAGGAATAGCATGCTATAACATGAATGACATTCTTTGTAATGGAAACCAGACAAGACATCTGATTCCACTTCATACAAGATGTTCAAGATAGATAAATCAATAAAGAAAAAAGTATTAGTGTTTGTCAGGGGTTGGGTGTGGGGGAGGAGGAAGGGCTGAGAAGTGACTACTAATGAGAAAAGCATTCCTTTCAGGGCTGATATGTTCAAGGGTTAGAGAATGACAGTTTCACAATTTGAACAAAACACTAAAACACACAATACTTTTTGTATAGGGACTACACTCACCATGCTGGGGGCAGGAGAATCTTTGGGGACCATTCTGTGTGATGCTGGACCAAGCACACAGCCTCGTAGTGTGATGCTGTGGGGTTAGCATCACCTGGTGATACTCGGCAGGACCCTCTGGGGACATACAGTGCTGGGGATTGAACTCAGGGCCTGGCACATGCCTGGCATGTGTTTCAACCCTTTGAGCCAGATTTCCTGTCCCAAACCACTCACTTATTAAAATACACCAGTAATCATCTTTTACCAGAATATAAAGTCTATATGCATCATCTTTGTGAAATCAGTATGAAAACATTACAAACAAGACATAATCATAGTGAAAGGCTTACTAGGTTTAGGATAGTAAAAAGAACTCAGAGCATACCCAGGGGATTACCCGTTTATTTTGAAAAAAGAAATGAAATGAGCCATTCATTTTAGAGTTTAGCACCACAGAAGCAGCATGGATATTAGTACCATCTGTTGCTTACAGATAGTAAATGTTGGCTAGGAGTTTTAGTCTTACCCTTCTGTCTTCTGACCCTTCTAACATTTGGGGAACTCTCTGAGAGGAGACAAAAGGGCAAGTCAGCATATGAGTCTTCACTTCCCCAGCCCCGTGAACTCAGCCTGAGTCTCATGGGAAGAGGAGATACACGAACTGGAAGCTTTTTATGTTGCACGTTGCAATGCTCGGATACTCTGAAGATTACCTGGAAATCAGAGTAACAAGGAAGAGATGTCCTCCCAGTCCTAAAGCATGGCAAATCCTGCAGAACTCACTGCTCTCTGAACTATTCAAGATCAGCTGCATAATACCAATCAGTGTTTCTTAATTGGGGGCATTTTTTACACTGAGGATCATTAATGACATTTATGATTGTCGCAACTTGGGGTGTGGGTGTTACCAGCATCTGGTGGGTAGAGATCAGAGTTCCTGGCATGCAGGGGACAACCCCTCATGACTATTCAGCCACACTTGATAATGGTGCCAACACTGAGGAATTTTGATTTAAATGAAAGCGCTTAGTACAGTGCCTGGCACTTCTTAAATGCTCACAAGCAATTTATTCATCACCGTAGGCCAGTTTTTCCCTAGTGTTCATGACATGTCAGGAAATTAGCAACTCCTTAAACACTGCACATATCAAAGCTTTTAAATTATGAGCTATAGCTTTATTGAGCTGGAGCGATAGCACAGTGGTAGGGCATTTGCCTTGCATGCAGCCAACCTAGGTTCGATTCCTCCGCCCCTCTCGGAGAGCCTGGCAAGCTACAGAGAGTATCTCATCCACACAGCAGAGCCTGGCAAGCTCCCCGGGGCGTATTCAATATGCCAAAACAGTAACAACAAGTCTCAAAATGGAGATTTTTGAGCAAATTGATGAGCAACAGGATGACAGGGACAGTGACTTTATTATTCTGTTTTGATTTTTTATGCCACACCCAGGGCTTATTCCTGACTCTGTGCTCAAGAATTACTCTTGGTATTGTTCAGGAGACCATATGAGGTGCCAGGAATAGAACCCGGGTTGTCTGCATGCAAGGCAAGCACCCTATCTGCTGTACTCTATCGCTCAGGCCCAAATTACGTAAAGGCTTTAAAATTTCAACTTTTAGAAATTAAACCAGAAGGTGAAACGAAGACGGCTGAAATGGTTCTGTGTGCACCCTGCCATCAATACACAGAAACTGAAATGAACACATCGCACACAGGATGCCTGGCAGAGAAAATTTACTAAAGAACACTGGGAGATCAAACTCTGCAGAACACAGAACTGGACAAATTCAGAGTTCAGGAATGTTTGGGGATCTGAGGTGCATGGGAGAGAAGCCAGAACAGAAGGAAGACAAAAGAGACTGGCAAGCTGGCCCCAGACCCCCAATGCCAGCCTCAGGTGGGAGGGACCAAGCAGAATGCAAAGTTATCACCGAACTTCAGCTTTATATTGACCTTCACTGTGTTGGGACCTGGGGTGGGTTCTGTTGCACCCACACAGTGGGCTGCAGCTGAGCTGGGAACCATCAGTCAGTCCCCAGGCGAGCCAGGCCCAGCCAGCTGCTCTCCTGGTTCCAACCTTGCAGGTTTGCCGCCCGACCTCAGGTGGCCCCACCCCGCCCACTGGTTCCTGCCTCTGCTGTTTGTGAAGGTTTCTTACAGACCTCAGTTCTATACTTTAAATCCCTGAGTGGGCAAGAGTCCTGGGACTTGTTAAGCCCCATATCGTGTGAGAACAAACCTGGCCTCGCCTGGGAACAGCTACTCCTCAGGCAGGACCCCCTCACAGTATCGCAGCCTGGTTCCACCCTGCACAGCTCCTGCACCATCTGGCAGATTTATAGCTGCGGAATGAAAAAAAAAAAAAAAAACTTTAAGCAAAAATTATCTGCCCTGCACTCATATTTGAGGGAAGGATAAAAATATTCCTGAACAACAGACAAGAGCTAGTATTGCCTCTAAACTAGCCCTAAGAGGCAAAGGGCAAGAACTGAAATCCAATCATATCAATAATTTCCCTCAGTATCAATGGACTGAACTCTCCTATCAAAAGGTAAAGTGGTTAGATGGATCAGGGAACAAAAACCCAACTTTTTGCTGCTTACAAAGGACTCACTTGAACTTTCAAAATTAACAGCCTCGGAGTGAAAGCTTGGAAAACAGTCATACAGGCTAGTTGTAGACTTCAAACAAAAAAGAACTACCCCAGTGTAGATGCCATACTTATATCTCAGGCCAAATAGTTTTCGAGCTATAGAAAGTAATGAGAGGTAAGGATGCACATTACATACTGGTGAATACAGGGGTAGGGAAACTTTTTTCTGTCAAGGACGACTTGGATATTTATAGCATCATTTGTGGACCATACAATACAGACAGGCCATGAGCAGTCAATGATAAACATGTGTCTCTGTTCTGGCATGGACCAGAGCTGACCACATAATTGTTAGAACTATATTCCTCAGCCCTGGGTTAGTCAATTAAGGGGAATTATCTCTTATAAGGATATATGCACCAAATGAAGGGACAGCAAATTTTATAAAGCAACTGCTAGTAGATAGGAGGAGAAAAGTTGACTGCAACACAGAAGTTGTGGGAGATATTAATACCCTATTAAATTTCTTATTTAATACCCATCATTGGACAGATCAAATGGAGTACCAATAAGGAAACAAGAACCTTAAATGAGGAATCAGAAGAACTGGGATTAGCAGACATGTTCAGGGTGTTTCAACTCGAAAAGGCTGACCACACAATCTTCTCGGCTACACACAGAACTCCCAAATAGGCCACATACTGGGGAGAGGTCCATAAAGTCATTAAAATAGAAAACATAGCAAGCATCTTTTCAGACCATAATCTCATGAAGGTAGAAATTAATTATAAAAAGAAGGTCAGACAAACCTCTAACATTTAGAAACCAAACAATATATTATTAAAGACCATTGAGGGGCACTGGAGAGATAGTACAGAGATAAGAAACTTGCCTTGCACATAGTTGACTATAGTTCGATACCCAACATTGTATATAGTTTCAGAGGCACCACTGACACACCACCTCATTCCCCAACTTCAAAAAAAAACAAACTACTGCTAAGTCCTTATTGAAAGAAGTAAAAAAAGAAGGACATCAGGGAATGGACAAATATTTTATGTTCATGGGTTAAAATCATCATTTTCAAAATGGCTATCCTAACCAAAGAATTTTACATATTCAGTGTAATCCAATCAAAATTCTGATGACATTCTTCAAGGACAAAACAACTCTAAGACAAAAAGAAGGTGGGAGATACTGCATTTCCTGACTTTAAATTACACTATAAACAAAGAAAATCTCTTCAACAAACGGTGCTGGGAAAACTGGATAGATGCATGCAACAAAGTTAAACTGCATCTGTATCTCAAATCATACATACAAGTTAAACCAAAGTGACCTAAAGACCATAAGATTATACCAGAAAACATAAAATATACTGCGTTAGTTAGGCAAAACTCCTATAGACATGGACCTCATGGGTTGCATCAGTAAATGACTTCATTGGCAAAACAACACAAAACAAAGGGGACTCACATTAAACTAACAAGATTTCATGGCAAAAGAAAGTTAGTCTAAAATAAAAATACAGGGCTGGAGCGATAGTTCAGTGGGTAGGGCATTGCCTTGCATGCGGCTAACAAGGGTTCGATCCCCAGCATCCTATATAGTTCCCAAGCACTGCCAGGAGTAATTCCTGAGCACATAGCCAGGAGTAACTCCTGAGCATCACAAACTGTGAACCAAAAAGATAAAAAGAATAAAAATATAAAATAAAAGTACACAGCAGAGCCTGGCAGGCTACCCATGGCATATTTGATATGCCAAAAAACAGTAACAACAAGTCTCACAATGGAGACTTTACTGGTGCCCATGAGAGCAAATTGATGAGCAATGGGATGACAGTGGATACAGTGATACAGTACTGAATGGAGAAAATGTTTGCACAGCATACATCAGCTAGAGGAGGACATTTAAAGCACTCAAAACTGAGATAACCAAGCAGTGGGGGGTGAGGTGGTCAGGGAAGAGAAGAGTGGACCAGAAATGTGACATAAATGCTGTGGTGGAGGGTCTCAGGCACTGGGCTGGAGGTGAAGATGCAGTAACGCTGACTGCCAAAACCATGTATGTTAACCCTCACCATGTGGTCTGAACTGCAACACAATATGTTTAATTAGTTTTAATTTCTGCATTGACATGAAATGTCTTAATATATTTTCTCCTAAGTATCTGTTACCAAATTAAGATGGATATCAGTTCATAGCATCTTAAACTCTTGCACAGCAATATACTGTATACTTCTGCAAGTTTCTAGGTTTCAATTTCCTGTGCGAAGTCTGCAGTTCTTGAAATAGTGCAAAGGGCCATGAAGAAGTGACCTACTCATGTTTTAGCCGATTTATTATCACCAATTACAAAGTCATTAATGGACTTTTCTCCTGCTCCTGACAAATACTGCTGATCAAATTTGGCATGTGCTACTCTTTCTCTACGATGAATATTCAGAACACAACAATAATGAAGAAGTAGTGCCATTAGCCTGGAGAAGTAGTTGTCCCATTCCTTCCCTCTAAAGATAGGAAAGCAGTGTTGCCGGTAGGTTTATTTATCAGCCCAGCTTGGTTCAACCAGGAGGTGGCAGAATCAAGCCTAAAAGTCCACGCTTCATAAATCCAGTGCTGCATTGCCCCTCAAATAAATGCAAATATACAACTCGGACTTGACATGCTCAGAAAGAGGTTACTACTTGCTATTCATCTCTTATAACCAGTGCCCTTTCCTGTGAGCTGTAATCTTGGCCTGGAGGCCAGGTGGATTTACATATGCCACAAATATTAAGCACTACGCTATGGGCAAAGGGGAGCAGGTATATCAGAAATTTTTAAATAAAAAAAAATCCAACCAAGTTAATTTTTGAGATCTAATCAGCCCTGCCCCCAGGAAGATGTTAGCAGCTGCAGCTTCTCTCAGGAGGAGCTGGTTCATGTGGGTGACCAACTACAGCTCACCCGTAGGTGAGGCAAAAGCAGAAACCTGGTTTGAGTTCCAGGAAAAACTTCTTCTTCTTCTTCTATTATTATTATTATTATTATTATTATTATTATTATTATTTTGTCTTTGGAACTACACCTGGCGATGCTCAGGGGCTATTCCTGGCTTGGTACTCAGGGGTCACTTCTAACAGTTCCCAGGGGACCAGGGATTGAACCTAAACCACTTACACACAAAGTATTTGCTCATCCCTTTGAGCCTTGTCCCCAGTTATGACTCTTGATATATAATATATATATATGACTGGAGTGATAGCACAGCGGGTAAGGCATTTGCCTTGCATGCGGCCAACCCGGGTTTGATTCCTCCGTCCCTCTCGGAGAGCCCGGCAAGCTACCAAGAGTATCCCACCCACATGGCAGAGCCTGGCAAGCTACTTGTGGTGTATTTGATATGCCAAAAACAGGAACAAGTCTCACAATGGAGATGTTACTGGTGCCCGCTTGAACAAATCGATGAGAAACGGGATGACAGTGCTACAGTGATACAGTGAATCAGCCTTGTTAAATAGTTAAAGGGGACCTAGGGATGTGCTTTAGTAAACCACCATCTTGCATTCATGGGCCACAAATTCAACCTGTGACACTGCCCCATACTGAGTCGATCTACGGCACTGCCACTGTGAGTCCCAGCACCACCACAAGTGTGTGATCTCTAGTGCGCTGCAGACAACATTTAGTCGCCATCATGGCAACAACAACAGCAACAATAATGGGAAGGGGAAAATTTGAAAAAATGATAATATTAATAAGGCCACTCTCCACACGTCCAGACAAACCTCACGCATGAAGGGACCAGCAGAGGAACCCAGGTGTGTGGGACCCAGGGCTGAGATCTCTAAGCCTGCTCGGATTGGGACTGAGCCTTCTCCATCCAGACACCCCCATTTTCCAGCAGCTAGGCAGTCACACCCACAAACTGCCCCTGGAGCCCTGTAATCCCACCAACGGCCAACATCCAGAGACTATAAGACCAAGCTCCTGGAAGCAACATCTAATGGCCTTATTCTACTTCTTGGAGAACCTGACAAGCTACCAAGAGTCTATTGCCCACACGGGAGAGCCTTTCAAGCTCCCCATGGCGTTTTCATATCCCAAATACCGTAAAAGATATGTACATACCTCTCGGAGAGCCTAGCAAGCTACCAAGAGTATCTCGCCCACAAAGCAGAGCCTGGTAAGCTACCTGTGACGTATTCAATATGCCAAAAACAGTAACAATAGGTCTCATTTCCTGACCCTGAAAAAGCCTCTAATTGTTGGGAAAGATAAGTAAGGAGATGCTGCTAAAATCTCGTGGCTGTGGGGCTGGAGAGATAGCACAGCGGGTAGGGCGTTTGCCTTGCACTCGGCCGACCCGGGTTCTAATCTCAGCATCCCATATGGTCCCCTGAGCATGGCCAGGGGTAATTCCTGAGTGCAGAGCCAGGAGTAACCCCTGTGCATCGCCAGGTGTGACCCAAAAAGCAAAAAAAAAATCTCGTGGCTGAGTGTAATAGAGATGTTACTGGTGCCCACTTGAGTAAATCGACGAACAATGGGATGACAGTAATACAGTGATTAATAAGTGTTTAATGAATCTGGCAGTGCCCTGGGTAGGACAAGGTGCTGGAAGATCTTGCAAACGTCAGGTTTCCATAGATGGGAGGAGGGTGGGACACAGACTTATCAAAATTAGAAGAAAGAAGGAAGATTTCAGGCCAAACCAACTCTTGAGTTGGCAGGTCGTTTATGCACATCACTCCTATAAATTCCTTCCTGGTTAGTTAAATCTCTGCTTTTTCTAGAGAGGCTCAACTGCAATTAGATCAGGCCTAAGGCATTCAGTAAGACTAAATCCATTTGGGGCTGTTGATTCTTTATTTGTTTTGGTTTGGGGCCACCGCTGGAGCGGGGGTGGTACTGGCAGCTCTGTGTTTGGGGATAACTGCTGCTGGTGCTGGGAGGGACGAGGCAGTGCCAGGGACCCAACCCGGACGTCCTTCGAGCCAAGCCTGTGCTCGGATCCTCTGCTGTCTCTCCAACCTCTAGTGATTCTTTATTAAAAAACAGGTTAATGTGTAAAGACAAGTGAAGGAATTAAAAGTGTAGAAAATAAAAACAATTTTAATGTTGGCAGTAGGCATTGGATCACATGGTAGTGCCCAAGGGCTATTCCTGGCTCTGTGCTCAGGGGGTCACTTTCTGACAGTGTTCGACCGACCATGTGTGGTGCTGGGGACTTGAGCTGGGTCACTGCATGCAGTAAGCCCCTTAACTTTTCCGGCCCCATAATTTCTAGATCCCAGAAGATAACAAAAAATCAGCGTGACAAACTATATTATAGTGTTATCCGGTCTACTATAGGATGTCCTCATTGAATTGTATGGATCGTATTGGACATACACTAAAAGAGGTACAAATAAAATGACTCTATAGCTGAACTTTTGCTTTAAATTAGTCATCCACACTAATCTTGCATCCTCATTTGTAAAATCCTGCAACTTTAGCTAAGTGGTCATTGGAGAGAACTGGGAAATGCATGCCTCCTTGAAGCAGGACAGCTGCAACTCCCGTCTCAGGGATTGTCTCGAGGAAAGTAGCCCCACTGTCACTGAAATTATCACTGTTACTGTCACTGTCATCCCCACTGCTCATCGATTTGCTCGAGCAGGCACCAGTAACATCTCCATTGTGAGACTTGTTACTGTTTTTTGGCATATTGAATATGCCACGGGTAGCTTGCCAAGCTCTGCCGAGCAGGTGAAATACTCTTGGTAGCTTGCCAGGCTCTCTGAGAGGAGCGGAGGAATCGAACCTGGGCTGGCCGCATGCAAGGCGAATGCCCTACTTGTTGTGCTATTGCTCCAGCCCGAAATTATCATTACAAGTCAGTTATGGTCAGAAACTCCTTAATTTTAGGGAACTGGGAACCAATTTGGAAAAACTAATGTCCATGTAAGTAGCCCCCTTTCACCTTCAAATTCAGTTTGTGGATTGTGATTTTTTTATTTTTATTTTTGTATTTCTGGGCCACAGTATTCAGAGTATTCAGAGCCTTACTCTGGGCTCTGTACTCAGGGATCACTCCTGGAGGCTCAGAGGGCTATATGGGGTGCTAGGGATTGAATCTGGGTTGACTGCATGTAAAGCAAGCAACTTACCCATTCTTGCCCTGTGGATTATGATTTTTAAGGAAACCCTCCTATAAGAGCTCTCTTTTTGAACCAGATGGAGAAGTATTTGAGCCCTTCAGGTTTCAGAGATATGTAGAGATGGTTTTGATACAGATAATGCAAGCAACAAAATTATAGGTGTACTACCACACAGGCTTGCTGAATCGAAGTGAAACTGCTTTGCTCTCAGCCAGCTTAACAGAGCAAATCAGAATATTCCCTTTTTTGCAGACAGTCATATGGGTGCAAAATGAGGGTTCCCTTCCTTTAGGGACAGTCATATGAATGAAGATGGGAGAGAGCACCAGAGACCGAGCTGGGAATGGCCTGCCCCTTCTCTCCAGCCCCGGATAACCCTATTCCATAGTAGGAAAGGAAGCAAAAAGGCAAGAGAGCAGGAGTGTTTATTCAGAGCCAAGCTTTACCTATGGAAGCATGAGCTGGAGAAAAAGTTTCTCCAGTCACTGAGCCCGTTGAGGCTAGTTCATAGTTCTTCAGGGTTCATAGGTCTTCAGGGTTGGAACCTGGCTTAGACCCTCATTTTTCAAAGTCTATATTTCAGAGAGAACTGGATGGAACAGTGTGTTGCTGTTTCTTTCGTAGAATTAATAGGATTCTCTCATAGAATTTGCTGCTGCAAATTCTTCCTAGAGAGATGGGTAGGTCGATCCAGAGCGGTGGACAGCTAAACATCAGGGGAGATAAACACTTGGAAGAACAGAGTATCCAGAAAGCACTGTCGCTTTCAATCTTGTATCGCCAAGTACCTCTAGAGGGTGCTCAAGGATTTCTCTCTTTAATTCTCTTTTTTAAGTCATTCTCAGAAAGAACCTCAACAGAGGTTAAGGATTGAATGGATTCCTTGCAAAAGGTCTTCCTTTAGGGATTAGATTTAGGAGGTGTAAAGGGATTTCTCTTTGTATGGGAAACTTACCGTTTGCATTCAGATATATTGCATTTGTATCAATCTGTAATAGATATATACATATCTCTCGGAGAGCCCGGCAAGCTACCGAGAGTATCCCGCCCGCACGGCAGAGCCTGGCAAGCTACCCATGGCGTATTCAATATGCCAAAAACAGTAACGATAGGTCTCATTCCCCTGACCCTGAAAGAGCCTCCAATCGTTGGGAAAGACGAGTAAGAAGAGGCTGCTAAAATCTCAGGGCTGAGTGTGATAGAGACGTTACTGGTATCCGCTCGAGTAAATCGACGAACAACAGGATGACAGTGATACAGTGATCAATCTGTAGTTATAATGAAAGAAATGAGCATTGCATTCTTTTGGTTTAGGTGTTACAGCCAGCTGTGCTCAGGGCTTACTCCTGGTTCTGTGCTCAGGGTTCACTCCTAGCAGTGTTCGGAAACCATATGTGGTGCTGGGAGTCAACTTTGGATTGGTCTCATGCAAGGCAAGTGCCTAAGCTGAAGTACTGTTTCTTTGGCCCTGAACACCAAAGGTTTTACTATGTGCCAGAATCCGGCACTTGCAGGGGCTTGATCCCCAGCACCGCCAACAAAATGGGAACAACAAAAGCACTGTGTGCCAAGTTCCTGTCCCATTCAGTATGACAACTCGTACAGGTAAATACCACCTTGGCTTCCGTGTCCCAGAAAGACTCCGGATTTGACTTGCCTTACTCTGGACCACACTGGTTCATTTTGTCTTCTCATGCATGCAGTCAGTGAGGTCAAAGGCTTTTGTTTTATCGGGTCTTTAAAATTTCATTTTTTATTTCACCTTATTTTGTTTCTTTATAAACAAGCATTTCTCACCAGCAGCTCTTCCGGCTCTGGTGAGGGTGGGAAGAAACTGGACACCTCTAAAGATGAGGGACAAGGGGCTGGAGCAATAGTACAGCGGGTAGGGCGTTTGCCTTGCACGCAGGGGACCTGGGTTCAATTCCCAGCATCCCATATGGTCCTCTGAGCACATCCAGGGTTGATTCCTGAGTGCAAAGCCAGGAGTAACCCCTGTGCATTGCCAGGTGTGACAAAGGAAGGAAGGAAGGAAGGAAGGAAGGAAGGAAGGAAGGAAGGAAGGAAGGAAGGAAGGAAGGAAGGAAGGAAGGAAGGAAGGAAGGAAGGGAGGGAGAAAGAGAGAAGGAAAGAGAGAAAGAAAGAGAGAAAGAAAGAAAGAAAGAAAGAAAGAAAGAAAGAAAGAAAGAAAGAAAGAAAGAAAGAAAGAAAGAAAGAAAGAAAGAAAGAAAGAAAGAAAGAAAGAAAGAAAGAAAGAAAGAAAGAAAGAAAGAAAGAAAGAAAGAAAGAAAGAAAGATGGATGAGGCACAAGAGCCCAGGGTTACTTCTGGAGGTTCTTCTGGGCCTGTCAAGAGCATCCAATGTGCTCTTTGCAGGAACTGGCTCAACACGTCCCCATGGATGGAGCCGGGATCACAAGGGCTTCTCTGGCAGGACCGCCCGCGGCTCCCCACGCAGATCAAAGGGCTGCTCCTCTCCCTGCCTCGCTTGTGGCGGCTGTGATGGCTGCAAAAGTCCCTTTGCACAGCGGTAAAGGTTCAAAGGAAGCTATAGTTGTCACCCTGGTGCATTCCTCCAGGTCTCGAAAAGCAGAGAACCTCTGTTCCAGCGCTGGCTGGGTCACACGGCCAGGAATCCCACCCATAAGGACCACTTTCTTCTCTCTGCGCCCACCCATGCCTCCCTCTGCAGTCTTGGCCTTTGGAAACGGTCACGTGACTGGGAGTGCTGGACCTCCGTCTCCCGTCCCTTCTCCGGTCCAGGGGATGTGGATGACCTAACACAACTAGGGCAGGGTTGAGGAGGCCTGGAAAGAGGAAACTTCCTGTGCTGGGCCTTGTCTTTCTTGGATAATGTTCAGCGCCCCGTTAGTGCCTCGGTTGCGTCTCTGGGTGGATCAGCAGAGAGGCGCAGCACCAGCTCCTCAGAGAGGGCATAGAAAGCTCTCGAACGGTGCCAGGCGCTCCGTGAATATCGCAACGGTCTGTTATTCGCACTGTCAGCCTGTGCCGTGTTTTTTCGGAGCTGGAGAGACAGAGACAAAATAACTGCTTGGCCACCTGCCAAAGAGCAGAAAAATATTCCGCACTGAGCAGATGGCTGCTTCGACAAGGTCCGAGGGGTAAGGGCAAAGGAGTTCCAGAAGCGCCACAGGGTCCGCTCCTGCTTCGGGGTGTGTATGGGGGGGCTCACAGCTCTAATTCCCAGGTGACAGGGAGGGCCACCTGCCCGCAGGGCTGTAGCCAGGCGTGCTGGGCCGGGGTGTAGAGAGGAGGAGAAGCAGCCCCCCGACAGTGGCACCCAGCACTGCTAGGGGGGACGGGCAGGCATCTGAGCAGGACACGGAGTCCCAGCTGCAGTCTCAGAGCCAGCAGCCCCAGGGGAGACCTGCTCTCGGGCAACTCTTCAGGGCGAGTGTGACCCCCTGAGCTCCTGCACGGGCCCTTTCTAGCTGACCCTCTCAGCCATCTAACCTGGAGGCTCACAGTGTGGCTCGTTCTGTCTGGGCTGGTCGGCGCCAACACACACACACACACACACACACACACACACATGAGCGTGCGCGCATTGCAGGGTGGTCTTGCCTGTCGCATAGCATGGCATCACAGTCTGTCTGTCGCACTAGCCCGTCTTCCTGTGGCACAGTTAGCTCTCCCTTCTCCATACTCCCAGCTCTCGCCATTGAAGCCTCAGCAGGCAACAGATGGTGGCCCCCAGTGGGTTTAACTGAAAAGCATTTCCTGCAGGGATTATTTACTGAGGCGGCGTAGGCAGGGTTCCCAGGATCAACAAGAGCTGGGGAGCCACCCAGGGCCCAGCCCTCACCCCTGGGGACCCAGCCTGCAGGGGGCTGGAGCTGGGCAGGACAGGCCTGGGGCGGGAGCCTGTCTGTGACAGGTGGCAGAGCAGGGGGAGGGAGCCGGAGGGAAAATCCCTGGCCAGGCCAACCTCTGGCACGCCACCTCTTGCCAGAGGGCAAGGAAAAGTCAGTGCAACATGGGTTTCCTCCAGGTAGCAGCCTGACAAGAGCAAACAGGAGAGCTTGGAACTGGCCCCGCCCCCCCGCCCCCCTTCCCCAATCCATTTCCTCATTGGCAGAAACCTAATGCACAGTGGGGCTGCAGAAAGCTTTGGCTGCCTTTGCCTGCTGCCTCTCGGGGTGTGTGTGGTAGGGGGAGGCTCTGACCAGCTGGGTTCCAGGAAAGGGGGAGTCTGAACCCAACACCAATCACACACTCTCAGGTCCGCCGCCCCACATCGCTGCTGTCCATATTTTGTCACAACAGCCCAGTCTCTCCTGAGAAACAGACCGAATCATAGCCTCCCATTCCACAGAGGGTGGGGGGCAGTGGGGGAGGGGCAGGGCAGCTGGGGGGTTATTGTCAAGGCTTCAGAGACAAAACGTTCCTCTTGGGGGAGATACGCTGGTGCCTGGGTCCCCCTAGATATGACATTTTGGAACAGGAAGGAAATGCATTTTGTTTGTACGGGGGAGCCTTGCAGGACTGTGTTCAGGGCTTACTCCTGGCTCTCTGCTCATGGATCCCTCCTGGAGGTGCTGAGGGAATATATGGGGTGCCAGGAATCGAATCCGGGTCAGCCAAGTGCAAGGCAAGCGCCCTATCCGCTCAGGCCCCAAGGAAACATTCTTGAAGACGATTTTAAGTGTAGCAAGGAGCACAATCACAGTCTATTCCATTTCCTGGGTTCCCAGTGTGGTAGATTCAGGACCGTGTATTGGCCAGTGAGCCAACCAACGGCTTGAAGGACAACATCCCCACCTCCCGAGATGTTTGCCAACTGGCGCTTGCACTGCGTTTTCACTAGCTTATTCCATTATTCCATCAGCCTAGCTGCTTTCAGATGAAGGCAGGAGAATGAATTCTGTGCTGGGTGCTCACCGCTGCAGTTATTGCCCGCTATGTTCTTTGGCCAGAGGCAAAAGATAGTGCCATAATATTGGTACAATCTCTCAAACGTGGCTGTGCTGGCCAACACATCATGGGTGGGAGAAAGATGTTCCTCGAGAACATGCAGCCCCGGGGGTCAGGGAGCAGGTCAGGGGCACAGGCCTTGCATGTGCAAGGACCCAAGTTTGTGGGGTTGAAGAAAATCCAGGGGATTAAAGCACTTGCCTTGTATATGGCCATCCAGGAATGATCCCTGAGCACAGAACCAGGAGCAATCCCTGAGCACCTCCAGGTATGGTCCAACTTCCCCAAAAATATAGTAACATTTTTGTTAGAAAAAAAAACAAAACCCACCTGAGTTTGATCCCTGCCCAGGGTGGCCCTGATTGCCCCAGCACCAAACACCGGGCTCAGCATTGAGTTGTCAGACCCTATAGGCTAGAGCGATAGCACAGTGTAGCTTTCTGCTTTGCACATGGCCGACCCAGGTTTGATTCCTCCGTCACTCTCGGAGAGCCCAGCAAGCTACCAAGAGTATCCCGCCCGCGTGGCAAAAGCCTGGCAAGCCCCCTGTGGCATATTCGATATGCCAAAAACAGTAACAAGTCTCCCAATGGAGACATTACTGGTGCCCACTCGAGCAAATCGATGAACAATGAGATGACAGTACTATGACAGTGCCACAGTATATAGGCTGGGCACCAACAGGAGTGGCCCTTAGCTCCCCTAAGTGCTGTTTGGGTGGACCCCTTACCTGCAACACAATCTGTTTTCAATTTTATAAAAAGATGTTTTTAAGTGAAAATGCAGTCTTCCGATAAAAGCAAATTATTGACCCCTCCATAACGAAGCAGCCCAAAATAATCAATCCAGATATCTCCTGTCCCCAGAAAGTGGCACCGAGTAAGGGCTCAGTGCCACCTTCTGTTTTAGGCAGGCGGGCATACAGCAGCTGCAGTGGACAGGCCAGCTGTGGTGAAAGGAACCTCTGCTTTTGTTCCCATACACGTTTCTAGTTCCCAGAGCCACTTAGTCTCACAGGTCACCTGCATGTAGAGGGGACAGGAGAGAAGCTTTACTGAGAATCCAGGCAAGGCTATTTTTACCCCTTCATGCAGCGTCTGGGGCAGGGGGAGCATTACAGGGAAGCCAAATGGCTTCAAATACAACATCCATGTGTGGTGGTCCTTCCTTCTGGCACCCCTGTCACCCGTCTTCCGACCATGTTTCACAGTAAGTTCGCCCACCCAGCGGCCCCCGCCCAGGAATCTCTTGTTTCCAGGGAAGCTCATGTTGTCTCTTTCTCCCTGACACGTGGACAGAGGGAGACACAGGGAATTCTGCCCATGGAGAGACTGCCCGCTCCCGAACGGTCCCCTCCATTCAAAGACCCCCGAAGTCAGGCCAGCACCCTCCCGTCTGAGCAATTGGCACTGGGAATTCCCCATGAGGTCTGAGGGCTGGTTTGAGGGAAAGGCGGGAAGCGGTAGGAAGTCTGAGTCATCTGCTTCTGCGGGGAAGAGAGGCTCTGAGAATAGCACTGGGGATGTGAAGGGAAGAGAATAACAGCTCACCCACATATGTGCAAGTCTGTGAGCCTTCAGCTGAAACGGAATGATTCTTCAGCAAGCTTCCTTTGTGCGTGAGAAAATCGATATTCCGAGCCAATGAAGCCATAAAGCACGGTATTAGAAATAGATATTTCTAAGAGTTCTCCCTGAATATACATGAGGTAAAAGTAGGTACATACAATATGTATGTTTCGTTGATTCTTTTTTTTTTGCCAGAAAATCTTCCTTGAAATGTGAGCGTATGATTAATTCCTTTTATTTATGTGGGGGCAACAGTGGGGTTCGGGGTGTAGTGCAGGGGATCAAATCCCTGGCCTCATACAATACAAGCCCAATGTCTTGCCCTGTTGCACTTTTAAAAAGAAAAAGTGGGTTTTTTGTTTTTTGGGTTTTTTTTGCTTTTTGGGTCACACCCAGCAGTGCACAGGGGTTACTCCTGGCTCTGCACTCAGGAATTACTTCTGGCAGTGCTGGGGGACCATATCGGATGCTGGGAATCGAACCTGGGTCGGCCTCGTGCAAGGCAAACGCCCTACCCGCTGTGCTATCGCTCTAGCCCCGAAAAAGTGTTTTATATTTCTGTTTTTTATATTTTCTTCATCTGTGAGGGAGAAATGATGGGTTTTATATGAGAATGAATGGATGCCAAGATGGAGTCTTTTGTTTTTTCCACACACACGCACCTTTTGTAGTTGAGTTAGAGAGGGCAGTAGTACATGTGAGGTCTCAGTGTTCGTTCAGGGTGGCACTCTTGGTTACAATGTTTCCCGGGGGTCCCACCCTTGATAGTTGGTGCTCACACAGTTGGGGTACACACCCATGGGGTGCTGGAAACTTCGGACTTGTTTTGGGAGTTACCTAACAGAACCTTTGTGACGGTACCTAGGGTATGTGGCTGAGCCAGGGATTAAAACTCTTGGCCTCATTCCAACAAGGAGAGTGCTCTACCCCTGAACCACATTTGTGCTGTCCCCCAAGAAGGAATCTTCAAAGTTAAATATGTTCAAACAAATTTCTGACATTATAAATCAGGAGGGGAAGTACGAGGGGGCATCTGGGCACTGGACATTCTGGGATTCCTCCCATGATATCAGTTATGCAGAAAGCATTTTGTGAAATCACTGCAAGTCGTGCACTTAGTATAGATAGGCTTTATACGCATATTAAACATCAGTGAGAAGAAAAATTCAATGTGTTTTGTATCATGATGACCTTCTTGCAAAAATGTCCATGAACTGAAAACCAGATTGGAAATTTTCATAAAATGCTGTGGCATTAGTGCATGATTTCAGCTCAGCTGTCAACCATCCCTCGACTCCCCACCCCCCAGCACACACATTTATTCCTAGAATATAAGTGACTGCATAAGATTGGACAGTGTATCTACATAAAAACAATTCATAGAACAGATATTTATTGAGCATCTACTATGCACCACACACTAATATACGCATCTGAGACCACATGAAAGAGCAGAACTTCTGTCCTTGAGAAACTGATGTCTACTGGGAGGTGAGTAACTGGCAGTGAACAAACAATAAATGAGTTGCATTGGCATTTTAGAAGTTGATATGGTCTACTCAAGGAAATAGGGTGAGGAGAGAAATTAGAAGGGGTTGAAGAGGGGGAAAGTTTGAGGTTTCAAAAAAGATGTTCAGATAGGCAGCACAGTAACGGGTGAGACTTAAAGGTTGTAAAGAGAAACATATTAGCCAGGAAAGAGAGAATCTAGACAGAGGGGCAGGTGGGGATACGACGTGTCCAAGGCAAAGAAACCCGGTATGATCAGGATGAAGTGAGTCAAGCAGAGAGGAGTAGGTACAAGGTCAACAAACTAATGAAGGGAAAGAGTATTGTTCTCCATAGTACGATTTTGGTTTTTCCTTTCAATTTGAGGGGGAGAGAATTGCAGGAAATTGAGGAAATTGAGTAAGGGAACTGATCTGAGCTGACTGGCAATTAAAAAATTTCTGACTGTTGTTAGAAGGAAAGACTGCAGTGCTGGATGGAGTAGTAGCAGGGAGATCAGCCTGGAGGCTGTTGCAATGACCCAGGTGAAAACTCAAAAGTTTGGACCAGAAGTTAACAGCAGGAGTGTAATAATTTTTTGAATTTGGGTATATTTTGGAAATTAAGCCAATAGGATGTATTGACATGTTGGATATGAGATTTGAGAAAAGAGAGAAGTTCAGTCTGATATTGCTTCCTGGGTCAGGGTGGCGCTGTCATTAACTCGGGGGAGAAAAACGGAGGAAGATTAGAAGTTCTGTGTGGCTATGGCTACCTAAGGCTTGAGGCCTCGTTTTTTTACTATCCTTGGGGTGAAATCAGTGAAGCAGCTAAATGGAGATGAATTTAGAGTCCAGGATAAATGTATATCTGCAAATATAAATTTCAGATGAACAGAGACACGGACTACTTTTTTTTTTTCCCTTTTTGGGTCACACCCAGCTATGCACAAGGGTTACTCCTGACTCATGCACTCAGGAATTACTCCTGGCGGTGCTCAGGGGACCATATGGGGGATGCTGGGAATCAAACCCGGGTTGCCCGCATGCAAGGCAAACGCCCTACCCGCTGTGCTGTCGCTCCAGCCCCCAGACCACACTTATAAGCCTCAATGAGATACCAAGGAGAGCGTGTGAAAATAGAGGACCCAAACTGAGTTCTAAATCCAGGAGCACTTGAGAGAAGAGCAAGCAACAGAGGAAGAAGCAGCAGCTCGTGCTGACCCAGTAATTCCAAGTCTGTAACTGTATGAGTTGACAACACCACTTGCCACTGTAAAAAGCGCTTCCCCAAATAATAATTACAAGGACATTTCCTATTTCTGTGTCCTGATCGTGAAGCCTTGTACGGTGCCTGGCACACATCTTCGTGACCTTGGCAAATTGTTGATTGAACTCTCACAGGGCTCTGGGGACAAGCTAAAAATCTCTAGAGAGATCTTTGTACTCACTTGAAGTTACTAGAGAGATCTGGAGATATAAATGCAGGTGGATTCCCTCCTCTTTCCACCTTGCAGGCCCCCGGGTGTTCAGAAGCTCAGAGACAGTTCCTCGTCCCCACTTGGACCTTAATTGACAGCCCTGGGCTGCATCATCCAAAATATTTTTTCTCTCTTCCTGGTCAAATAGGTGTAAATTTACTCTTGCCGGCCCCTGCACATCTCTTTTGCTGAAACCAAGCCTTTTTTTGCCCCCTCCTCCAGCCTGGTGTGTCCTGATGGCCCTGCAATCTGAAATGCCTCCCCTCTGAGTTCCCTTCAGTCTTCCTTTACTGAAAATCGCTGCTGCAATTCGCCTGTTCAGAGAAGCCTCTGGTCATCAGGAGACTAAAAAGATTTTTAAAAATAGTCTTTCCCATCTACCGTTCTCTTTATATCACTGACACCCCCTGCTACCACGTTCGTTTATCTGGCTGGCAGTGCTCTGACCTGGCCTGTCTCCACTTGAAATGCTTCTGTTGAGGCTCTCCCCGCCTACTGCGCTGGGGGACTACTCAGAGCGAGGGGCCAAGGGAAGCTAAATTAGGTCACAAAGGTGGAGCCCTGACCTAACCGGATTAGAGTTCTCCCAAGGAAGAAGCCCTAGAGGAACCTCTATCGTCGGTGATTACAATGGAGGGAACAAGGGGGAACGGATTTTATATTTGACCTTGTACTTGATCATGTGTGTCTCAGTCTTCAGAACTGTGAAAACTAATTTCTGCCTTGTGAGCACTGACTCAATGATACATATGCCTATGTATCTATATATGCTTATGTATATCATCATCATAATCATTATATTTATATATATCTATACATATCATAGATATGTATATGTATAGATCATATCTATATCATATCTATATATATACATATCTATATCTATATGGCAGGTCAAATTGACTGAGACAGTCGCTTAACTTCTGCCTCTCCCGTTACAGTGCTGTCTGAAAAAGGATTCTTATATTTTTAATTATGTTTTCAGTAAAAAGGCATTTATTGAGGTAGCACTGTCACACTGTCATCCCGTTGTTCATTGATTTGCTCGAGCGGACACCAGTAATGTCTCCATTGTGAGACTTGTTGTTATTGTTTTGGCATATTGAATACACCACGGGGAGCTTGCCAGGCTCTGCTGTGCGGGTGAGATACTCTTGGTAGCTTGCCGGGATCTCCAAGAGGGACAGAGAAATCGAACCCTCGTTGGCCGCGTGCAAGGCAAACGTCCTACCTGCTGTGCTATCGCTCCAGTCTATTTATTAGGGTATCTTACTTATAATCATATTAGCATAAATGTTCTAAGCTTATCATGCTACTGAGCACCGGCCACTGACCACTACTGACCACCTCGAGAGTGCTAATATCTCTCTGCTTCGGGCCCTTGATTCCTTCTCACTATCATTCCCTCTTCATGAAAACAGGAGATTTATTTGGAATGCAGTTATATGGGGCCACACGCAGTGGTTATCAGGTGCTAAATGTGTGTGTGTGTGTGTGTGTGTGTGTGTGTGTGTAGGTCACTCCTAGTGATGCTCAAGGAACCATATGGTTCTGGGAATCCATCTGGGGTTGATCACACACAAGGGAAGTGCCTTAACCCCTGTGCTATCTTTTTGGCCCCAAACAGGGGACTGCTTTTGTGCTTTCTCCATTCCAGTGTATAAAATCATGACAAAGATTCGCTCAGAGCAAGCTGTTCATAAAACGATAGTGAATGAATCCTATCTCTCAGAGCTAATCAAGATACTTAATTAAATAACTATGTGGATTATCCAAGCAGGTACTCAAAACTCTCATCTACTCTGGCAAAAAGTGAAAACCCCATGATCCCACAAAAATCCCAATAAAGCCTGTAAACTCTGAGTTAGTTTGCTCTGTTAGCATGACAGCAATGAACTTCCTCAGATCTTCCTTCTGCTTCCTGCCAGGCTTCTGGGAGGAGGGTCAAGGCTTTGGGTAAAAACGCCCTCATTTTAGCCTGGTTTCCAGGGTGCTCTCCATGAGCGTCATCTCCAGGCAAACAGAGCAGGTTTTCAAAGTAAATTTAGCTTCTCATTTGGGATGAATAGTCTATATTTTTGTCTTATAAATCATATCCAGCAATCCTTTCCTCAATCTCAGCCCTTGAAGAAGGAAGGAAATTGTGTTTCTGAGCAAACTAGTTACAGAGCTGAAGTTCAGTGTAATGACACGGGTAGGGAAGGGCTTGGGAAAACAAAACCCTTATGGCCCTTGTCAGAGGAGCCCCAATTCAGATTTTTATATCCTTGGTTAAAGTCTGGCTGTTAAAAGTTCCCAAAATACACACACACACACACACACACACACACACACACACACACACACCAGGATGAATATATTTAGACTAAAACCAGCTAGTACAGTGGCACATTATAAAGGTGGTCATTGCTATGACCCATGTCCATGCACTATGTGGACAGGAGAGCCCAAATTAGCTTCTGGCATGCAGAAAGGTAAACGGTATTATGGATACATAAGACTGTGAAAGAACAAGAACCAGGACGATAAGCTTGTAGGATCTTACAGCTCAGTTCCCTGTTGGGAGGTAAAAGGGTTTTATTTTTGTCTCCAGCGTAGGCTTAGATAAACCCGAGTCTTGCTCTTGTGGTGGGCCTATGAGCAGGGTCAACGGAAAAAGGGAAATTCCTGGCAAAAACCAGCTTGGAGATGGGACAAAGTAACCTCAGTAAGAAGAGTATATTTTCCTCTTTCCTAAATTCGTAAGGACTTGCCCAGCAAAACTTTCTTGAGTCTTTACTGATTCCAAACGAATTTTAATTCTTGCCTTTCACATCTCATTTCCTTTCCCACAGATGGCACTGGGTAAAATATAAGCTTGCAAAAGTGAAGCTTAAAAGCCTTTTTCTGGCTTTCAAATATTTCACATGATTGCATGATAGTCCTGCCTCATCCACCCACTCTTACATTTTTTTTCTCTTCCCGGCATTAACAGGTCGAAACACCCAGGCAGGGAAATTTAGAATCAGAGAACTTCATCCATCACTCTCTGACCTCTTGAAGGAGTTTCTTTAAAAATAACTTTAAGGTCTGATTCTAGATCCAGTGGTGTGAGTACACTCATTCCATACTGAGTGTGCCTGTGTCTCCTTCCTGCACAGAATGTGGGGGTTGCCCGAGCACTCAGAGTATATGAAAGACGGTCTACTGCAGATAAGCAGAAGAGCAAAACGGGTAGTTTTTCCACCTCTGCTATGCCTTGACGTGAGTTCCAGTCTGCCTGGAAATAGAGCTGGCCCTGAGGCACTGACAGCGTCAGGATGGGTTCCCTAACTTTTCTTTTTTTCTTGGAGTGGGGTTGAGAGTCACTCCTGGCAATGCTCAGGGCTTACTCCAGATCTTGCGCTCAGAGATCACTCCTGGTGGCATTCAGGAGACCTATGCAGTGCCCAGGAATTGAACTGGAGTCTGTCGTGTGCATAGTAAGCACCTTAACCCCTAGACTCTCTCTTCAGTCTCAGGAGAGGTACCCTAACTTTGCTCAATGAGTGGTAAAAGAAATGCCCAATAATCTCAGAGACTGGAGTGAAGCACTGGTTCAATTTTATCAATATTTTCTTATTCGCTTGCGCAGCCCCAACCCTCAAAGAGTACTGTGGTGGTGGCAGTGACAGGAGTGCTGAGTAGCCCCGACCCTGACACAGAGGAGCGTGTGTTCCTCTCAGAAGACTCAGACAAATGACCGTGGCTTTATCCCTCTCTGTGTTCTCTCAATGCTTGTCCTTAGAGATGTGACAGTTGCCGTAAAAAGTTCTTAAAGTAAGGCTACCAAGAACTCAGCTCTCCAGCAAGAACAGCAAAAAGGGGCTCCCCTGAGAAGCAGAAAGTACGAAGATCACAGAGAGAGAGAGAGAGAGAGAGAGAGAGAGAGAGAGAGAGAGAGAGAGAGAGAGAGAGAGAGAGAGAGTTCGGGCTTGCAACCCCCGAGAGTTGGCCATGAAGCCAGGGCTCGCTCCTGACTTGTACAAACATAAACTTGATCTTAAACCCTTGGGCCTTGAGAACTGCACACCAGGATTGACCGCTGTCCAGATCCTTAACTGGACACTGGTTGGGACAGATAAGAGGCAGAGTTAAATAGCTCTAGAAACTGTCCTGACGTTGGGATCACACTTCACACATGGCTAGACACAACTTTCAACTTGAGCCCAACTATGTCAACGTCCTGTTGAAAGAAAAATATCAGTATTCTTGGTAGGGTACTTTGTGAGGTAGCTTGACTCTTACAATTTGTTCTTTAAAATATGTAGATTACAAGCTGAAAACATGCAGCGCTAAAGAATTAAGATCTTGACTTATTTGGAAAAGACAATCCTGAAGGGCTGACTCCAAGATAACTTGGAATTAACTGACAGAGGCTTCCTGGTGGCTATAGTGAAAATGCTCTGCTAAGAGAAGAAGTAAATTCTTAGAAAAATAGAATGTTAGATTACCTCATCCAGAAAACTAAGATGTAAAGTAGAGCCATTTGGAAATGTCAGGACTAAAAATATACAACATGACTTAGTAATAAAAACTCACTAGAGGGGTAGGGGTCAGGGGAACGATTAGGTTGACTGGAAATAACATGGGAACATAGGAGGAGGGCAGGAATGCACAGGGAGGTAACAGTAGGGAGGTAACTGTCGTCAAAAAATAAAGAGAATGGGGCTAGAATGGTGGGGAAGGAAGGTCAGAAGAGAGATGGTAGAGAGCCAAAGACATTTCAATCGTGTTCCTCAAGCTCAGTAACATTGTACATCAGTATCATAAACCTAAATATCATTGCAACCCTATTATATAACTTATAATAAAAACTTTTAAATAATGAAAAGATCTACAAATACAAGTGAAGAGAAGTCAGATTTGATAGCAAAAAGAAGCTAATAAAGAAAAACAATGAGTTTGAAGATCGATTCATAGAAATGATCAAATCTGAGTAAAAGAGAAAGTGTTTTAAAATTAGAACAATGGAGATTTAGTGTTTTGAACAACACCAAGAAAGGTCTAGTCTTTATATCATTGGAGTTTAGGAGAGGAAAAGAGACAAGCATGCTGAAAAAAATATTGGGGGGAAAGAGCCAGATCCAAATTCAAATTTGATGAGAGAAACTAGATTGATATAAGCTTAACAACAAAGAAAAGAACATACATTTTATGATAAAAATCTACTCCCACATGCATCATCAACAAACTGTTAAAATGACGGAGAAAAAATATTGAAAGAAATCAGAGGAAAGTCATACATTGCTAGTACAGGAAATAATCGGAATGCCTGTAGATTTCTCATCTGAAACCATCATTCAAGAAAAGAAGCAGAATTTTTATTGAAAATAGTATTTTAGTTCAGTGTTAATATGTTAATAGTTATGGTTTTGATGTGCAGTAACTGCACCTTCACCATCACCCCCAAACCAGACCCCCCCCCCACTGTTCTTCTGTCACTTTTAGTTCTCTCCCCCCTGCCCACACACACCCTTCCCCTGTCTCTCTACTAATTGATAATCTCAGTTTTGTGTTCAGAGGTTAAGGATCTGTCATCATTTGATATGATCTGTCCTCTTATTTCATTTCTCTATATATCGCAAGAGAGCAAGATAATACAGCATTTGTTCTCTCCCTCTGACTTATTCACTTAACACGATGCCCTCCAATTCCATCCAAGTTGCACTGAACGGCATGGTTTTATGTTTTCTTGTGGATGCATAGTATTCTGAGTCATACGTGTTCACTATCTCTTTATTCATTCATCTGCCACTGGATATTTGGGGTTCTTGCCATGTCCTGGCTATTATACTTAGCACTGACTAAACATGGGTGTGCATTTATCTTTTTAAATTGATGTTTTTGTGTTTAGGGAGGCAGATGCCAAGAAGTGGACTCACTGGGTCATATGGAAACACTAGAAAAGCATTATTAAAGAAAAACACTATTAAAGTGCTGAGGAAAGAACTACCATTCCAGGATTCTATAACCAGGGGGAAAAAAATTCTTTGAGTAAGAGGTCAAAGACATTCTCAGGTAAGGGAAAGCTAGGAAATGTTACTACTTGCAAGCATTGCCGTAACAAAATAAAAATATTGAATGAAGTGATTTGGAAAGAAGTAAAACTCTTCTAATAGAAATCTTCAGTTTAAAATTCGCAGAGAGTGGAGCCAGGGCAGCTTCCTAGTGCCGTCTCCTGAGCAGTCAATTAGCAGAGACCCGCAGGTGATGAGAGGGAGCCCTCACTTCATCTGCACTACCAAAATACTGAACCGAGGCCACACAAGACTTTCATTTCTTCAACTGCACATTGGAGAAAGCAATAGCCCTGAGAAGTCCACAATCCTGAAGCACCCTTCACTGCTTCTAGTGGCTAAATCCCTAAGAGTGCTATCACCTCAACCACCTATGATTGTTCATCTCAGAGATCAGCAGACACCAGTAAAAGCCCACCACACCCCAGGAGAGAAGATAATAAATAGGCCACAGGCTCTACAAGCACCAACTAACCCTAGAACCTCTCAGGTAGACTTTATGGACACCCTCAATAGGCACTTTACCAGAAGGATGAATGCAAGTAAGCCCATAAAAAAGTGCTAAATATCGAGGGGTGTTAAAGAAATGCAATATAAAAAAAGCACAATTGCACAGCAACTAGAAGAACACAAGTGAATACTAATGAGGGAGTAAGTGGCAGCAAGGGTGCAGCGTTGCTGAACTCTCACGCCTTGCTGACAGAGAAGTCACATGCCACAGGCTCTCTGGGAAAAAGTCATAGTGGTTTTTTTTATTTTTTTATAAAACTAGGTATAGATAGTAAAAACCACCTTCATCCCCTCTAGATACTTAGCACAGAGCAAGAAATACACTTATAAAGAAAATAAAGACGCTTCTGTAACTAATGGTTTGTAGAGGAACTCTATTCACAATCACCTCAAAACTAAAAATAACCCAGATGTCCTTCTCCTTCAACTGATGACTGAACAACAAGCCCGTGGTAGATCTAAATAAATAATGGAATACTACTCAAAAATATCATGGAAATAACGGTTGAATCATGCAACAGTTCAGATGAATCCCAAAGGCATTAACCAGAGTGCAGTGAGCTGGTGCCAAGAAGCTACAGGCTAAATGATTCTATTCCCGTGAAGTTCTCTAAAGGATAAAATCACCACGGTGGACAATTTGTACAGTTAGGGATTTAAGGTGGGGGAAAAATATGATGGCCAAAGAATCAAGAGAGTTTTCTTCTGTGTTATAGAATTGTTCTGTGGGGCTGGAGCCATAGCACATCGGGGAGGGCGTTTGCCTGGCACACGGTTGACCCGGGTTCAATTTCCAGCATCCCATATGGTCCCCTGAGCACCGCCATGAGTAATTCTTGAGTGCATGAGCCAGGAGTAACCCTGTATAATGCCGGGTGTGACTCAAAAAGAAAATAAAACTCCTTGAGGAGAACCTTCATTTAAAAGGACAAATTCCATATTCTAGAACTGTTATGCATCCGATACAAGTGGGAACTATGTGAATTTAGTGAATTTTTATTCATGTTAGCATTTTCTATATGTACAGAAAAGGTTTGTTTTCGTAAACAGAGGAGAAAACACTTAGTTTGCACAGATACACAAAATGGGTAGAAAGTCATCTTCTCAATTTCCTCTTGCTTTTTCCAGGGGTGGAAAACAGTTTAAGCAATGTACTTTCAGATTTAATATTCTGAATGTTTGTTCCTTTCCAACTTCCATCAATGCTTGCATGCAACTTGAGTCACCGGGAGCAGATATGGAACAGATTGTTGGGGGGGGAGAGGACGGGCGATCAGAAAGTTAATGACTTGGCGTGATGCCACCGCTTCAAGGAATAAGGGGGACATTCAAACCTTAATGGAAGCATTCAGTGCATGAGACAAGGAGACATGCTTTGGTTTTAATCAGTTTTTCCTGAACTATGTGCCAAGAGTTCTCCTGATCAACAAATGACCGAATTTCAGTTCATAATCTCACAAGAAAAAGAAACTGTTACCTTTCTATTGTCCTCAAAACAAAATCCTCTACATCACAAAGCTGTGGCATCAGGCCCTATATTTACTAGTAGCCTTTTGAGACTGAAGCTCCCAGACAACTTAGCAGTCTTCTGCACAATTATTCCTGGAATTCAGCACAAAATAGCTGTTCATTTAGTACTCATTGCATCGGTTTGATGGAAACTCTTACTCATTTATGTCACACAGTGGGTGGGTGGTGGAGGGTGGGGGGAAGGGTCACGTCAATCTTCAGATTGAAGGACAAACTCACAAAGAAAGGATAAAGAACATATCTACTGTTTACTGGGCATCCTTAAGACCCATGCAGCACAGAAATATTGTCTCCTGGCATTGGGGGTGCCCACCTTGTCCACCAGTATGGGTGGACACTGTATCTGTTGGCGAAGAACAGGAGTGGAGGGTATTTTGGGGTCTGTTTCCAGCGTGGCCACTCACTTTGTGATTTGCTAATAACCTTACCCTCTGAACTTGAGTTTTCTTAGTTATAAAATGGCTATAATTATCTCATGGATTGTTGAAAACAACACCCCAGTCTTGTTCATCTATTCTAGTTCAGAGGTTCTCTGAATTTGTCCGGCTTACAGAAGAAAAAAAAAAAAATTACTCAATGGCCTTCCAGAGATCTCCCTTCTTTAAGCAGACATGCGCTCTAGTTGTACCCGAGGCTATTACTGTTCCTCTGGCTTGCTCCAGTGCTGCCCCCTAGTGCCAGGGATTGGAATCATTCATTGTCGGAAATGCAGTTCTAGATGCTTAAAGGTGGACAGAACGGGCTGCCCCATATTGACCACTTTGGCATTTGTGGGTTGTTTGGAGCTGAAACTCTCCAAGACTTAGCAGATTCCAGAAAAGCACTCGTCTCTTTTTGAACTAAATTAGAACTTAGAGAGCTAGGGGTTGTACTAGGGAAAGCTATTGAGTTATTACCAGAAGTAACTTTTCCATTCTGGTGTGTGGGGCTTTCAGACCACACCCAGCAGTCTCTGGGGCTTGCTCCTGTTGGAGAGAGGTGGGGATTATGCCATGGGGGGAAGCAAACCTGGGCTTCTAATCCTTTGCATCATCCATCATCCCAGCGCGCGAGAGAAGGTCTAATCTGAGTGGTAGGGAAACATCTTCCTATCAACCCCCTGTTAATACCTTCCAATGAATCAGCCTCTTGCCCTAGGAGGCCCTGTCTGGAATATGGCATCACTTGTAACTTGTATCACTTGTCATCCTGTTGACCTTTGATTTGCTCGAGCGGGCGCCAGTAACGCCTCCATTCGTCCCTGTCGTGTGTTAGTGTAGCCCAATGATATCTGCTCGCTCCAGGAACAGGAAGAGCCTCAAAGTGTTCATTCAGGGTTTTGACAAAGGAGTCTGACCATCTCATTGGTGGGCAGCCATACGGTCTTTTGACGTCCCGTGGAATCCAAACGGTAACAGCTCTAGTCCAGCAGTCTTCTCTGAATCTCATTCCATGTCAGGCCCATCTGATTTTTGACACCTTGGAAAATGAGACAGTATCCCTGATTCTTTTTTTTTCCTTTTTGGGTCACACCCGGCGATGCACAGGGGTAACTCTTGGCTCTGCACTCAGGAACTACCCCTGGTGGTGCTCAGAGGACCATATGGGATGCTGGGATTCGAACCCGGGTTGGCCGCATGCCAGGCAAATGCCCTACCCACTGTGCTACCGCTCCAACCCTGAGCATCCCTGATTCTTGACCATCAACAGAGGTCAGAACTCCGGATTCCGAATGTGGCATATTCATATAAGCATTAATTGCCTGGCTTGCCCTTGTCATATCTTTGGGTACATAACTAACTTAAATTTGGCTTTCTCCTGTCAACTGGCCTTTATTTCTTCCAAGAAAGTAGAAGGTTAGAAGAAAGTTGTTCCCTGACTGTGGCCGCTGCCCACTGCTCAGAATCATGCAACGCATCCTTCCCCTGACTGAACCTGCCCTCTGCATTGTCTGGGCTCTTTAGCTATGCTGCGGCCACCTGGGCCATTGCACTATTCCTTGTGCACCCCAGTCCTGCTTCTACCTCAATCCTCTTGAACTAGCTAGGCCTTTTGCTTAGAGACATCTTTACCTAATTAACTTTAAGATTCATTTTTTTACCATCCTCCAATCTGTGCAAAAATGTGGTTAAAAAAAAAAAAGCAGTTTAAGTAAAAGACATCTGGGCTACTCCACTTAAAATGCTGCTCCAGAGAGAAAGGGCTAGATACAGACTGACCTCTAGCTTGAAAGAAAGTGCTTGCCAGCACTGTTCACAATAGCCAGAATCTGGAAACAACCCAAGTGCCTGAGAACAGACGGCTGGTTAAAGAAACTTTGGCGCATCTCCACAATGGAATACTATGCAGCTGTTACGAAAGATGAAGTCATGAAATTTGCTTATACATGAGTGGTCATGGAGAGTATCATGCTCAGTGACATGAGTCAGAAAGAGAGGGACAGACATAGAATGATTGAACTCATTTGTGGAATATAAAATAACATAATGTGAGACAGACATCCAAGGACAGTAGGCACTGGGTCAGGAATATTGCTCCATAGTTGGATGCCTATCTCATGAGTTGGGAGAGAAGGAAGCTGGAGTAGAAAAAGTATCGCTAAGTCAATGATGGTTGGAGGGATTATTCGAGATGGGAGATGTGTGCTGAAAGTAGATAAAGGACTAAATGTGATAGTCTCTCAGTAACTGTATTGCAAACCATAATGCCCCAAAGTAGAGAGAGAGTATGGGGGAAATTGTCTGCCATGGAGGCAGGAGGAGGTTTGGGACAGGTGGGGGGTATACTGGGGACATTGGTGGTGGACAATGTGCACTGGTGAAGAGATGGGTGTTCAATCATTGTATGACTGAAACTCAAACATGAAAGCTTTGTAACTGTATCTCATGGTGATTCACCAAAAAAAGTGCCTTCCATAGAGGCTGGCTGGTGGAGGGGGAGGGAGGATGGCAGGAGAAATAGAGGGGGATTGTGTTGGCTGAGGTGGGGGTGGCAGGAGTGGTGTTGAAAAGCAGGGGGGCTGGGTCCTTGGGGCAGGGATGTGGATATACTGGCAGTGGGGGTGGTGTTTAAATGAAATGCACAAGCAGCCATCATTAACAGCATTGCAAACCGCAACATCTCAATAAAAATGTTGAAATAAAAATTTAGAAACTGTGAAAAATCAAATGAACATAGAAACTGTGACTGTTCATTGGCTTTCCCGCTTGCGGGATTCCCCAGGGCCAGCTGGGCTTCCTCCGCGCACATTTCCCTTTCTGATAGGGGATGTAATGAACTATTGATCTTGCTTACTTTTCCTCTTCGCAGTAGCACATAAGCCCTTAGAAAAAGCGAACTTTGTTCTCCCCATTGATCTCTCTTCAGTACCAGTACATAACAGGCCTGGTGCCAGAGCTTAAGAAATCAGTGGTTTTGCAGGAGTGAGCAAGGAGCTGTCAGCTGCCTCTTGCCTTTATTACCTCAATTGCAAGTTTAACTTTTGGTGAGGCCCCCAATCTCCTTCTTACCCCTCATCCATTCAGTGACTCAATTCATTGCTCTGTTCAATGTCGCCGAGTGTGTCTGTTCTATACCATACATCAGAGATGGGACAGCTGAAGCGAGGCTCCTGAGAGAGCCAAACAGGCATTTCCAAGCTGTGTTCCTTTGTCATTTGGATTTATTTCAATCTTAGGTCAATCAATTCTTCCCCACTAGTCCCCACTAACCCCCCCCCCCCTCAACACACACGCACACACACACAAATGAATTCTCCCTTAACTACCAAGAAGAATGAAAATTAGGGCTATTATCCAGAAATAGATTTTTTTTGGGCCAGAAATAACCTTTTATCAGAGAAAACCCATAAAAGATGGCAGAGCAAACATCTAATTCCAGAGCATCTGGTCTTTGTCACATAGTCAAACCCTCTCCTTGTCTGGAGTAACCCTCTCCTTTCTCTTCTGAGTCTGGGGCTTCTGTCTCATATGTATTTTTTATAGCCCAAGATATATGCCCTCATTTTGATTTTAGGCTCTACATGCCTGTCGATTCTATGCGCAGATATACTTAAATTTGATTCTCCCTTACTAATTTGGTGTTAGCCAGATATGGCAAAGGGATATTTTCTGCCTATACAGCAAAGAACATTATGCATATCAAGGAAATAGCTCAGATAGCTCAGAAGGAGACCCCTGTCACTGCACTACGTCTAAATACTAGTAGGTTTCCCCTACTGATTCCCAAGCATCGCCATGTGGGGACACTGTGTTTCCTCACAAAGCTGACAAAGCAGCACCACATCTCCAGGATAAAGTATAGCCTCCCTTGAACCTTCATGTCCTCAGGATAGCCAGGTGTCACCCCAAGCCCCTGAGCACTGCTGGGGAGAGAAGGTGGGGGATGAGAAGCGAGATTCGCCTTCTAAAATGAAACAAAACAAAAAGCCAAAACCTAAGTCAGTGCCTCCTTACTGCCAGAAAGACACACGATAACTATGTAAGCAAAGAAAAATTATTTAAAAATAAATTATGATTGTAAGTTAAGATGTTATTGGATCCCACAACATGTCATTCTAAAATATATCTGTAGGGCACCAGAATATGTCACCCCCCCAATTTGTTGACATTAGGATTATGTTGAGCTGTTTATTTTTAGAACTAGCACACACAGAATAAACTCTGGAAACAGAATAGAAGTTATTTTTTGTAAAGGAAAAAGTTTCTATTTATAAAGGAACTTGCCATTGATAATGGTGTCTCGCTCACAGCACCAGCAAGAGAAGACAAGGATAACGCTCAGTCATGAGACTCTACGGAATCTTAAAAATGGAGTGATGTAATTTGGAATAATAAATATTTACCACACTAAAATTCCTTATCAAAGCTTACCTATGTTTACTATGCCTTTCCCAGTCCTCTCTCCATCACGTGACTCCCCAATATCCTTCTTCCTTTATTTTAACGATAGTATTTTCACCCAAAGTTCTTACCTCTTTGAGTTAAGCATCACTGAGGTTCTTCCCCTGGACCTAAGGAATAGACATGTTAGTTAGCAGGCCTCTTTGTCCCCTCTTGGTAATCTCTCTTCTGTCAGAGATCCTAGTGATGAACCTTAAGAGGCTGAAGGCAGGGCCGGAGCGATAGTACAGCAGGGAGGGCATTTGCCTTGCATGTGGCTAACACAGGTTCAATCCCCGGCATCCCATAGGGTCCCCCAAGCACTGCCAGGAGTACTTCCTGAGTGCAGAGGCAGGAGGAACCCCTGAGCATCACTGGGTGTGACCCAAAAAGGAAAAAAAAAAAGGCTGAAGGCAAACCTGCCCTCCTTTATACTAACACTGGGCTTTGAGCACTCCTGAAGGCACCAAGCAGGGGACAGTAGAGAGCTATTCTCCAGAGCGTAGCCAAGGACCCTCCCACGCAGAGAGGACCTGAGCAGGAGCCTGAGTGGAGAGAGGAATCGTGTGCTCCGGGAAAAGGTGTCCTTGGCCCTTGGCAAGAGGGCAGAGCAGGAAAAGGCCCAGCAGCAGCGGCAGGCTGAGTGTGCTGTTGCCTCCACCCAGTTAAGCATCAGGCATTCCAGGTGCCTTCACCCCACCTGGGTTTGCTCAGCCAAACTCTGTGGGAAGAAGTCCGGCCACGGGGCCAACTGCGCCACTGAAGGGTGAGGGCTCCCACTTTGCAGAGGATTCTTAGCCACGCTCCTATTGTGCTTTGTGTTGTTTTTGTAAACAAAACCAGAAATGAAAAAATAGACACTCTGTCATAAAACAAACAAACAAACAAACAAAACCTGTTCCTGCCGTTCTTCCCTCCTTTCCCCCTGACTTGCTGTGGCAGTTATCCCAAACACGGCAGACCTCACTGGACCAAGTTATAGCAACAAGGGCAATAGCAACAACTGATCTTTATTTGTACTTTCTATGACCCAAACAACATGTCCTTTTTTTTATACATTTATGTCAATTTTCACTCAAATTTATAAGTTAGGTACTGTCACTAGGACTGGAGTGATAGCACAGTGAGTAGGGCATTTGCCTTGCATGCGGCCATCCTGGGTTCGATTCCTCCATCCCTCTCAGAGAGTCTGGCAAGCTACCGAGAGTATTCCACCCACACAGCAGAGCCTGGCTCCCCATGGCGTATTTGATATGCCAAAAGCAGTCACAACAAGTCTCACAATGGAGATGTTACTGGCGCCTGCTCGAGCAAATCAATGAACAAAGGGAGGACAGTGCCACAGTGCTACTGTCACTAGACAGATGAGAACAAAAAAGCTTAGGGATCTAAGCAACTTCACCAAGGACCCAAGTGATAGTTCCAAGTAAGTCAATCCAGAGTATTGTTGTGTCCCCAGTATAGGGGCTCTTCTAGCTGACCTGTAGTATAATCGCTAGGAGGCTACTCTATAGCTTTGGTTACAACAGGCTCAGTAGGTCCCTGAACAAACAGACGTCCCAGTGTGGGTCATAACTGGCACAGATCAAGGTTAATTCTACCTGTCTCAGTATCAAAAAGTACCCAGAGCCCAAACTGGGGCAGGTAAGGAGCTTGTTCCGCAGCTGTCACTCCGAGCATGCAGAAACAGAGAAGCCTGTGACCTTCCCATGGTTCCTTTAAGTCACTTTCTTCAGTCTTATCCTGAGCGGGTTGTCTCTCCTTGTCCGACATGCAATGGCGAGTGGAGTTCTGTCTCCAAGGGGGAGGCAGCCTTTGTGTGTAAAGTGTGGAGCCAGGTTTTGGTTCTGTTCACTTTCAGAGCCGTCGTTGTGGTCAGGATCACGGTACAAGCACCTCTCCACCAAGGTTCAAGGGTTGCAGTCTTATGTCACCTGATCTAGACCAGATCTCTCAATGTGTACGGATGAAGAGTTCACTCTGGAAGTGTGCTCCAAGCCCTGCACGGAGCTGGGTCTCGATACCTGTGGGGCTAGTAATGACTGGGGAAGAGAGAGATCATACATTCTGGTCCACACTTCCTCTTTCAGGGCTAAGTTGGTGTAGTGGCAGTTGACTCAAAAGAATTTCAAAGAGAGCAGAGTTTCTGCATAAAGGGGGTTCACACTCACAAGGCTAATCGTCTAGGATTAGTTAGAGTTAATTCCTCTGGGTGCTAATCAGGATGGGTGAAAACAGCTCAACAATGAAGGACCGGTCTCCCTAAAATGTTCGGCTGGACCCTGCGTCTCCTAAATGTTTTATTTTGACATATTTCTTATGTATTCTTCCTTCATATCAAGTTATTTTGAGATCAGAAAAACTAGCATGAGGCACAAGATATTTTGGTCTTATTCATAAAAGCCACTCTTTGGCTGAAGCATCTTTGTCTTGGGTTCATGCTGTGGTTGTTTTCTGCCCTGAAAACCATTTATGGAGAACCTCTCTTCTTCCTCACCATCATCCTATAGAAATACTGCTCAGAGTGTATCGTTCTGGAGAACAAATTCCCTGTCTCATTCCTGTAGGATGTAGCACAGTTTCCAGGCCTGGCCTGCCAAGAACATCAAGACTGGCGTGGTCTTCCGCTGAAACAAGGATGGATGCAGAATCCAAGCCAGGATTCAGAATTCTGCCCTGACTTTTCCCTGACGCTCTTGAAGTCTCCTGAATTTGTTCTTTATGCTGCTCATAGCTGTTGGCTCTCCTAGGTAGAAATTGCCTCAGAGATGGAGAAAGAGATCTTGAATGTTATTAATCTCCTAGCATGAAAATGCAGGAACTCAGACACATGAGCCCTTTTGTTGGTGCTGCTTGACTGGTGTGCCTGTCACTTTCAATCAGGAGCGCTGGTGCAGCCAAAGACAGCCGCAAGAGAGGCAAAGCAAAACAAAACAAAAAACCTTTGATTTTACTCACAGGTCCAGCAAGTGGGGCGTCACTACTTGCCACACACTACTTGCAGAAGTGTCAGTTGTGTTGTTGTGTTCAGTGGCAAGAGACAGAGCAGAGGGGAAGCTGAGACTAGAGATAGGTGGGGGTTTCCGCAAGAAAGCGAGAATGGGCAAGGCTAATAGTCTAGGATTAGTTAGTTTGAGTTAATTCCTCTGGGCGCCAAACAGGAAGGGTGAAAACAGCTCAACTAATGATTGGTGTCCCGGAAATCTTCAGGTATCCCTCCACTCCCTAAATGTTTCATTTTGACACATGGGTAATTTGAGCAAAGGTCAATAAGGGCTTGACAGCCTCAGAAGAAACATTTGCTACTCCCTGAATGACCTTGAGGACTGAAAGTTGGTGATAGTACAGAGAATTCAGAGAAACCCTCCAACATGGCAGGGTCAGCATCTAATTCCACAGCATCTGGTCTTTGTCAGATGGGTCACCCTCACATGTCATGTGGGTCCTCCTCTCCTCTCCTTGACCCTCTTATTTCATTCTTTAGCTCAGGATAAAAACCCAAATTTTGCTCCATTGGTTTTAGAATCTGCACCTCTGAGGACTCTCCTTATGTAAGTTATTAAATGTGTTCTTTTCCTACACAAATCTGCCATGTATGCTGATTTGAATACCTTGACCAGCCTGAGATGCACCCAGGGTGGTGGAGGGAAATTTTGTCTATTCCCTACACTAAACTTTAGTACTCTGATGCCTGGCTTCAACAATTCTGGCATTGGGACCGAGGATTTACTAGAGAAGGTTTGGATCTGGACTGGTTGGTTATTAAAAGTGTGCTCTGAACTGAATTTTATTTTTTTCTTTTTGGCTCACACCCGGTGGTGCACAGGGGTTACTCTTGTGTCATGCACTCAGGAATTACTCCTGGCGGTGCCCAGGGGACCACATGGGATGCTGGGAATCGAACCCAGGTTGGCCACATGCAAAGGCAAACACCCTACCCACTGTGCTATCACTCCAGCACCCTGAACTGAGTTTTTTGCTATCTCTAAGTCTTGATTAACCTCAGAAGTGTCCCTTGGGGGTCAGAGAGCTTAACAGATTGAGTGTGTACATTGCATACAGGAGGCCAAGGTTCAATCCACCATGACGGCACCACAATGATCCCTTGGGCACTGCCAGAAGTGACCCCTGAGTATTAAGATGGGAGTAGCTCCTGAATACCACTGGGTATGGCCAAAAAGTAGAAAATAAATAAATAAGTAAAAGAGGGACCATAAAACCTTTTTCTTAAAGATGTCAAAAAAAAACTTAATGTCAAAAAATATGTCAGTATATTATACATAGTTTTATTTTTCAGTGGGTTTATTAATATGCTTTATGGGATCCGGTTGTTTGGAGGGACAGCATAACTGTTTGTCTCACTCATGACTAAATGTCTAGGAGTTACATACGATGCACAGAACACTCTTACTGCTCCACCCCCAAAGACATGTTGGTGGCAACAAGCTCCTGTTATCTAAGCATGAGGCTGAGTTCAACCCCCAGTACTGAGTTCGACCTCAGTACTCCTGTACCGAGAGTAATCTGAACCACTATCACCTGTGAGCAATCTCTGGCTTCATGGCCACGGCCTGGTCACTTCAATGAGAAGTCAGGGGACACTCATTCTAGAGCAGGTCCTTGGCTCCGTTCTTTCTGATTCCTGCTTTTAATAGCACCAATTTTAGCAGGTAGGGCGTTTGCCTTGCACGCAGCCGATCCGGATTCGATTCCTCCATCCCTCTCAGAGAGCCCGGCAAGCTACTGAGAGTATCCCGCCCACACAATGGAGCCTGGCAAGCTACCCATAGCGTATTCGGTATGCCAAAAACAGTCACAGCAAGTCACAAGTCTCACAATAGAGACGTTATTGGTGCCCGCTCAAGCAAATGGATGAACAATGGAACAACAGCACTACAGTGCTATTACCTCTCCAACAGATGATTCGCATAAGTAAAATTTAGAAAAATTTTAGAAAAATCCCAGAATCCAGCGACTGATATTTATAGGGTTTTGAGGTGAATCACTTAAGTCAAAGTGAATGTAAGGCTTTCTGATTGATATTGGGTCAAGTTGTATAATAATTAAGAATTGTGGGATTTAGAGTGGGGTAGAAGGGTTTATTTATTTTTTTCAGGGAGCCACATCCGGCTGTGCTCAGGGATCACTCCCGGCAGTGTTCAGGGTTCCACAGGTAATTCCAGGGATCAAACCAATGTCAGTCATATGCAAGGCAAGCTCCTTAACCCTCGTACTATCTCTCTGGCCGACGGATAAGAGTTCTGATGCAAATATTGAAAAGTAAACCATTGCTTAATGAGCAAGCAATCTGTCAGTTAAGCCATCTACTGCCTATATTGACCAAGCAGGTAAAGTTCAGATAAATTGATTTTGAGTAAGTTCCTACAGCAAACAATAGGGATATTTACTTGGATATGGCCTTAACTCCCTGGGCAAGAGTTACTGGAATAAATAAAGTCACGTTGATGTAGGTGCCCTTCGTTTTCAGTCCCCGGAAAGGCATATGAATTCTGGCAGTCTCAGTTACTCTAAACCAGCCATATTTATGCCACCCCCTTCCCTAACAGCTCTTGTGACTATTACAACCTAACATTTGCTAAGTGCAATTTGCTGTGGGGAGTGGGGGATTATGGGCTCTGTGAGGGAAGGTTATATCTGCTGTTCTCACCATTTTATTCTTTAAAATCATTATAGTACCTGGAACACAGAAACCAGTCAATGAATTCTAGTTAAATAAATGAGATCTTGGACAACAGCCTGGATGAGAGGAAGGGGGGGGGGTGGGAATGAGAGGAAATTTTGAATTCGGTCCTAGAGCGATTCCAGTAATGTCAGGACAGGTCCCAGGAGAAGATCTTAGGAGGGAAAAGAGACACGTGCTTCTTACAGAGACTGAGTTTTATGTCTAACAGGAAACATAGCAGAATTCAGGAGAGTTAAGTGGCTAGGACATTCTATGAATTTTGTTTATTCTGGATGATTGAAAATAAGAGAAACACAGAGTTGTTGGATGACTCTCATTGCTACAAATCTAACTTCATTAGGGAGAAATCCTTCTTAAAAATCCATTTAGACTGAAAGTCTTCTATTTTTCTGCCAAGAACAAGATCAATTAAGATGTACTAGGCCGTAAAGATGATAATAAGTACATACATCGCATCTTTTGTGTTCCAGGCACTCTTAGGAGCTTTACCTCCATCATCTCATTAAACCTCATAATAACTCTATGAGGTAAGTGCTATACTCATCTCCATTTCAGATAAGAGAAATAAGGAACCGAGAGAAAATGCTTGCATTCTATGAAGTAGGACTGGCTACATTAGCATAACTCTCTGTTCTGGAAAATTCTTAACCAAGAAAATAAAATTGCAAATACGTGTTTTAAGAACAGACTCAAAAATAATTTGGGGGCCACACTTGGCACTGCTCAGAGCTTATTCCTGGCACTGCACTCAGAAATCATTCTTGGCAGGCTTGGGGCACTACACGTGGTACCAGGGATTAAAGCTACATCGGCCACAGACAAGGCAAACGCCCTACCTGCAGCACTGACTCTCTGGTTCCCCATACTGGAAATTTTTTAAAAATCTGAAGACAGAACAGTTCAACTAGGAAAACCAGGTTGTTTAATATTGAGTTTATTCATGAAGCGTGTCTTCAAAATCCATGATTTGTTAAACTCACCAGTCTTAAACTGTTATACCACAGTGGTGACCCAGTGACAAGCAAGTCTCCCACACTCCAAGTCTTCAACCAGACAGCTTAGACCTTACAAATATCTGTCCCTTTTTGGGTTGACAATATCTCCAGGTACTGTCAGGTACAGAGATTAAAAGTATTGGCTTAACATTCAGAAATGGGTTTAAGTTTTCCCTCCACCACTTATTTGACGTGGGTAATAACCTCCCTGAACCCCAGGAGCTTGGTGTAAAATAGGATTAAAATTAGTACCTACATCATAGAGTTAATATGAGAGCCGAACGGGACAGTGTATGCCAAGAGTTGGTCATGCTGTAATTGGCGGTATTTATTGTTATTATTATAATTCACTGCAGGATGTTAGGGCTTGGTGAGAGGGATGATAACATCAGTGGTATACTTGAAGGGGATTAGAAGAGTCAAAGAGAAGAAACAAAATGTCGACAAGACGGCAATTCAGGGCTGGAGTTTTCTGCAGTAGTTTGGCATTTCCCCGGGGAGATTGATAACCACCACGGCCAGAGGGATTCCCCCGATGACTCTCTCTGCATCTGATGAACTTCATGGTTTAGCGCTCAGGAGGGCTGCCCAGGCAGAGTTGGGAACTGCAGCCAAACTTAACCTTAAAGTTGAAAAATTAAGACCTGAGAGAGATGGAATCTGTCAATGAGGAACACCTAAGCATTTTTGTGGAGATATGTAGGAGGCAAGGACTGTTGTTTTCTAGATGTTATCAGAGGTGATGCAAAAGAACATGAGCTCATGAGCTCACTAAACCCAACATTGTTCTTTCCTAACACCTGCTTATTCGCCAACCAAGCAAGTCCTGCCCAGAAGTAGGGAGAGGCGTAAAGTGCGTCCAGTGCTTATCCCCGCCACACCCGTTTCAGGGCCAACCTCCGAAGAAGCATCATCTTGGGGGAGAGAGAGGCCATTTTCCCCCATTATTTGTAGAGCTCTAGAGCTAAAGTTTGTTTTGTACTCCGTATGTGCCTCTAGGCAATCTTTTTGCATGCATTACCCCATTTAATCCTTCTCCAAAAAAATAAACCTATTATCTTTATTTTTGGAACTATTTGATTTCGTTGTGTTTTCTTAGTCAGTATTCACTATTTTGTAGTGGAGCCCCAGAGATCAAGAAAATGAAAAGATGTGTAAGCAGATCGAAGAGCTGTAGCATGCATGGTGAATAAAGCAGCAGGGAAAATACAGAGAAACAAGAAATGTAAGGCGCTACCAAGCTGGTCTTGGTCACCAATCTCCAGGGGAAATGCCAATGAAATTAGTATCAAAGTAACAGGAGAAAAAGAAGGCAGGGCATCAAGGGTGATGGGCTCACTTGAACACCATGGTCTCATGTACAGTGGGGGCACAGTCAGGAGACAGTCTCTAGCCCTCCAGACTGAGTACTGAGGACCATTTTGAGCTAATGAGACTGCACAGGATGAGCTATTTTTGGAGTCTGATGCTGCATTTCGAGACTTCAAAGAAGGGAGTGGTATGAACCCCAAATGAGTTCTGCGGGTAGGATTAGAAATTATAAAATATATTGTGGGTTTTCTCACAGACAACAACATCTTGGGTGCCTTGGTTCGCCCTCTCCTTTTTCTTCCTTTCTCTTTTCTGTTTGTTTGTTCTACTCACACGCTTGGTGTGGTGCTGGTAGGGGTCACACCCTTGGCCAAGATGCTCACACACTGAGGCACTTGCCTAAGCCCTCACCTTTGGTTGCAGTGCATGTGTACCTTCTGGGTGTAGTGCTCAGCCCCTAAGTTTGGGAGTTGCACCCTTGGGCTCTATCCCCACACATCTGACTGTGCATGGGAGAGCATGCACCCTGTTGTGGCAGGAGGGACCATGATGCAGAAGCGCCAGCACTTCTCTTGGTGCACATGGGTGGCATCAGGAAACTCACTCAGACTTGTAATGCACCACACCAAGTGTGTGAGCACAACAAACAGAAAAGAGAAAGGAAGAAAAAGGAGAGGGCGAACCAAGGCACCCAAGATGCTTTTGTTCACAGAATCCTCCCAGACCTATCGACTTGCTTTATGTATCTAGCTTACAACTAGATTCCCCAGACCTATGACTTGACTTATTTTGAGGGGGAAGTCAAACCCAACTGTGCTCAGGGCTTACTCCTGACTCTGTGCTTAGGGATTACTTTTGGCAGGGTTCAGTGGACCATATGGAGTGCTGGGATCAAAACTGCGTGGCCGCCTGCAAGGCAAGCACCCTACCTACTATTTTTTGTTTTTCGGTCCTTTTTTTTTTTTCAGGGAGACCTCTCAAGTGATGATCATCATCATCACCAGGGGACCTGAGTACTAGGGGTTGACCAGGATCAGCCCAGGGCAAGGCATGTGCCGTAAGCCCTGTTCTATCATCTCTCCAGCTCCCAGGACTTGACTTTGAAGATGACCCCAATTCAGGAGAAAACCCATCTGTGTTTTAAAAACTCTATGTCTTCTGTGCTGAGGGCTCCCCCAGGTACTCCCAGTGACACTTGTCCTAGTGCTCAGGAGTCACAGGGCCACACCTAAGTAGTTTTAGGGGTGGAGGCATGTGCCACTGGAGATCATAGAAGGCATACTACAATTGGGACCCCAAATATACTAGGTGTGCAGTCTACCGCTTAGGTTTATTCTTAGGCCTTAATTTTTGTTTCGTATTGATTTAGGGGATGCTCTGGGTCACATCCAGCAGTGCTCAAGGACCACTCTTTTTTTTTTTAAATTTTTCTGCAACCTATTTATTTATTTATTTATGAGTCACCATGAGGGTACAGTTACAGAGTTTCATGCTTGCGTTACAGTCATACAATACTCGAGTAACCATCCCTCTACCAGTGCTCATTCTCCTCCACCAATGGCCCCAGGGTCCCTTCCACCCCCCCTATTCTGCCCTCCCCACCTCACCCCTGTGATAGGGCATTCCCTTTTGTTCCCTCTCTCTCAAGGACCACTCGACTCAGTTCTGGGAGGTTGATCCCTGCGGTGTTGGGGAACACAGCCAGGTCTTCTACTTGCAGTGCATCGGCTGAGCCTGTGTGCTGTCTCCTGGCCCTTTTGTACCTCTTTGTAAGAGGGATATAAGAGTAACTCATTTCTAAGTGGTAAATATTGATTCTTTCTCAGAAACTATGAAAGTACAAAAAAAAAGTTCTTCAAAAGTAGCCCAAGGGTAACAGCTGAGCTGCACCCTTGTTGTGAAGTAAACATAAATCATTTCCTCAATGTTCTGACTTGTTGAACTTGAGTATTTCCAAGTTTCAGGCTTAAAGGCCCATTAAAGAATCTGAAAAGAAGGAACACTGCCCGAGGGGGAAAAAAGAGATTTGCCAAACTCTTCAAACCTCCGCCAACAACGAGTTAGCGAGCATTCCTGGTGCGTTCTTCAGTGGGAGATCATTGGTGCAAGTCTCTCTGGAGGTACAGAGAAGAATGAACTTGGGCAAACATGGCGGTGAAAAATTAGAACTGAGTCAGCGTCAAGCGATGCAGCATTTAATGAAGCCAGAGGACGGAGAGGGATAGATGGAAGGTCTTAAGAAAATTACTCTTCATTGAGCTAGTGGGGTTTGGCTGGGGCGCAAAGAGGAAGAGTGTGAAAACCATAAAATAGCTAAAAGTGGGGGCTGGAGTGATAGCACAGCGGGTAGGGCATTTGCCTTGCACGCGGCCAACCCGAGTTCGAATCCCAGCATCCCATATGGTCCCCTGAGCACCGCCAGGGATAATTCCTGAGTGCATGAGCCAGGAATGACCCCTGTGCATTGCCGGGTGTGACCCAAAAAAAAGCAAAAAAAAAAAAAATAGCTAAAAGTGGATTCTGATTGAAGTGAGAGTCGTGATGATGCTCTAAGCTTGCTGGGTTGCTTTCTAAAGACAGTTACTAAAAATTAGACACCCGAGTGGTTTCCTTTGTTGTCAATGAATATGGTGAAAAGTGTCCTTGCCAGCTGCATCTCTTGCCCAGCTGCCACATGCTGCGCCTGCTTCCTGCTGTCCACCTTGAGGGCCCAGGCCGAGAGGCTATGGTCTGTCAGGGCTTCCTTCCCTTGTGCATTTGTCAGGGGAGTCACTGGCGGGGAGGCCCGTAGTGGAGCTTCTTTTTTTTTTTTCTTTTTGGGTCACACCCGGCGATGCACAGGGGTTACTCCTAGCTCATGCACTCAGAAATCACTCCTGGCGGTGCTTAGGGGACCATATGGGATGCTGGGAATCGAACCCAGGTCAGCCTCGTGCAAGGCAAACGCCCTACCTGCTGTGCTATCACTCCAGCCCCATAGTGGAACTTCTAATCTCCTTCAGGACAACTTCACACACTCGGAAGTTGGCAGCCTCTAGTTGCTACTCCTTCTCCACTTCTTTTTTTTTTTTTAAAATAAGTTTTATTGGATCACCATGAGATGCTGTTATAAACTTGCGTGATTACATCTCAGTCACACAACGCTCCATCATCTATCCCTCTACCAGTGCACATTTTCCACCACCATTGTTCTCAGTGTCCCTCCCGCCACCCCCATCCTGTCCCACTCCCTGCCTCTGTGGCAGTTATAATCCTTCTTGCTCTCTCTCTCTAATTTAGGCATTATAATTTACAATACAGATACTAAGAGGTCATCATGTTTTGTCCTTGGTCTACTTTCAGCACATATCTCCCATCCCCAGAAATCCCTCCAATCATCATTTACTTAGTGGTTCCTTCTCTAACCCAACTGCCTTTTCCCCCAGCAGGTGGGGCTGGCTTCCAAACTGTGGTGTGATCCTCTTGGCTCTTATCTCTACTGTCCTTAGGTGTTAGTCAAATACTATGCTACTTTATATTCCACAAATGAGTGCAGTCCTTCTGTGTCTGTCCCTCTCTTTCTGACTCATTTCACTTAGTATGATACTCTTCATGTTTACCCATTTACAAGCAAATATCGTGACTTCATCTCTCCTAACAGCTGCATAGTATTCCATTGTGTAGATGTGCCAGAGTTTCTTTAACCAGTCATCTGTTCTTGGGCACTCAGGTTTTTTCCAGATTCTGGCTATTGTGAACAGTGCTGCAATAAACATACAAGTGCAGATGTCATTTCTACTGTTTTTTTTTCCCCCATCTCTGGGATGTATTCCCAGGAGTTGTATTGCAGGTCAGATGGAAGATCAATTTCTAGTTTTTGGAAGAATGTCCATATTGTTTTCCAAAAAGGTTGAACCAGTTGACATTCCCACTAACAATGAATAAGAGTCCCTTTCTCCCCGCATCCATGCCAGCACTGGTTGTTCTTATTTTTATTAATGTGTGCCAGCTTCTGTCTCCACTGGATCTAGTGGTGGGAATAGTTGAATGAGGGCAAATAGTTCTTTCACTAAATGACCCTGGATTGACCCAAGAAAAGTGCATCATTGCTTCCCTTCTGAGACTTGAGCCCCACTGGGAATCTGCTCCCCCAGCTCCAGGCCTGTGTGTACAGAGCGAGTCCACACTTCCCACCAAAGTTAGAGTAGAAGGCGGGGCTTTCCCTGATGAGGGAAATTAGTAAGAAAGAGAGGGACAGACTCCCCAAGACCATTTACTCTGGCAAGTGAATCGTTTCAAGTCCAACTCAGTCAAGGCTCTGCAGGTTCAAGAAAACATTTACCACTTCCTTAACTCCTTAGAAAAATGAAAATTGGGGGTATTATCCAGATTTAGGTTTTTTTCCAGAAATAACTTTTCTATTGAAAAACCCTAATACAGCAGGGCAATTGTCTAACTACAAAGCTCCTGTTGTTTTCCCATGAGTCTCCTCCTTTCTCCTTAAAGTTCCAGGCCCCGCCCTTCCCCCTAGCTCAGGTGAATATCCTTCCGAGACCTTATTTTCTTTAGGATCTCTATCTTTGTGGAGTCTCCACACATATGTAATGAATTTGTTCTCTACTGCTAGCAATCTATCAGACGTTAATTTGATTGCTCAACCTGCCCAAGAGAAAACCCAGAGGAATCAGGGAAATTTCCTTGCCGCCTTTACAATTGGAAGACTATTTGGCTGCCTGACGCAAATTAGTTCAATCAAAACTTCCTGTGGAAAGTCTAAGTTCTGAGAAACCCTCCCTCGCCTCTCTCCTCTTCTCCAGCATCGTCTTCTGTGCGCTTGAGTCTCTTCCTCGCTGTGGTTTCTCACAGGACTTTCAGGATCAAGTGGTTCTTGACCAAGAAACAGAGAAATATTCCCAGTGGATTTGGATAAAAACTGGTGATAAAAATCAGGCACAAGTCCGAGGGGAGGGAGAGAAGAAAAATCACTTGGGGCCTCCAGACAATCACACCAGAGAGGACGCAGGTGGGTGCTGTGCTGGGTCCTTAGCCTCTCACCACAACAGGCTGCGAGCAAACTGCTGGCACAGGTTTGATGAAGGAACCACATTTCCTCTAGATTCTAGATTCTTAGGGGCTGAGTTTGTGGCTCAGTAACAGGTAGGTGAGACCTTTGACTAGAAACAAAAGATAAAGAGAAATTGTTCATATGAACTGCGGGTAGAGGTCAACCCAGGATTTGTGGGATGTTATTTTTGCCCATTTTGATGACCAGGACCAGAGGATATTGTTCTACAAATAAATCCATTGGTTGAAGTTGTCTGAGTTCTGAATGATTCTCAGTCCTTGTATTGGGGCTGCTGCCCATCAATTAAATTACTCTTTATGTTTGAGTTGCTAATACATTTTTTTATAATGGAGGAGCACTGCTATTTATTCAGCCATTGATTAAGCTGATTGAATTGGGCATGAACGCCACATTACTTTTTTTTTTAATTTTTATTTTTTTAAAAATTTTATCACCATGTGGAAAGTTACAGAGTTCTCAGGTTTATGTCTCAGTTATACCGTATTCAAACACCATCCCTTCACCAGTGCCCATATTCCACCACCAAAATCCCCGGTATACCCCCCGCCCCCCACCCCAACTGTATAACTGATGAATTTCACTTTATTTTCTCTTCACCTTGATTACGTTCCATATTTCAACACAAAACTCACTATTGTTGTGGGAGTTATATCCCCAAACAAGATAACCCTAATAAGGAGGCATTTGATAATTAGTTTTCCATTCAAAGATTGTATGTTTTCAGGTTTTAGAAAAGGTCGCGCGGCCGCTAACGCGGATGTGTCCCAGTCCCGAATCCTGGAGCTGTGTTAGTTGCTGCTCAGTGTCACCAGGGTTGCATCTGGAGAAGGTGTGCTGGCGGCACCTCCTCCTTCCGGCCCCCCGGTGTTGTTGGCCCCGATTCGGGTCCGGAGCATTGTCCGGGCTGTGTTGCCACATTACTTTTTAAAAAATTTTTTTAAAATTTTATAAATTAGTTCACAATTTGATTACATTCAATATTCAAACACCGATTCCACCACCATTACACCTCCCCACCACCAAATTCAGGAAGTTTCCATCCCAAACCCCAATCCCTGTCCCAAAACACAATTGAAATAATATTTTTTGCCTTGTCTGTTATGCCCACATGGCAGAATCTGGCAAGCTACCCGTGGCATACTCGATATGCCAAAAACAGTAACAACGATGGTCCTCATTCCCGTGATCCTGAAAGAGCCCCCAATATGCCATCGGGGTACACTAGCACGCCTGGGATGAATGGAGACATTACTGGCACCCGCTTGAGAAAATCATTGAACAACAGGATGTCAGTGATACAGTGATACAGTGATACCGTGATTGTCTGTTATAAAGAACTGCTGAACATGCTTACCAAAAAGTGTTTGTATAGGAAACAGTGTAAAAATTGTTCTATTTTGCAGGAGCCACTAAGACATTCTGTAGGATATCACTAGCATGTTGTTAAAGTTTGGGTAATGTCAAGTAAATGATGCTAGGAGGATCCGCTCAGGATGGGAAACACACCCTGAAAGCAGACTATAGACCGAATGTGAGGACTACTTGATACCTCTATTGCAAACCACAACACCCAAAAGGAGAGAGAGAGAGCAAAAGGGAATGCCCTGCCACAGAGGTGGGTGGAGGGAGGGGAAGGGGAACGGGATGAGGATGGAGGGATGGAGGGAGGGAAGCTGGGACCATTGGTGGTGGAAAATGATGGATACTTGACCATTATATGACTGAAATGCAAGCATGGAAGTTCGTAAGTCTGTAACTGTACCTCACGGTGATTCACTAATAAAACTTTTTTTTAATTGTTTGGGTGATGTGTGCTTTGGTATATATATCTGAAAATATGTGTGCTAATACATTTTATTTTATTTTATTTTATTTTTTTATTTTTTATTTTTTTTTTTTCTTTTTGGGTCACACCTGGCGATGCTCAGGGGTTACTCCTGGCTCTGCACTCAGGAATTACCCCTGGCGGTGCTCAGGGGACCATATGGGATGCTGGGATTAGAACTCGGGTCGGCCGCGTGCAAGGCAAACACCCTACCCGCTGTGCAATCTCTCCAGCCCCAATACAATCTCTCCAGCCCCAATACATTTTATTTATTAGGGATCAGAGCCTGGAGCACCTTTGTAGAATTTGGCCACTTTAGCCTCAGCCAAAGGCAAAAAAAGGACCCTTTCTTAATCCCCCTCACCTGCCAACCTCCAACAGGACCAGAGGGTAGAGTCTGTCACATCACCCACTTCACCTCCTGAGCTAAGTGATGTTTATGAGGCTGGTGTAGTGGCAACATTTTTGTTTTGTATGGGAGTTACACTGGGCAGTTCTCAGGGCTTACTCCTGGATCTGTGCTCAGGGATCCCTCCTGGTGGTGCTTAGGGGACTATAAGGGATGCAGGAGACCAGATTCAGGGAGGCCATGTGCAAGCAAGTGCCCTATCTGCTGCCATCACTCCAGGCCCTAGAAGGGTCATTTTTGAGAAGTCTGCTGTGCCCTTGGAGAGAATAGTCTGAATCTCTCCTCTTTCAAAGTCTCATGAACTCTTTGGCTTGGATAAATAAAGCCAGCTTTCAAAGTCCAGGTCAATGGCATAGTTCTCTTGCAGAGGAAGAATGCACTAGCTGGGAAATTATCTTGCCAACACTGGATCCCAGGCCTGCTGAGGACTATGTAAATTCTCATCTCTGAGTGCCATAAGATAATACTCTTTTCTTACAATAAACACAGATACATTTTAATTTTGGTGTAAAATTAAGCATAATTGAATTATTTGCTATTACAGCCAAAGAAACAAAGAACAGGGGCTCATTCCATATAACCTCAGTTTAACCACCTAGGTAGAATTTCATGTGTGTCAGACTTCCTATGACTTACCTTGTCTCATTCTCTCAGCTACCTCACAGGAAAAAAGAAGGTTTATTCTTTCATTCTGGGTTCTTGGCTGAGACATTCCTATAATAAAAGACAGATTAACAGGAGAAAAACAACCTAAATTTAATAACATGTTGTATACATGGAAGAGACTCAGGCTAATTGAGTAACTCACTAAAATGGCTCAGGCTTTCACCTTAAATACCATCTTCAATCAAAGACAAAGAATGCTGGGGTGGGAGGAGGAAAATAAAAGCCAATTAGAGAGGTTTCTAGGCAAGACACGGTAGATAAAAGTATGGTTGCTAGGCATTGAAGTTTCTTCCTTCTCTATGACAAAGTTAAAGAGATTTTCTCTCTCTCTCTCTCTCTCTCTCTCTCACACACACACACACACACACACACACACACACACATACCTTTTCCAGATACAAGAGGGGAGACACCTCTACAAACAGGGATTTTCCTTAAAGCCTGGAAATGTTCTTACCAAATGCTCTTGTCACCACCCGGCTTCCAGGGTCCCTTCTGTATCTGCTGTCTCCCAAAAATAACTTGTGAAAATAATCTTTATGCCAAAGAGACATATTTCGGGGTGGCAGATTTTGCTTCCCTGCTATCCTGAGAAGCATTTCTCTTTTGTTACGTGAAAGAACACAGGAACAGATGAATAGAAGAGGGGGGCTTGATTGGCATGAGAGCAAGGGATGCTGGGGTAGACGTCCACCAGCCCAGGCTGGAGAACAAGCTTCCAAGAGTGAGAGTCAGGGCATCTGGTTGGGTGCCCAGCAGAGCTAGGGGGACAGCAGCTGGTATGTGTGCTCATGGTGTTTTCATGGAGCTCATGCATATTCCTGACGGAGGATGCTTACTGAGCATGCGCGAGTGAAGAACCTGCATTCAAACTACTCACGGGCAGAAATGATGGAGAAATGTCACAGGGGTGTCGCCTAGTGTGGGCATGTAGAGGAAGCAGGGTGGAAGTTGAGATGGGCTCCTTCACGCAGTCTCTGCTGGCTGGTACTCTCCCACAGCAGCCTGGGGTCTTAATCTAGACAGATGTGTGTATGTCTGTGTGTGTATGTGTGTGTGTGTGTTTGCAGGGAGTTTGGGGTGTGTGTGGGGGGTTGCTGCATACCTGGCAGTGCCCAAGGCTTACTCCTGGCTCTGCATTCGGGGATCACCTGGCAGGCTTGGGGGACCATATGGGGTGCCAGGGATCAAACTCAGGTCAACCACATACAAAGCAAGCACCCTACCCACTGTACTATATAGCTCAGGCCCAGGACAAATGTATTCCTACAGTTCTCTCTTGGCCCAGTCAGACGAAGACCAGAGAACATAAAGAGGTGGCTTGTCCCGTGGAAAGGTGGTCACACACACTGAACCACAGGCTTCAAGCTAATCTGCTTTACTTTTTCCTAATTCCAGACAGTCCTAATGTTTCTAGGGGAAAAGAGAAGGAGCAAAGTTGCAACAAAGAGTTTTGACATTTTCTTTTTTTTTTTGGGTCACACCTGGCAATGCACAGGAGTCATTCCTGGCTCATGCACTCAGGAATTATCCCTGGCGGTGCTCAAGGGACCATATGGGATGCTGGGATTTGAACCCGGGTCGGCCGCGTGCAAGGCAAACGCCCTACCCGCTGTGCTATCACTCCAGCCCCAGTTTTGACATTTTCAATTCAGATTGGTGGTGGGGGTTGGACAAGGAGTGTGTGTGTGTGTGTGTGTGTGTGTGTGTGTGTGTGTGTGTGTGTATGTGTGTGTGTGTGTGTTTAAACACCCCTTCCAATAATTCCCTCTATGTGACTGTAGTCACCCTACTCCACCCCAGTGTCTTCACTTTGTGCAGCATTACAGGGACTCAGACTCCCGCTTTCTGACCCAGAGGCTGGTTTCTCAGCATTCTCCAGACGCTGACAGAGATCCTGCTGCGTGATTGAATTCTGACACTTGACGGCTGCCACGAGTAAAGGGCTCACTTGCACCAGACACAGCGGGCCCCGTGACTCTGGACTGACTGGTCGCAGTCACAGGAGCCCAATACCTCCTTTGTGGTTAGTGTCATTTCCTTGAGTAGCTCACAGAGTGCACAAAACCTGCTGACTCATTGGATTACAGACTTATTACAAAGGGTACTGAAGAATAGGACTCAGTAGCTGATGGGAATGATCTGTAGAGCCAGGTACAGCACTCCCGTGCCCTCTGAGCATGACCTCCAAGTCACCTGTCCTCACACCGGGAAGCTCGCCATGCCCTGTCCTTCAGGCCATGTATGGAGCCTTCATCACATTGTCATGACTGAGCAGACGGTTGCCCAGTGATGACTGATGCAGCCACCAGGCCCTCCACCTGAGGGAAGCCAGGGGCACCTGAAAGGGCTCATCCTGTGCTCATGGGTGCTGCCCCTGGCAACCAGCCCCCGCCCCTCGGGGCTCTGCAAAAGCACCAGGGCTTATACCAACAGCAAAACCCAGTGGTGGAAAGGGGCTTTTACGAATAGCGAGATTCTCATTTCTAGCTTTCTAGCTCTTAAGTGGATTTGAAGAAATGAGGGCAAAAGGCCAAATATGACCAAAGATATTTTCATTGTCTTGTTGCTTAAGAAATCTCCGGGGGGGCTGGAGCAATATAGCACAGCGGGTAGGGCGCTTGCCTTGCACGCGGCCGACCCGGGTTCTAATCCCAGCATCCCATATGGTCCCCTGAGCACCGCCAGGGGTAATTCCTGAGTGAAGAGCCAGGAGTAACCCCTGTGCATCGCCGGGTGTGACCCAAAAACCAAAAAAAAAAAAAAGAAATCTCCGGGGATGTGGGGCGGGGGGGGGGGCGGGGCTGGAGCAATAGCACAATGGGTAGGGCGTTTGCCTTGCATGCAGCCGACCCAGGTTCGATCCTCAGCATCCCAGCATCCCATATGGTACCCTGAGCACTGCCAGGAGTAATTTCTGAGTGCATGAGCCAAGAGTAACCCCTGTGCATCGCTGGGTGTGACCCAAAAAGCAAAAAACCAAAAAATAAAACAAAACAAAACAAAAACTCCAGTGTTCGGGGAGTTGAATTACATATATAATTATATATATATATATATATATATATAATAAATTCCAATGCCTCATTCGTGGTCTCTCATAAACCAGGCTGACAGTTTCCATCACCACACAATCTGCTCTGTTCTTATTTTTTTGCCCACAGACGTCACTACATCCCTGAGAAAATGACAACATCTCCAAGACGCTGCCTGCAGAGGCTACCAAATGTTCGGTTCTCAGATGCTGTGTAACCCGACCCATTCATAGTATCTAAAGAAGAAGCAAGGATGTTCGAAGAGCTAGTACAGGGACTGAGGTGATGGCTTTGCACCAACCTCAGCCCAGCCCGCAGCACAGAGTCCCCAGCTAAGAATCGTGGGACGGGTCCCAAAGGCCTCCTTTCAAAATGAGCTTTCATTCTTCTTCTTATTTATTGGTGGGGGGATGGACCATATCCTGCTTTGTTCAGGGCTGATTCCTGGCTCTGTGCCAGGGGCCATTCCTGGCAGGGCTCAGGAGACTGTACGCAGCGCAGGCATCAAGCCTGAGCCAGTTGCATGCAAGACAATCTCCTTAATCCCTGCACATCAACAGAATTAAAAAATCAATCATTTTTATTGAGGAACCTGGATGTATAATACTGTAACTCACATTTTTTATGCATCTATCATCCCATCAGCTGACACATCCACCAAAGAACCTGTGTCCTGCCACCAGTGTCCTTCCCCTCCCCCCCATGTAAGCTCAGGTCAGTAGTCAAAAATCTTCAATTCTGATAACTTTGACCATTTGTTGTTCTCTTACTATGTTCATTTTTTTTTATCTCATATGAGATAGATCTCTCTCTCTCTCTCTCTCTCACTCACCCCCCTCTAATTGTAAAGGTGGTAACACCTACATGTATATAGACAAATAGAGCTAACCTCCTGAAATCACAAACATTTTAAATCCATGATAAGTTGATAAAGTAAAATTTCCCCAAGCCTCCTGAATCTTATTAGAAACCCCCCCTTAAAAGAAATAAGGTTCCCCAGTGGAGCCACTCATGTTGAAACCACCAAGACCTCATTTCTAATCTATTGGCATTTTCAGAAGAAGAAACTTAATCTAACAGATCAGAAGCTTTTTGATCTGTTATCAGATATGGAAAAAATCATATTCTGTGTAGTAACTTCCATTTACCGTATAGGAAAGTTGCAGTGTGAAGCAATTCTTCTTTTCCATTGCTAAATCACTGCTCTCTCTTTGGCTACAAAATCTTCCGATTTGAATAACTTTGTGGTGCCTTTATAAGTGTTAGAGGGGATGCTGCTGATACAGGAATTTCATAAGAGAGTCAGTTAAGGCTGTCGTGATAGTACAGTGGGTAGGATATTTGTTTTGCATGTGGTTGACCCCAGTTCAATTCCCAGCATCCCATATAGTCCTCAGAAACTCACCAGGAGTAATTTCTGTGTACAAAACCAGGAATGACCCTGAGCATCACTGAGTGTGCCCCCCCCGCCCCGAAAAAGAAACTCAATTAGATTTTATAAAGTAATTTGGTTGTATTTTGTTATTTTTAAGTACTTAGTTGTTTATGTGGGTAGAGGTTCATGAACTCGTCTCTATGCCAGGCACTTTTTCTCAGCCTCTCTCTCTCTCTCTCTCTCTCTCTCTCTCTCTCTCTCTCTCTCTTTCTCACTCTCTCTCTCCGTCCCTCTCTCTCTCTTTAAATTTTATTGAATCACCATGAGATAGTTACAAGATTTCATGTTTGAGTTACAATCTCACAATGATCAAACACCCATCCCTCCACCAGTGCACATTACCCACCACCAATATCCCGGGTATACCCCCCCTTTCCCACCCTCCCCCTGACTCCATGGCAGACAACATTCTCCATACTCTCTCTCTACTTTTGAACATTATGGCTTGCAACACAGACACTGATCAGTCTCTCTCTCTTTATCTCTCTTTCTCTCTTTCTCCCTCTCTCTCTCTTTCTCTCTTTCTCCCCCCTCTCTCTTTCTCTCTCTCTCTCTGTCTTTGGGGCATTATGGTTTGCAGTACAGGTACTGAAAAGTTATCAAGTGTATCCCCTTGCCTCCTTTGAGTACTCAGTTCTTGTCCAGAGTGATCATTTCCAACTATCACTATCATAGTGGTCTCTTCTCTATCCTATCTCAGCTGCTTTCAAAACTGACTTGGGCTCAAGGAGAGAGTATGCCATAAACAGGTATTGTGACCGCCACTGGGCACCTGGCACAATTGGGCAGAGATCATGAAAGATAAGCAGCTTTCCTCACTCTTAACATCCATGCTCACTGTGGTGTGAGTCATCATGGATATGGTGTGGTTAAACCTGCTCCTATGTTATTTGAACAGACTGCCTCCAGCTTGATTCTTTTCCCTGTACTGAGGGTCAGCTGAACATCACTTTCCACGTCTACTCTGAACTCCTTTTTCTTTTTTTAATTGAATCACCATGTGGAAAGTTACAATGCTTTTAGGCTTAAGTCTTAGTTATATAATGCTCGAACACCCATGCCTTCACCAGTGCACATATTCCACCACCAAGAATCACAGTATACCTCCCCTCTACCCCCCACCCCCCACCTGTGTAGCTGATAAATTTCACTTTACTTTCTCTTTTCTTTGATTACATTCAATATTTCAAAAAAAAAAAGACCTCAAACCTCACTATTATTGTTTGGAGTTCCCCCTCCCCTCCCAAAGTCAGACCTGCTGAAAAGGAAGTAAGTATTTGATAATCTGGATTCTTTTTGAGAGTGCAATGCCCAGGCACTGAGGCCCAGGGAGTATATTACATTGAAGTACTTCACTCTGTGTATCTTTTTCACTCATTCATCTGAAGGTTTGGTGGGGGGGGGGGGATGGAATCCATTCCCCCCTCCCCCATCTTTCCATGTCGGTGTTTACCAGAGTATCCATAACAAGGTAGGAACTCAACTGGTGGGCTATAGTGGATGGAAAGAAGGAAGAATAGTCATAGGAATAAATTTCAAATGATCACGTATTTCCCTCAAGACTTCTTCATTTCGCTTTACTTTCCAACACCCATATCCAATATCATAAATAGTTTTGTCGCGAAAGTACTTAGTCATCTTCTTTGTGGTTTCAGCTTATTTAAATCTACTTTCAATACATTATAAATATTATGAGAACATTTTTAAAAACTAAGACGAAGAAAGCGTTTGCAGTCAAAACTAAAAGATAGATAATAGGAGATACAACCATAAAATATATTTTGGACTTAGTTTAAAGTAAAAATCCTGGGTCTGAGAGATAGTACAGAGGGACCATCTTGCCTATGGCAGAGGCTGGTTCAGTGCATCACTAAATGTGGGCCATGCCTCCCTCACCTGCTTCAAACTCCACTTTTGTTGCTTCCTGGTTATGTAGTTTCATGCATAAAGTAGGATCAATAATATATATGTATATTATGACAATTAAATTATAAACCCAACCCAAGTGCCTGATATCATGGGAATCTATCAGCAGGGAACACAGTGGAGGAGAGCGGCAGGAATGGAACAGTTGTGATAAAGCAGGAAGGCAGAGGGAACACTGGGGCTCGAGAGAAACTCTCTTCTGATTGATTCATTTTTCTGGTGCAGTAGGAAGCAATGTCACACGCAGTGAGAATAGGAGTGTCTGTGCTTGAGGGCTGAAGGGGAAAGGGCCTGGCTGGGCACCTTCCCGAGAGGGCGGGCAGATGGAGCAGGCCCAGTGTTGTAAGGGGTCAATGGTATCAACTATCTTCTTCTTCTTCTTCTTTTTTTTTTTTTTGCTTTTGGGTCACACCCGGCAATGCTCAGGGGTTGCTCCTGGTTTTGCACTCAGGAATTACTCCTGGCAGTGTTCAGGGGACTATAGGGTTGCTGGGAATTGAACCTGGGTCGGCTGCGTGCAAGGCAAATGCCCTACTCACTGTGCTATTGCTCCAGCCCCTCAACTACCTTCTTTAACCAAAACTTAAGGGAACCCTTTACCTTCGAGGGAAAATCTATGACATCTTTAAAATTTCTTAACTTTTTTTTAAAACGCAAGCACACATTGGGGCTGGAGTAGTAAGGTACACGCCTTGCATGTGGCCAACCTGGGTTCAACTCTCAGCAACCATATGGTCCCCTGTGACTACCAGGAGTGATCCCTGAGTGCTGAGCCAAGAGTTAGCCTGAGCATGGCGGGGAGTGGCCCAACACCAAAACCCAAAAACCAAAATAAAATAAAGAGCAGTGGGGGTTGGAGCGATAGCACAATGGGTAGGGCATTTGCCTTGCACGTGGCCGACCAGGGTTCGATTCCCAGCATCCAATATGGGTCCCCGAGCATTGCCAGGAGTGAGTCCTGAGTGCAGAGCCAGGAGTAACCCCTAAGCATCGCCGAATGTGACCCTAAAAGCAAACAAACAATAAATAAAATAATAAAAGAAAAAGAGCAGCAAGCACAGATGTTCAGTCAGTCATGTTAGACAAAGGAGGAGATGGTTTCATTACTTTCTGGCCTGCTCCTAATTCTGATTCAGTTCACTTTGGTGTTAAAAAGTAAACTTAACAGCATAGCAACAGGACTCAAAAGCTTAAGATTCTCTCTCCAGAAATGTTGATTTAAATCTTCAGCAGTTGACTTCTTGAGAAGTATGCAAATGGTGGCATTAACTTCTTTATTAGCAATTTGTGAGGCGCTGGGGTCTCACACAGCTGTGATCAGCTCGAAGCTTTACCAAGCGGAGAATAAATTTCCTGCCCACACAAATCAAGGCAAAAATCCACAAGCTGTCTTATATTATTCTGACAGCCTGAGCAAGATTTCTTATTTTTCTCATTAAACAACAACGACAACGACAACAATAATAAAAAAAAAATCTTGATAAAATTACAAGAACATTCCACTATCCAGAAGTACCTTGTAGGACTGTTAAAGTTGATGTATTATTGGAGGAGCGACTAACGTTACAGAAATTTATAGCTCTCCCTCCAGCAACTCAGCAAATAAAAGTCCTCTTTTCAGTCTCGTGACGACCAGTGGTGGGATTGTACTTAAGTCCCCTCACACGGCCCTCTGCAATATACTATGAAGGACTCGAATATGTGGTTTCTTCTGCTGCCACCAAGGTCAGGTGAGAGGAGAGAGGCTGGGTTGAAGCAGGGAACAAAGGAAGGGGGAGAAGGTCATGGAGATGAGCATGGAAACGGGAGGGAGGATGGTGAGACAGAGCAAGGAGGGGAAAGATCATGTCAAGTTTATAGAGTCGTGGACCCAAATGTTTCCGTGGTCCCAAGGCCAACAGTGTCCCGCCTGAAGCCACTGTAGAGCACTGAAAATGGTGGCTGGGGCCAAAGCTGGCTGACCTCCTGAGAACCTAAGTAAGTTATCAGTGTCCCTGCTGTCAGGGACCCCCAGCGCCCTGGATTCCCCGCCCCCCCCCCCCCCCCCCCCGCCCCACCAAAAGTATCAAGGTTAAGAGTGCACGAGACCCTGCAAGCGCAGGGTGAGCGCCACAGCGACCCCTAGTGGTCACTCTAACCAGACTGTGAGCCAGGACAGTTGAATGAGTCATGAGTGGTGTGATCCCCCCAAGCACCAGACTACAGAGATGCAACCAGAGGGCGAGCACCACAATCAAGAGCCTGTGACCCCAGGTATGGCCACACAGAAAGAGAGTGGTAGAATAAATAAGAGGGGCTGCACGTTGGAAAAAGGATAGCTAAGAGAGATCGTTCCGCTTACAACTTGAGGTCCTGGAATCCCTTAGCACGGAACATCGTGAGGGAGAGAGGCAGAAGCGGAAAAGTCGAGGTAGACCTGGAAAGCAGAGGGAGCACTGGGTGCGAGAGAAATTCCCTTCTGATTGATTCACTCCGGTGCAGTAGGAAGCGATGCCAAGTGCAGTGAGAATGGGGAATGTCTGGATTTGAGGATTGCAGAGGAGGCAAGGACCTGGCTGGACACCTCCCCGAGAGGAAGGGCAGGTTGAAGCAGGCACAGGCGTTGTCACCTGAAGGCTGTTGTCTTCAACTCAACGTGGCTTCATTACTTCTGCCACCACCAAGGTCAGGGGAGAGGTAGGAGGCTGGGCTGAAGCAGGGAAGGAAGAAAGGGGAGGCCATGGAGGTGAGTATGGAAACAGGGGACGGAGGATGGCGAGACACAGCCAGGAGGTTAAAGACAATGTTAAGTTTGTAGGGTCGTGGGCCCCAAAGGCAACAGTGTCCCACCTGAAGCCATGCCCAGAGTGCCCTCTGAGCAGAGACTGCCCATGCATTAGGTTCAGTTGAGCACTGCAGCAACCAGACAGTCGAGTCTTTCTCCCATGAGCTGGGAAACTTCCCACGGAAAGACAGACACGAGCTTAGAGTGGGAAGGAAGACAGAGGGCCCCCAGGAGGCGGGAACACTCACAAACAGTAGACAAAAGGTAACGCGTGAAGCTCTTCCAGCGGTCAATGGGATGGAAGGTTTGCTCCCATCTTTGTTACCCTTTAAACAACCAGATGAAAGTTTCTGGCTCCACTGGCCAGCATACATGCTGCCAGTCAACACTCAACACTGTCGTGTGGCTGTGCTGGCAGCGCAGAATCAACAACCTCAACCCCCGAGTCTGCTCAGATGCTGACAGATGAATCCAAGGACTACCAGGGCCGTAGGAAAGGCTGGATTGCTCACTCGTGAGGGCTTTCTGCACTAAGAGAGGCAGCCACAGCACAGAAGCAGGGCTGAAAAGACTGTTGAGGGGATATGAGACTATAACATCATGTGTGCCTGTGTGTGTGTGTGAGTGCATGCGTGTGTATGTGCACACGCACACATGTATGTTGAGAAGATGGCAGGGTCCTCCCTTGAAGAAAGATGAACTTCCTTACTGGCAGCAAGAGAGAAAAAGAGAGGGTCGGAGTGACAGTACAGCGGTTTGCCTTGCATGCAGCCAACCCGGGTTCGATTCCCAGCATCCCATATGGCCCCCCAAGCACCACCAAGAGTAATTCCTGGGTGCAGAGCCAGGAGTAATCCCTGAGCATTGCTGGGTGTGACGCAAAAAGCGCGCGCGTGCGAGAGAGGGGGAGGGGGGATAGAGAGAGAAAGAGAGCGAGAGAGGGGGAGAGAGAGAGAGAGAGAGAGAGAGATCGTGATATGGGCTTTCTGATGAGCTTTTTCCAAATATGGGGCGCGGGGGGAAGAAGAGAGACGGGTGGGGCCTGAACCATTAGCAGTCAAACAGCAAAAACAGAGTCAGAGTCTTTATCATAAGTATAAGCCCAAAGCCTACGAGGCAGCAAGCAAAGCATGATGCTTCACTTCCTTTTTTCACATTTTATTTTCGGCACCATGATTTGCAGTCCTGGTAAGGGTGGGTGTTCATGCATAAAAATCACAGCACCGCCCCCTACCCCCCACTACTCGGTCCCAGGGCCTCTCCCTTTCCTCCCTGTGGCAAGCTTCCTCCCAGTTCTCAGTTTCTGTTGCCTTTGCCATTTGTCATTCCCCTGCCGTTTCTTTATTTTTTTTTTTTCTTTTTTTTTTTTTTTTTAATTTATTTATTTTTAATTAGAGAATCACCGTGAGGGTACAGTTACAGATTTATACACTTCTGTGCTCACACTTCCCTCATACAAAGTTTGGGAACCCATCCCTTCACCAGTGCCCATTCTCCACCACCCGTAAACCCAGTGTCCCTCCCACCCTCCCCAATCCCATCTCCCCCCCACCCCACCCTGCCACTGTGGCAAGGCATTCCCTTCTGCTTTCTCTCTCTAATTAGCTATTGTGGTTTGCAACAAAGGTGTTGAGTGGCCGCTGTGCTCAGTCTCTAGCCCTCATTCAGCCCGCAACTCCCTTCCCCCACATGGCCTTCAACTACAATGTAGTTGGTGATCGCTTCTCTGAGTTGACCTTTCCCCGGAACGTGAGGCCAGCCTCGAAGCCATGGAGTCAACCTCCTGGTACTTATTTCTACAGTTCTTGGGTGTTAGTCTCCCACTCTGTTATTCTATATACCATAGATGAGTGCAATCTTTCTATGTCTGTCTCTCTCTTTCTGACTCATTTCACTCAGCATGAAACTTTTCATGCCCATCCACTTGACTACAAAATTCTTGACCTCCTTTTTTCTAACAGCTGCATAGTATTCCATTGTATAGATGTACCAAAGTTTCCTCAACCAGTCATCCATTCTGGGGCATTCGGGTTTTTTCCAGATTCTGGCTATTGTAAACAGTGCTGCGATGAACATACATGTGCAGATGTTGTTTCGATTGTACTTTTTTGATTCTCTGGGATATATTCCCAGCAGTGGTATTGCTGGGTCAAATGGGAATTCAATATCTAATTTTTTGAGAGTCGTCCAAATTGTTTTCCAGAAGGGCTGAACCAGTCGGCATTCCCACCAGCAGTGAAGAAGGGTCCCTTTCTCCCCACATCCTCTCCAACAGCGGTTGCTTTTGTTCTTTTGGATGTGTGCTAGTCTCTGTGGTGTGAGGTGGTATCTCATGGTTGTTTTGATCTGCATCTCTCTGATGATTAGTGATGTAGAGCACTTTTTCATGTGCCTTTTGGCCATTCGTATTTCTTCCTTGGTAAAGTTTCTGTTCATTTCTTTGCCCCATTTTTTGATGGGGTTGGATGTTTTCTTCTTGTAGAGCTCAACCAGTGCTTTATATACCATTGATATCAACCCCTTATCTGATGGGTATTGTGTAAATATCCTTTCCCATTCTGTGGATAGTCTTTGTATTCTGGTCACTGTATCTCTTGCGGTGCAGAAGCTTTTTAGTTTAATGTAGTCCCATTTGTTGATCTCTGTTTTTACTAGATTGCTTAGTTCCGTGTCACCTTTGAAGATACCCTTATCTTCAATATCGTGGAGGGTTTCGCCGACCTTGTCTTCAATGTACCTTATGGTTTGTGGTCTAATGTTGAGGTCTTTAATCCATTTTGATCTGACTTTTGTGCATGGTGTCAGGTCAAGGTCTAAACCCATTTTTTTGCATGTGGTTGTCCAGTTGTGCCAGCACCATTTGTTAAAGAGGCTTTCCTTGCTCCACTTCACTTCTCTTGCTCCCTTATCAAAGATTAGATGGTCATACATTTGGGGTTGTGTGTAGGGATATTCCACCCTGTTCCATTGGTCTACGGCTCTGCCTTTGTTCCAGTACCATGCTGTTTTAATTGTTACTGCTTTGTAGTAAAGTTTGAGGTTGGGGAGGGTGATGCCTCCCATCATCTTTTTCCCAAGAATTGTTTTAGCTATCCTTGGACGTTTGTTATTCCATATGAATTTTAGGATTGCTTGATCCATTTCTTTGAAGAATGTCATGGGTATATTTATAGGGATCGCATTGAATCTGTATAATGCTTTAGGGAGTATTGCCATTTTGACAACATTGATTCTCCCTATCCACGAGCAGGGTATATGTTTCCATTTCCTCATGTCCTCTTTGATTTCATGGAGTAGCGTTATGTAGTTTTCTTTGTAAAGGTCTTTTACTTCCTTGGTTAAGCTGATTCCGAGGTACCTGATTTTCTGGGGCACGATTGTGAAGGAGCGCCTTCCTTGCCCATCCCTCTCTGGCTGACTAAGTTCGCTCAGCACGATCCTCTCCAGGTCCATGCATGGAGCCGCACGTCACAGGATTCTGTTTTCCCTCCCAGCTGAGCAGTATTCCATGGTGTGTAGGTGCCCTGTCTCTTTACCCTGTCGCCTATTCTTGGACACGCAGCTTGTTCCTGGGTTTTGGCTGTTGTGAAGAGTGATGCTTCTATTTCTAAAGGCGAGGGGCCCGAGGAACTGCTCCGAGTGTTGGCCTTGCGAGCTGAGGGCCGAGAGTTTGATCCCTGATGCCTCCACATGCACAGGCTTGTGTGCGTATGTGCGTGTGTGCGTGCGTGCATGTGTGTGTGTGTGTGTGTGTGTGTGTGTGTGTGTGTGTGTGTGTGTGCTGCACTGGGGAAGAGAGTTGCACTCTGTGAACACCATAACCATGGCCAGGAAGTGCCAAGATGAGCTTGTGGAAGACCACTGCAGTGACCCCCAGCAAGCACTGCCAGAATGTGGGCGTGACTACTACAAAGCGGTAACAATTAAAACAGCATGGTACTGGAACAAAAGCAGAACTGCAGACCAATGGAACAGGGTGGAATATCCCCACACACAACCTCAAAGGTATGATCATCTAATCTTTGATAAAGGTGCAAGAGATGTGAAGTGGAGCAAGGAAAGTCTCTTTAACAAATGGTGCTGGCACAACTGGACAACCACATGCAAAAAAATGGGCTTAGAACTCGATCTGTCACCATGCACAAAAGTCAGATCAAAATGGATTAAAGACCTCAACATCAGACCACAAACCATAAGGTACATTGAAGACAAGGTAGGCAAAACCCTCCAGGATATTGAAGATAAAGGTATCTTCAAAGATGACACGGAACTAAGCAATCTAGTAAAAACAGAGATCAACAAATGGGACTACATTAAACTAAAAAGCTTCTGCACAGCAAAAGAAACAGCGACCAGAATACAAAGACTATCTACAGAATGGGAAAGGATATTTACACAATACACATCAGATAAGGGGTTGATATCAAGGGTATATAAAGCACTGGTTGAACTCTACAAGAAGAAAACATCCAACCCCATCGAAAAATGGGGCGAAGAAATGAACAGAAACTTTACCAAGGAAGAGATACGAATGGCCAAAAGACACATGAAAAAGTGCTCTACATCACTAATCATCAGAGAGATGCAGATCAAAACAACTTTGAGATACCACCTCACACCACAGAGGCTAGCACACATCCAAAAGAACAAAAGCAACCGCTGTTGGAGAGGATGTGGGGAGAAAGGGACCCTTCTACACTGCTGGTGGGAATGCCGGCTAGTTCAGCCCTTTTGGAAAACAGTATGGACAATTCTCAAAAAACTTGAGGTTGAGCTCCCATTTGACCCAGCAATACCGCTGCTGGGAATATATCCCAGAAAAGCCAAAAAGTATAGTCGAAGTGACATCTGCACTTATATGTTCATCGCAGCACTGTTTACAATAGCCAGAATCTGGAAAAAACCCGAGTGCCCTAGAACAGATGATTGGTTGAAGAAACTCTGGTACATATATACAATGGAATACTATGCAGCTGTTAGAAAAAATGAGGTCATGACGTTTGCATATAAGTGGTTCTACATGGAAAGTATCATGCTAAGTGAAATGAGTCAGAAAGAGAGAGACAGACATAGAAAGATTGCACTCATCTGTGGAATATAGAATAATAGACTATAAGACGAACACCCAAGAATAGTAGAAATAAGTACCAGGAGGTTGTCACCATGGCTTGGAGGCTGTTCTCTCATCCTGGGCAACTCAGAGAAGGGAACAGCAAGTAAAATGTGGTTGTTGGTCATGTGGGGGAAAGATGATGCGGGCCAAATATAGACTAGAGACTGAACGCAATGGCCACTCAACACCTTTATTGCAAACCACAACACGTAATCAGAGAGAAAGAACAAAAGGGAATACCCTGCCATAGTGGCAGTGTGGGGTGGGGGGAGACGGGACTGGGAAGGGGGGGTGGGATGTTGGGTTTACTGGTGGTGGAGAATGGGCACTGGTGAAGGAATGGGTTATCAAACTTTGTAAGGGAGAAACATGAGCACAAAAATGTATAAATCTGTAACTGTACCCTCACGTTGACTCACTAATTAAAAATAAACTATAATAAAAAAAAAAAAAAAAAAAAAAAAAAAAAAAAAAAGAATGTGGGCGTGAGGCTCAATGAGGGAATGTGGCCTCCCTCCCCCTCCCTGGAGCACCAGCTAGAGCCCCTGTTTGCCTCCCATCCCCCCACCCCCCCAGCTACGATGTGCAAATGCTGCACATGTGATGCCCTGATCACTGCAAGAGCAGCCAGGAAGTGAAGTGTGTGTGTGTGTGTGTGTGTGTGTGTGTGTGTGTGTGTGTGTGTGTGTACGCGCATGCGCGTGCATGTGTATGTGTGGGGGGGAGGGGAGGATGGGGAGAAGGGGCGGGGGAGAGGGAAAAAAACCCCTTAAGCTTTGGAGTTCAACTGGAGTTTAAATTCTAACTCTTTGGCTGTGTGATTCTTATTAGCTCTTTGACCTTAGGTAAATTAGTTTCTCTGCTGTGTCTGCTGTGGAAAAGGGCCACCGAAACGGCTTTAATAATGTTGGCAAACTGCTTAGCACAGCTTCACAATTTAACACCGCACATACTAATTTCTGAAAATTCTGTGACAGACATTTCTTGTTCAGCTACGTGCGAGCTTTGTGGCTGAACTGGGTCCTGTTGCCAGCGGCTCTGAATGTCATTTTTCAAATCATTCCTTTCTTTCCTTTTGAAAGCTTTCCCTTTCACGGAGCTCGCACATGGACTGCACGGGGCCCGATTCTGCCGCAGCCCTTCTAACCGTTTATTACTAGAAAGCCCAGCAGCAGAATACTGGAAGAACCTGGGAAGGGCTCTCTGCGGAAGCAAAGCGGTCTGTGATTTCTGGTGTAATCACGAAGGTGGGGACAGGGCCAGGCCAAGGAACCAGGGCGCACACTTTGGATAGGAGAGTTCTGGGCTTCATTCCCGCACCCTGGGCCTGAGTGGTCTTGCCTCCATCAAGCCTGAGGGCTGGAGCACTACTGCAGAGGTGAAAATAAGGTGGTGGGTGGGGGGAACAGGGGCTAGGGGACGTGGCCAACCCTAGTTGAATCCCCAGCACAGCTTGGTCTACCCACCCCCCATAGTCCTCGTGGCCGGGTGGCCAAAGTAATCCCTGGCACCGTGTCCTCCACTCCTGATTGGCTGGGAGGGGATGCTGGAGCTTCTGAAGTCCTCTCGGGATCCCTTATGCCCTCCCAAATGTTTAACTTAGAAAAATGGAGCCCTACTCAGGGAACCTGGGCCCCTGCAGCAGGAGGCAGTAGGCCAAGCCATTCGCCTCTCCTGCTTTGTTCAAAGTGTGATTACTAGGAGACACACGAGGCGTCCTATTGGGCACGGTAGAGCCAGGCCAGGCCTTGCTCAGCCCAGCTTCCCTGCTCACCCTTCACCTCTGCTGGATGGGTGACCTCTGGCTGCGCAGGGGAAGTGAGATGGCAGAGGGGGACCCACTAACTTGCTCCTCTGCAGGAGGTAGTGACAAAAAGTCATTTGCCAGGGGTTTGTCCACTCCCGGTCGCTTTCCTCTGGGGTGTGTTATTTCCACTCTGTTCCTAGGCCAGCTCTGCATCTGGAGAGGTTAAAAAAAGAAGGTTGTCAGCGGTCCAGCAGTAAGTTGCTCTTAACTGGCTCTCAGGACAAGATGATCACTTTGAAAGGTTCAAAAGTCATGGCCAAGGCCCCACCGGACCCAACGTCCATTGTGGCCTTCAGAGTGAACTTCAGAGAAGTTCAATCCGAGAGCACGGATGCTGCAAACACGCCGCACTCCTGGCTGATGCGAAGTTCCCAGCTGTAATAAAGACATTTGCAAACTTGACAATAACCAAGAAATTAGCAAAAGGAAAAAAAAAAAGAAAGCTTGCAGGAATGAAAGTTAGCTTTCTCAAATTATAAACGACATCATGGTAACCTCACTCCCCCCATTCTTGTAAAAAAAAAAATTTAAACAAACTCCGGCAAATATTTACACGGAGAATCAGACCTGGCAGGACATTCAAAGCAAACTATTAAGGACTGCAAAAGCTGCTTCTGTATCAGAGGCTGGAGCACTCCAGGTCTCAATTAACCTTTCCAAATAAAAACTGACAGCCTTGCAATGGAAAATGTGGGGGGGAAACTGAAATGTTTTTGAAGAATGTTTGACTACAAAGTAAACAACTTGAACAGAAAATTTTCAATCAGATGCTGCTTCCACATTCCATAAAACTGAGTACACAGTGAAGTGTACTGTATAGTTAAAAAGCTTGGCTAGAAGATACCACGAAACAATTTTCGGTTTAGTGATGATTTAAATTTCATGGAATTAGTTATGTTGGTGTAAGAGTAGATGTACAATTTTATTTTTCTTTACATGAAATTGTATATTTGGCAGTTAGGGCAGAGCTTGAAGCTTGTTTGTCTTTTAGAATCCTTTCTAGCACTAGATCAAGCCAGGAGAAAGTATTTGCTAGGTATGTTATGCTATGCATGGAAGACCAGAAATGCTTTTCGGCAACCAGAATGTTTGGCTTATGTTGGGGACAAAATAGTATGGCACACTAAATATTTATCATGTAGATTTGGGATCTATTTTGCCTTAGAAGGAAACAAATGGAAGGTGAATTTAGCACATCTCGAGTATAATCAAGAACATAAGCAAAAAGAACAGATCATCTTGGAATCACAGACACACAAGCCAATGTTTCCTTGTCAGCTTCTGAAAAATATTACTGACAGTCATTTTCATATTAATGTTTTTGCATAATGCGGCACCGTCGGGAAGGACAAGTGAAGAGCGGCTGCTAAAATCTCAGGGCTAGGACGAATGGAGATGTTACTGGGTCCGCCCCAGCAAATCGAGGATGAAATGTTTTTGCATATTTAAAACTCAAACAATCTTATGTGTCCAAGAATATGGATCAACATATATCTTTCCCATCAGCCTGTTCTAGATTGTTACTCTTCTTTGGACATCTCTTTCTTTTTTTTTTTTTTTTAGTTATTTTTTTAATTAGGGCACAAGATTTACAAAGTTATTCGTAGGTAAGTTTCTGGCACCTCAATCACAACACCAATCCCACCACCATTGTCAAAAAAGCTCCTTGGTTTTTTGTCCTAAGGTTCCCTCTCACTGTCCAGCCTGCCTCCGACTGGAACATTTTTATCAAACACTTAACATCAATTTATCATATTAAAATGGCAAAACATGCATCAAAATGGACATCTCTTATCATTTTGATTGATCTTAAACTATTGTGAATATATAACTATTGCTTAGCTAGTGAGGTAGAAGATGATAAAATCTCTCAATCTCTGTCTGTGTCTGTGTCTCTGTTTCTTTGTTTCTCTGTTTCTCTCTTCTCTCTCTCTCTCTCTCTCTCTCTCTCTCTCTTTCTCTCTCTCTTTCTCTTTCTCCCCCCGCCCCCCGCCCATTCTTGTTTTTTGCAACAGCTGTTTTCTCTGTCTGGCCTTTCTCCATTTTTCCAGGCTGATGAAGTCTGTTCATTTCTGTTTCCTGTCCAGGATATTTCTCTGCTCAGCATTCTTTAATCCGGCACTTCCAACCCCTTGTTGGAGTTAATCCTCCAACACGAACATGTCCTGTTTGGCGTCATACTTGGGTATATCACATTATCACGATTGTCCCGGTATTGCTTTCAGCTGCTGGGAATTCTTTTCATCTTTATACTCCTTGGTCTTAGCATAGCCCCTGACTGGCGCAGATGCCCAGTGAGAGTTTGGGAACAGAATGTGAAACAACGCTTGGCGTTCTTCGTTTGACAAGACGGCTTGTTTCTGTACAGAAAGCCCTGCTAGGCTCTGATCCGCAGTGGCCCAGCCTGAATGTCCCATGCATGCTCCTTGGGACTAGGGCCATCGGATCTCTCCTTACAAGCTTGCCTCTATCATCCTCTCGGATGGACAAATCACCCCTCTGTCTTTTCAACTTTGGAGGGCCCCACAGGAGTGGCTTGGGCCACCTGTGTTCCGATTTCATTGTAGAGTCCCGTGGGGAAAGACACCCTGTCTCCTGTATTCACTCCCTCTGCCCCCGGGGGAGACTGAATTGTGCACCAAGACCCCGTGTTCTCTTGCCCTCAGCTAGAGAAGGTCTCTTAACATAATCTGTGACATGAATTTGAAATGTTTTTTCTTTCTGCTTTTTGGGTCACACCCAGCGATGCTCTGGGGTTACTCCTGGCTTTGCACTCAGGAATTACTCCTGGCAGTGCTTGGGGGACCATATGGGATGCTGGGGATCGAACCCGGGTCGGCCGCGTGCAAGGCAAATGCCCTACCTGGCGTGATATCGCTCTGGCCCCATGAATATGAAATGTTATGCAGGCCTCCTCACTAGACCCTGGGCCAGGCCTGACACTATCATCTTTGCAGGTGCTTTTTATTTGATCTTTTCTCTCTTTCTTTTCTCTCTCAAGATGTCCCTCGCATCCTCCTTATAATTTAGATTGCACTGTACTATTCCTAAATCCGTTAAACTCCTCAAAAATCTTTAATCCAAAGCCTCATTGAGAGCATGCCCAAGGGTTTGTTTGGGCACAAGGATGCATTCTGGGGTCTTCTCTTGCTGGAGGGCCTCCTAGGCAGTTCTCAGGAGGCCTGGGGGTCGCTTGGGCAAATCTCAGCCAACAAGGCCATTTGTTCTGTGCTGCCTGGGCCCTGCAGGGCTGGGGATTCCCGGAGCAGCCCAGCAGAGGTGGGGGTCTCTAGGCTGCACTCAGTGGTATTCCAGGGACCATGGGATGTGAACCCAGGTCAGGCGCAAGTAGGCAGGTGCCCTTACTGCTGTGCTAGCTCTGAGGCCGCTGAATATATAGTCTAAATAGATACACCAGGATTTGAAGTCTAGGTGATGCGTTGATAAAGAGTTTTTCTTGCTGTTAGATAATTTCCTGATTTAACTATGATCATGGATTAATTTAAGTTCTGAAATTAGAACAAAGGTTCCATTGGGGGATGTTCCGTAATAAAAATAATTCGGGATGTCCCAGAATACTGTTTTCAATCCAATAAGAAAGTGGAAAAGAGAAAATGAAAAATGCTATTGTATTTTGTTTATTTATTTATTTATTTGGTTCTTCAGCCCTCCAGCTGACAGTGCTAAGGATTTACTTCCAATTCTGTGCTCAGGGATCACTCCTAATGAGGTTTGGGAGATTGTATGGAGAGCTGAGGATCAAACTCAGATCAGATGTGTGCAAGGCAGATGTACTAAATTTCTGGCCCCCCCAATACTTTTTACTTAGTAAAACTATATGTGATATATTAAAAATTTACACAAATTATACATCACTGTCACTGTTACACAAATCATATATAAATATAATAATAAAAACTACATATAAATACTATCAACTATAGCTACATATTTATAATTGGGTATAAATCCTTACTTTTGTCTTCAAATGAACTAAATTAGCCACATGATACATCTCAAAAGAGGTTTACATTTTTTGTACTTACAAATAATTTCTCATTTATTTAGTATCGATGCTATTATCAATAACTATGTCATCTGCTCTCCAACTCCTTTGGGCTATTTTCCTTCCCAGAAACTGTGGCTGGGAAGGGAGAATGAACTTGTAAGATGATTGAATTTAGTCATTTGTTAAGTAATGTCTTGGTAAAATAGCTTGAAATTAATGTAAATTATATACCTACAGGAATCTGTTATTTTGGGATTTTTGGCCACAGTCAGCTGTGCTCAAATTCTTACTCCTGGCTTTGTCCTCTGAGGTTACTCCTGGAAGTGGCCAGGGACCTTCTGTGGTGTTTATGATTGAACCTCGACTAGAGGCATATGAGGCAAGTGCCCTAACCCCTGTACTATCTCTCCATTCCCAAAGGGATCTAGTTCTATGGTAATGAAGAACCACCGCAAAGGCCCTCCCTGATAGAGTAAACAAACTTTACAAAGTAAAACAGCAAAATTCCTTTCACAAACCTGGTTTAGGTTGTATGATCTCATTGAACAAAATCTATCAGGAAGAAGGAGGAGGAGGAGGAGGAGGAACAAAAGGAAGAGGAGGAGGAAAGAGAAGGAGAAGAAGAAGAAGAAGAAGAAGAAGAAGAAGAAGAAGAAGAAGAAGAAGAAGAAGAAGAAGAAGAAGAAGAAGAAGAAGAAGGAGGAGGAGGAGGAGGAGGAGGAGGAGGAGGAGGAGGAGGAGGAGGAGAGAGGAAGAGGAAGAGGAAGAGGAAGAGGAAGAGGAAGAAGAAGAGAAATGCAATATCCAAAATTCAATACTTTTAAAATAGTTTCTCTAAATTTGCTATAGGTATTGCAGCAAAACTACAGTTTAAAAGTTTCTTGAGGTTTTTAAAAACTGTCTTGAAATTTTAGGAAACCTGTGTTAGAAAATCATGAATTACTTATGTGTTTTGTAGATGTATTGTAAGGTTTACTCTAACGAAAATTTACACTAATATTAAAACACTGATGCTAAAATATTAGAACTTTAAAAAGTCAAATATATAGATACAGCTTCTAGATTCAGCTTCAGTTTTTGTTTCTGATCAGAACCAGACAAATCAGAGTTCTCAGAAATCTTAACTCACTGCTCTCTACAATGAAGAAAATACATGTTTATCTGGTGCAAAGTGCTGGTTCCTTCCAGCCTGAGAATTTCCTCAGCAGCCTCATGTTCCTCCTCAGAGACTAGTAGGCTGGGCAGGAAACGCACGAGCCAAAAGACTCCAGTAAGGAGAATTTTCCTTCTCTCCTTCCTTCCTTCCTTCCTTCCTTCCTTCCTTCCTTCCTTCCTTCCTTCCTTCCTTCCTTCCTTCCTTCCTTCCTTCCTTCCTTCCTTCCTTCCTTCCTTCCTTCCTTCCTTCCTTCTCTTCTTTCTTTTTTTTTGAGAATTTTTCTTGAGAGTGAATCCTTATTAGTTAATATTCCATTATTACGCAAAAATTTTGAGAATTTTTCTTGAGAGTGAATCCTTATTAGTTAATATTCCATATATTACGCAGTAAAAACATTTCACTTTCCTCTTAGTTCTACTATGAGCATAAGTATTAATGGATGGATGACAAACAGTGCTGTGAAGACCACAGGGAGTGGGGGACCCCAGCAAGGTGACTAAGGCAAAGCTTTTGTTGGTTCAGGGTATTGGGGGTCTAACGTTCCCAGAAAATTTGGATGTTTTCAGTGACATAGAATTTTCAGTGTAAGCAATCAACTAAAAATATAATTTTTTTTTTGCTTTTCTTGGGGGGTCACTCTCAGTGATGCACAGGGGTTACTCCTTACTCTGCACTCAGAAATTACTCCTGGCAGTGCTTGGGGACTATATGGGATGCTAGGAATAGAACTCAGGTTGGTCTCATGCAAGGCAAATGCCCTACCCACTGTGCTATAGATACAGTCATATATTATTATTATTATCATTACTATTATTTTTATTTTGGTCACTCCCCACAGTGCTTGAGCCTGGCCACTAGAGCTATATCCCTGGCTGTGCTGGAGTGGGGGTGGGGGCGTGAGGTGCCAGGACTCAACTCAGGGCCTTGTACATGTAAAGTGTGTGCTAGTTTGAGCACTTATACCACATCCCTGGACCCATATGACTATTATTTTAAAACCGGTCCTCCCTTTTTAAAAAATTTAAAAGATTGAATAGAATTCTATCATGAAGACAGGCTATAATATCATCAACAAAAGCCCTAACATTTAAACTCTCATGTTACTTACTATTTATGTAGGGAAACATTAAAAAAAAAACTTCATTGCTCTGTTTACAATTTAAATAAAGTTTAAAATAATCTATTAATTAAAAATATTGTTTAAAATTATAAATTGATTTTACTATGATGAATTGATTTGAGTATAAACTGTATGTCAGTTTATAATAAACTGCTATCCACACAGAGACGTATGGCTCATAAAGCATCTGTGGCATTCAGGGTTGATGTTGGGGCAGGAGTGATGGTAGAGCAGGTAGAACACTTGCCTTACCCACAATCAACCCAGGTTCAATCCCCATCATCCCATATAGTCCCCAAGCACTGCTGGGAGTGAGCCCTGAGCACAGAGCCAGGAGTAAACCCTGAGCACTGCTGAATGCTTCCCCTCCCCCCTTAAACAATAAAATGTTTCAAGCAAGTACTCTGCTCAGTAACTTCTTCACTTTGGGGAGCTCCCTGCCAGAGCTTGGGGCCACTCATACTAACATCTGGTAGTGCGGGGCGCCACCAGGCCCACATCTGGCAGTGCTTAGGGGCCATGCAATGCTGGGGGCCAAAGTTGGACTCCCTTTTGACCTATCTCCTGCTCCTAGCTATTTTGGAATCAGCAATCGGGTCCAAAAGACAAGAGTGGTCTTTGAAATGGATTAAGGAAAGGCTTCTGCCACCGCTGGTTTGGAGACTTGCACAACAGATCACTGTGATCTTCTCTGCTCAATATTTTGGGAGGCTTTGTCCTATTTACAGAAAGAATTTAAAGAGCTACCAGTATTAGCAGCATAATATTGGTAGCTCTTGATATATATATGTATATATATGTATAATATAATATATATCACTGTCACTGTCATCCTGTTGCTCATCGATTTGTTGGAGCGGGCACCAGTAGCGTCTCTCATTGTGAGACTTATTGTTACTGTTTTTGGCATATCCAGTATGCCTCAGGTAGCTTGCCAGGCTTTGCCATGCAGGTGCGATACTCTCAGTAGCTTGCTGGGCTCTCTGAGAGGGGCGGAGGAATCGAACTTGGGTTCGTCGCGTGAAAGGCGAATGCCCAACAGCTGTGCTATCGCTACAGCCCCATCTAACATATATATATACATATATACATATATATGTATATATACATATATATATATTATATGAGAGAGTCTCTTGCCCGCACGCCTGGCTGTCTTCCCCGGGGCCCCTCGGAAGGGATGGGCTCCAGCTTCCTTCCCCACCCCAAGCAGAGCTCCCAGCGGCCGAAGACCACCGGAACCTAGCTACAGCCATGCTCGAGGACCCTCTTCACATGTTCGAACAGGTCTCACGCATGAAGGTACCGGCAGAGGAACCCAGGTGTGTGTAATCCCGTTGGGCCAACATCCAGAGAGAGACTTAAAAGCAAGCTCTCAGAAGCGAAGCAGCCGCGCGATATCTTGTAGCCTACTTCTCCCTCTGGGAGAAACTGGCAATCTTCTGAGAGTTTCCTGCCCACATGGGACAGCCTTGCAAGCTTCCCATGGTGTATTTATATGCTAAATCCAGTAACAAGCTGGATCTCATTCCCCTGACCCTGAAAGAGCCTCCAGTGCGACATCATTGGGAGGCCCGAGTCGAGATAGACTTCTAAGATCTCCGGGAAAGGACAAAATGAGAAGTTACTGAGCTCGCTCGAGAAATCGATGATTAATGGGATTTCATTCATATATTCATATATATATATATATGATGAGGTACTATCTTCTGGCAAAGAAGGGCAGAGCCATTTTCATTTTGGGGACACATCCAGCAGTGCTCAGGGCTCACTCTTGCTTCTACCCTTAGGGATCACTTTTGATGGGCGAGGGGGGGACCATGTAGGGTGCCAGGAATTAAATCCAGGTTGGCTGTGTGCAAGGAAGACTTACTCGCTATACTATTTCTCTGTTTTGCCTCCATTTTTTTTTAAACACCACATATTCCATTTTCCACAGCTGAATACCAAATTTTATAATTTAAAATAATGATTGTCAGACTGGAATGGCAAGGGACATAAACCAATTAGAGGAAAAGGTCCAAGATGATGGTGAATTTGAATACATGCTTTCTATGGATCTAGTACACGTGAAATTGAAAGAATGGGGGGGGCAAGTGGGAAGGGAGGAGGTACCACTCAGTCATGCTGGGAATATCCGGCTGTGCCAGCCAGACTACCTCCTAGAACCTAGTGAAAATTGGTGGCCCAATTTGAAGAAATTGGAGATTTGGAGATGTGGAACCTGGCTACGATGAGATGGGATGGGTTTGCGGGTGGGAGGTATGGAAGTTGTCTTTAGTGTCTGAGTAACTCCATTCACTCCTTTGCTGTGAACCTGATTCTAAAATTTGGGGTGACTGGACCAAGCCGAGGAGATGCAAGATCACACTTTTTAGTGTGAAGTAATGCAATGTCATGTGTCATGTGTCCAATTGTTGGACAACTATGGATTTTTAAAAAATTTTATATATTTTTTGCTTTTTGGGTCACACCCGGCGATGCTCAGAGGTTACTCCTGGCTGTGCACTCAGGAATTTCTTCTGGTGGTGGTTGGGGGACCATATGGGATGCTGGGAATCGAACCCGTGTCAGCCACGTGTAAGGCAAACACCCTACCTGCTGTGCTATTGTTCCAGCCCCCACAACTGTGGATTTAAATCCCAGATGACACTAACTGGCTGTGTGGCAAGATTCTCTCCTTTATTACAAAAGGTGAATAGGATTCAGAATGATTTCCTGAGGCAAAATAGGAAAATTTTATATTTTGAAAATAGAAAAACCTAGAAAGAAAAATAGGAAAATCCAGGAAGGAGATTCAATAAGTGTTAGTGTATGTCTGTAACTATTGTTGAAAGATTTTAAGCCAAGGGGCGGATAATCAATTGGGCAATGTTAGAGGATCTTTCAAGGATTAAAGATGAATGTAAAAATTTCCCAATTTCTGGAAGTTATTTCTAGAAACAGAAATCTAATTAGGAATTTTTCCAGGCATAAGTTTCTTTTATTTAATAACTTATTTAAAAAAGTATATTCTTAATGCTATATTTTAATATATACTTAATATTCATCAAGTGGCATGCCAAGTGATAGATGCTTTCAACTTTGCAAAGAAGCATGCTAGAAAAATAAATTTAAAAATGGCATATTGTTAGATTTAGACTATATCTGTAAATCGGATTAGAATTTCAAAAGTAAACTTTCATGACTGATAGTTGAAATTCTTCCATTTTGTGTTTTTAAAACTAGCTTTAATTTTTTTCAATGATTTCTCAAATGAGACCGAAGTTTTATTCTATCCGTAGTACATTTCCATAAAATATTTGATTTTTAAATGAGTAAATAAAAAATAAAATATAATCATCTATGTATTTTTATTAACATTAATTTTGAAAGTACTAGAGATCTTTTTATAAAGCATTTTGTCTCAGTAAATAGAACTTCTGGTACTGAACATTATTTTATAAGAAAATTTATAAAGAGAGAGAGTGAGAGAAAGAGAAAGAGAAAGAGAGAGAGAAAGAAAGAGAGAGAGAGAGAGAGAGAGAGAGAGAGAGAGAGAGAGAGAGAGAGAGAGAGAGAGAGAGAGAGAGAGAGAGAGAGAGAAGGAAAGTGCCTGCCATAGAAACAGGTGTGAGGGAGTGGGCAGAGAGAAACTAGGGACATTGGTGGGAAATGTGCACTGGTGAAGTGATGGCTGTTGGTACATTGCATGACTGAAACCCTCCCATGAATAGCTTGGTAACTGTATTTTACTGTGATTCAATAAAAAAAAACTATAAAATTACTTATTTAAAAAATTTAAAAATTAATTTATTTCACATACAACCAAACTTTGGTAATATACAACCAAAGTTTGGTTGGGTTGTATGTGAAACAAATGGTTGTATAGTAGAATCGCCTGTGAAGTTTAAGAAAATCCCCTCCTGGGGGTCTGGAGTGATAGTGCAGTGGGTAGGGCGTTTGCGTTGCATGCAGCCAACCCGGGTTCAAATCCCAGCATCCCATATGGTCCCCTGAGCACCCCCAGGAGTAGTTCCTGACTGCAGAGCCAGGAGTAACCCCTGTGCATGGCAGGGTGTGACCCAAAAAGCAAAAAAAAAAAAAAAATCCCCTTGCAGTTCTTGGGGATGGAAATCTGGAACCAGGATGTTTGAATATACATAAGTAGTCCTATTATGATGGGAAGCATAAAAAATGATAATTATCCCATACACACATACATACATATATGTGTGTATGGGATAATTATCAATTATCCTTTATATATATTCCTTTGTGGGAATATGGATATGATCAGGATCAGAAAACAATAAAAACTATACTAATGCTCTCCAACTATCAGCTAAATAACACAGTAAAAAAAAGTTTGAGTAGTTCACTTAGCACACTCCTCTGATCTCTACCTCTCAAATGTCCAAGAGGCAAGAACGCTGCTGCTTGAAAAAATGAAAAATCTGGGCGGGAGCGATGGCACAGCAGGTTGAGCATGCCTTGCGCACCACTGACCAGGGTTCGATCCCCACACCCCATACGATCCCCAGAGCTCACCAGCAGTGATCTCTGAGTGCAGAGGCAAAAGTAAGCTCTGAGCACTGCCGGGTGTGGCCCCCAAACCAAAAGCAGAAAACAAAGAACAACAAAAATACTCAACAATAGAAAGAAGAAAAATCTTTCTACTCGTCAAAAATGGGAAAAAAAGGAAATTAGGAACTAAAACCCACTAATTTTTGGCTTTTTTGGTCACACCCAGCGCTGTTCAGGGGTTACTTCTGGCCATGCTCTGGGGATCATACAAGAGGCCAAGGATTGAACCCGGTTCGGCCATGTGCAAGGGAAACTACCCACTGTACTGGTTCAGCCGTGTGCAAGGCAAATGCACTACCCATAGCTATCTCCACCCCCCATTAATATTTTTGATGAGATGAATGAATCTCCAGTGTAGACTGTACCAGGCTTCTGGGTATTTATGAATCAGTTGGGACTTGAGAGCCCTTTCCAACTCTGGAATTTCCTATTGAAAATAAATTTACCAGGACCATAAAAAAAGCTGGTAAGGTGCTTGTCTTGTATGCAGTTGATTCTGGTTCGATCCAGGGCATCACATGAGGTCTCCTCGGTCATGCCAGGAATGATCCCTGAGCACTGCTGGGTGTGGTCACCAAATCAAAAAATATATAAAATAAGTTTACTGGGACAGGAGCAGCTCTTGACAGGGTTGATTCTGTTGCTAATGTCAATGGTATCAACTGGGGGGCTTTTTTGTCATTGTCAAAGTGCTCGCCTATGTTAAGTCCATCTGAACATCCAAAGCTGGGCAGGGACTGTCTACAGTCTTATGGGAGAAAATGAGGGCTCACAGTACTGGAAGCCAGTACAAGGCAGAAATGGAACCAGATCCAAGTCTGTGGACTTCTGCGCAGATGCTCCTCAGATGTGAGACTACCTCTGCAGAAAGTGAGAAGGAAGAAGGTAAGTGGCCGCCACAGAGGCAGGCTGGGTGCGAGATGGTGGGAGGGAAACTGGGACACTGGTGGTGGGAAATGCACACTGGTGAGGGGGGGGGTGTTGGAACATTGTACAACTGAAACCCAATCTTGAACAACTTTGTAACTGTATCTCATGAATCAATGAAAAACAAACAAACAAACAAAAACCTACAACATGAGGAATGGAAGAGATTTATGAGCGACATCATGTAATCTGGCAATCTCTTGAACCTGGGAGATGTGAAGAAATAACTTGAGTAGCTAAGACATAAATATATAAAACGTCATTGAGAATAAAAAATTTACCTGCCCAGGAAAAAAAAAACTGAAAAAAAAAAACACACAAAAAAAAACCCCCAAAAATCAACTACTAAATCCAAGACTACCTTTCCAGAGTTTCCTCGGACTCAGTTCCCTGGGTCTCAGCACTCTCCCAGGGAGGGAGTCTTCCTCTGGGGAAAGTAACAAGCAGCAAGAACTCAAAATCCCACGTTACTTCCCTGCTCAGATCTCTGAGGGCTTCAGGACTGGGTGGCTCGAGCACTGTGAAGAAGAGCAAAGAGCAGTGTGCAGGTGACAGCTGGGAAGGCTGTAGGTAGGAGAGTGACACTCAAAGCAAACGTGTGCTCTTTCAGAGCATTTGTTGTTCCGGCATTTCCTTTCCTAAGAAGGAAGGGGCGATGTAAGCAAAGCGATTTGGAAAGATTTTGGGCTATGCGTTGCAACAGTGTGGGGCTGACAGATGGTAGGAATGTAGAGATTTAGGAGAAGCCATAGGTAAGCCGAAGGCAAAGAGGAAGTTGACCAGGGTAATAGCAGTAAGTATAAAAATGCTGATAAATGAGGAGCAAGAGAGAGAACAGCATGCAGGGTGCTTGTCTTGCATACAGCTGACCAGGGCTTGATCCCCAGTACCACGTGGCACTAGGAGTGATCTCTGAGCACAGAGCCAGGAGTAAACCCTGAGCACCACCAGGTGTGGTCCCAACACCAAACAAGCTTCTTCTCTCCACCAAAAAAAAAAAAAAAAAAAGAAGCTAATTAAGAGTACTTAAAATCAGGGATTGGTGTAGTTACTCTACAACTACAGAATGTGATTTTAATACTATTTAACTATGATATGTCAATTTAAAAAAAGTGTAACTATGTGTAAAGATGGCCCTTAGATTTTAATATTATCACTGAGCTATATGTAGTCACTGAGCTGCAAGCCTGAAATAGAATAATGCGTTTCAAATAAAAATAAGTAGAAGGCAAAAATTACAAGCAAAAAACATTTACAATGAAACAGTAAGTTGATGGCATTTTAATAGTAGACCATCTACTTTTGGCACTGACAATTACCAAAAGTAACTCAGAATATTTGAATAGATAGATGATCTCTAATTGGTTGAGTATCACTGTATCACTGTCATCTCGTTGTTCATCGATTTGCTTGAGCGGGCACCAGTAACATCTCCATTTTGAGACTTGTTGGCATATTGAATATGCCACAGGTAGCTTGCCAGGCTCTGCCGTGCGGGCGAGATACTCTTGGTAGCTTGCTGGGCTCTCCAACAGGGATGGAGGAATTGATCCCGGGTCGGCCATGTGCAAGGCAAATGCCCTACCCACTGTGCTGTCGCTCCAGCATAGCATACTATCAACCTGGTATGAGCTTTGTAAAGTGTTATTTGAATATTATTCAATTTCTCCTTCACTTTTATTGTAGAACATAGTTTCGATGAAGCATAAAGAAAGATAATTACTCTCTTGGGTAACATGAGAAAGTTGAAGAGACAATAAAATTAGGAGTCTGAGAGATCTGATCAAGTAAAGCAACAGTTCTAAAGAGATGAAAAGCAGTTCTTGGGGACCAAATACCAATAATAAAAAATATGAGGAAAGGCAGATGTCTACTAATATATGTGGGAAAAACCCTCCCCCATAGTTCTGTTTGGCAGATGAAGAATGGAAAAGAGCAGAAAACATTTTGAATCCTTACTCAGAAAAAAAAAATAAAGGCTTGGAATAAATGTCAGAAGACATGACCTATGTAAAAGGTTAAAGAGATACATCGAAGGTTGGTTTGAACATGAGTGGGGAACAACAGGGCATTAGTGTGAAGATCTGTTGCCAGCAGGCTGTGAATAAACTCTGAACTGAGGACGGGAATGAAGCTGAAGGTGGCTCAGGCTTAGATATTAAGGCGGCAAGGCCTGAGAGCAGGAGTGAGTGATCAACTCAAGGCCCTGCTCAGAAAGGACCGTGCAAGGGCTGGGAGACAGGCTGGGGGCTGACTGCGAATAAACAAGATCAGCAGAAGCAGAGAGCTCTTAGCAAGCAAGAAAAAGGTAGTTTGGAGATGCCAACAATAATCGTAGGTAAATGCCATTTTTTTTTCCCTATGTGACTGATACCAAAGCTGAGTGAAAATGAGGGCTCTGGGCATCCATGTGGAATGTGGCACGTACACTCAAGCAAATGAGGAAAAGTGAAGGTTTTTGTGATCTAACCCTAAAAAAAAAACCCTAACTTTGGATCATTTTGCATGAGCAGGATAGTATGAAACACGGAATCCACACAACTTTTTCGATGGGGTTAACAAAGAAATAACAAGAATGGAATGCGCCTGTAAGGCATCAAGCTTCCCAATTTCCACTTTTTTTTTTTTTTTTTTTTGCTTTTTGGGTCACACCCAGCGATGCTCAGGGATTACTCCTGGCTTTGCACTCAGGAATTACTCCTGGCGATGCTTGGGGGACCATATGGGATGCCGGGGATTGAACCCAGGGCGCCTGCATGCAAGGCAAACGCCCTACCCGCTGTGCTATCGCTCTGGCCCCTCTACTTTTTTTTTTTTTTACAGAAGAGCCAAAGTCTTTTAAAGGCCAGATTATTGCTGCTTTGCTTGAAATCCGCTTCTGGCTTCCCCTTGAACTCAGCACTAGAATCAAAGTTCTGTAAGAGGTTTAACTCCGAAGTAGGGCAGTCTCCTGTGAGCTTTCTTAATCATCTCCCATCACCTGCCCACCAGCTCCTTCCACTTGAGGGATGCTTGTTCAGTCTTGCCAAGTACCAACTACTGGGAGACTCAGACACTGAAGAAAACAGCTCCTTCATTTCTTCAGGTCTCTGCTCAAATGTCAGCTCATTTGATAGGGCTTCCTGATTCCATTATGCTCCACTTCCACGTGACAAAGTTCTGCCCCACCCGCCAGGACAGAAACTCCCCGCAGGGCTCTCTGTGAATTTCTCACACCAGGTACCAATTACTTATGGAATGACTGGAATGTGGGAGATGGAGGGAACGGACACAAAGGAAGTTGGCATTTAGAGCCAGGGAGATAGTGTAGGATTTAAGATGCATATTAAGTATGTGGGACTGGAGCGATAGCACAGCGGGTAGGGCATTTGCCTTGCACGTGGCTGACCTGGGTTCGATTCCTCCATCCCTCTTGGAGAGCCCGGCAAGCTACCAAGAGTATCCCGCCCGCAAGGCAGGGCCTCGAAAGCTCCCGTGGCATATCTGATATGCCAAAAGCAGTAACAAGTCTCACAATGGAGATGTTATTGGTGCCTGCCAGAGCAAATCGGGGTAACAGTGCTACAGTACTAGGTATGTGTTTGACCTGATTTGATTCCTAGTGTTGAACTGCCTGTTGGACTTGCCTAGACTCATTGAGATTGGCTCCAGGGCCTCTGAACACTACCTGCATGGCAAAAATAGCACAAAACCAGTTAGCGTTTAGATGATTATGGAGGCAAGAAATGGGCAATAAGTAGTAGAACTCTTATTGCTAAAAGTAGTGAGTCCCCGACTTTTTTTTGGTTTTGAGCCACATTTGTGGCACTGAGGGGATACTCCTGGCTCTGTACTCAGGAATTACTCTGAGTTGTTGGGACCACATGGGATGCTGGGGATCAAACCCGGGCCAGCTGCATGCGAGGCAAGCACCTTATCTACTGTACTATCACTCTTGTCTCAGTCTTCATTATCACCCTCTCTTCCAACTGAGAGTTACCACCAGGCTAAGTCTATAGTAGTAAGTGAAAGTTTTTAGGACCATGGATAGTATTTTTGCCCCTTTTGGATTTTGGGCCACACCTGGCTGTGCTCAGGGCTTATTTCTGACTCTTGTTCAGGGGTCACTCCTAAAAGGGCTAGAAGGACTCTATGAGAGACCAGGGATCGAACCTGGGTTGGCTGCGAGCAAAGCAAATGTCTTACCTGATGCAACAGCACTTCACCCTTTGAGACACTTTTTAGGAAGGTCTGAAACTGGACTAACAGGCTATGATTAAGAGCCAAGATAAAAGATGAAACAGTAGTACCCTGATTTGATTTTCTAACCTCAGATACCAGAGGTTTCTCTACGATCAGATTTTATTTTCATTCATTTAACTCTTCATTTAAGTGTATTTTAGCCTGGGTATTGATTTCCAAAGCAGCCTGATAGAAGTGTTATTCTCCAATATTTTATCTCTGCAAGATAAACATTAATTCTAAAGACAAAAGCCAGCATCTACTTTTTAGACTATAAGGGACACTAGCTTATGAGTTACACACAATGGGCAGCGTTGTACGCATATTTAGACAGTAATGGAACAAAGGCTACAAGTTTCTAATTTCAAAACCTTCATTTAAAGTCCAATATGCCAGTTGTACTCAGTCTAAATAGCAAAGTATTAAGAATCTTCATGAAAGAAAATAGCTCTGAAGGGCAAAATCATTTTAAAAGAGCAAATCATACGATTTGCTGTGTGAAAATCTTCAGCTTCGTAATTTTCGAGGTAAAAAATGCAGAGTATCTCAGTGTATAAATTAATTTTCATTTCAAATTATACACTTGTTTAAAATCAATAGGCTATGAAACTCAGAATGAACATACTAACAAAAGTATTGAATCATAAAATTCCCTAACTAGAGGATGCTATTAAAAACTCCATATACAGAGCTTATCTTTCACTCTTTAGCTACAGGTCTGATTATAACTAAACCCTGAATTATATTATCTACTCTGTGACTCTTGCCTGTCTTGGGTTACCATACAGGAAGGCTGTGAAGATTCTTAGGATTATTTCTAAAAATCTGATATAAGAACAAGAGAACACTTAAGAATTAAGCACTGGATCCAAAATATGCTAATCCTTTTTTGTTAAGAAGTTGAATTAAGGAGATCAGTAGCTTTCAACTTAGGCTCTCAGGAAATTATATTCAGTATGAATTCCACCTCTAGCCTAGAGGCCTAGAGCAAGTTATATAAACCAAATTTCAATTTCCCCCTATAAAAATTGCAGCAATTCACAAGTTTATTATTTACACATGTCTACATTAAATGATTATTAGCACATAGCAGGCAACCCATAAAGGTAGATATATGTTGTGATAATACTTTTTAATGGTTAAGGAAATCATCATTGCTTAATATTTAATCTGAAAAGTTATTTTGAAAATACGTGGTCTTTGTAACCTCATTTAAGTTAAAGAGAATGTTACGACTTCTTGAGGTGACTCAAAATCTAGACGTGGGGTGTTATTAATTTGGGAAACAGTTTTTTAGAATACAGAGTTACTTAGAGGTATACCAGAGACCAATAATGTTAAGCACAGAAGCACACCTATATTGTAATTCTTATTGATTGGGAATTATTAGTAGCGTATGGCTAATAAAAAGCAAAGCTTTTCTAAACCCAGAACATCACACTTGCATGAACTGAAGAAATGACTGATCCTACTGCAATATAACATTGTGGGAAGAAGAGGAGGGAGCCATACTCCCTCCTTACCGGGGCAAGGTCCTGCAGGGGAGAGCACCGAGGTGCTGTAGAGGAGGGAGCCATACTCCCTCCTTACCGGGGCAAGGTCCTGCAGGGGAGAGCACCGAGGTGCTGTACCATAACCATAACAGTTCAACTGTATGACAGAATTCTCGGTCAGAGTTTTGAAATTTCATGTAGAAAAAAAAATCCAAAAGATGTTCAGATCAATTTAAATATTCAAAAAGCTCAGTCCCCATTCAGAAACAGATAAACAGTATATTTATTAAATGAGTTAAGACAAATAAACTTTACAAATAGACAAATAATAAAAGGCTCAGTGGCTAAAATAGATGGTAAGCATCATTGAAAGAAATCAACACCATCACGGTATCTCAGTTGGCTTACATGTGTAAAAAGAAATTTTCAAAGAGCAATTTCACAGAAATGAAGCCAGTTTTTTTCTTATAAACAAATCATCATTTCTTGGTTCAAAACTGACATCTGTTATGAAAATTACCATATCACATATTTGTAAGATGACAAGGAGTAACTCATCTTCAAAGTGCAAGAAAGTCTATTTATAACCACAAAAAAGGCAATGAAGAGGAGAAAAGGATTTTTAAAAAATATACAAAGATTAAAAACATTTGGGATGCAAAATTAAACAATTTTTTGGTTAGAGGATAAAAGAGTAAAGTGATTGAATTACAGATGCTGATTTCAGCTATACATACTATATAATGGGATCCAAGATCTTTAACAGCTTGCTTGCATTTTTTCTACTTACATAATGCTCTGGAAATTTCTCGTAGAAATTACAGTGTCTCACAGAGAGAAATACATACTAAGCATGTCCTGCTACTACTTCATGGATGTCTTAAGACCCGTTCATGGATTAGGGTGGGTGTAAAAAGCCATTGCCTTAAGTTGAAAAATGAATACTGTAAAAGCTCAATACAAATCCTCCAAAGCACATGCACGTCTAAATCTTTTGGAAATTACATTCATATTTAAGCATAACCAAAATAAAAAAGAAAACTGAAAGCATTTCCCTTTTCTCTATCCCCTATGCCCTGTAGGCTTCTCCAGTTGATAGGGTCAATTTTTAAGAGTTGAAAGGGTTCTTCAAGAGTCTAGTAGACTACCCTCATTTCGGGCAGATAATTTTTTTTCAAGGTCATGCAGCACATTTATGGCAAAACCAAGACTAGAAACCAGTTCTTGACTTCGAGCCTGGAATGCTTTCCAGCAGATCATGCTACCTCTTTTTACAGTGTGATTTGCTATAAATACCTGATGAATAAATGTACATTACATATGCTGACAGAGCCAATGTATTTCTAAGTCTTGCAGAAGATTACTGCAAAGGATTGATGGAGAGAATATGATTTCCCCCCACCCAACAAAAATATCAAGCACCATCCTAAGTTTCTTTGCTGGGTCAGCATTCCCAGATGTTGTAGTAGTCCTCCGTAAACTTTGTCAGCCTGAGGATTATTTATCTGGTGAAATCTGGGCCCTAACACAACGACAGTTCCTAAAAGGTAAAGACAGAGCAAAAAAAGGGAGTGGGCAGACAAAGGAAACACAGCTTAAGAATCCAATTGGTTTGGAGTTGGGCATTTCAGCAGATGGTTAACTGTTCTATCTAAATACATATTTTAGGTCCCTTTAAAACCTTTTTCATATATCTCATTTTACTTATTTGGCCACTTATAACAATAAACGTATCACAGACAATAGTGGTCATTCATGTTTCAAAACAGAGTATTTTAGACAAACTCAATCCTATGATGAATATGTCAAATGGTGAAATTGCTGTGATTTTCTTAATCTGATTCTATTAGGTTGCCATCGAGGAATTGAAGCGGTATTTCATGGGGCTGTTACCATCTTGAAATTTATTTCAATTGTGATTAAAGAGAACAGAATGATGCACCATATATGTAGAACTGAGTAAAGAAGCTGAAATTTCTTTTAAAAAAACATTGCTGTATATTTATTTAATAAAAGGGCATATTTATTTATGTTACAAACAAGTTTCAAAAACAAAAGAAAAACATGTATGCTTCTACTTATTAACCTTTTTCAAAATGCCAACAGCCCTCATGCTGTATGAAGGTTTCTAAGGATTTATTAGAAAAATCAATACAGTTCACTCACAGTTCACCAAGACACCACTGAACTAACATATTTAGACAAAAACAAAAGGGACTAAGGTTCTCTTATAGTTTGATTTAATTTGATTTGCCTGAAACAACAAAAGCATTTCAAGCATCTTTCATTATGTAGTTGATGTCTTGCATTAAACAATCTACTAAATTCTGAACAAAAGGTTATTAGCAAGTTTTCAAAAAATTTTAAAAATTAAACAGTTGTTTCAAAACCATTAAGTAGTAAATGTATTTAAGAAACTAATTAGGACAGATGCCATAACTTCATTAGAACACCACTGCTCATGTTTGTTTTGTTTTTTTGTTTTTTGTTTTTTTAAACAAAGCATTAGTGTTATCTATTTGGCTATTAGTATTAGCAATTTATCTACAATATTTAACAAGGTAAATTGTAGGCAAAAATTTAGTACAGTTTCAATAGAAACACCCCCCCCCTTTTTTTTTCCTGAAAATACAGCAGTATTTGAAGGACTAATTTTTCTCTGCATCAGTTATAAGGAAGCTTCCCACCTATGAACAGGAACAAAAAAAGTATCTACAAACCTTGTAAACAGATCTGTATCATTTATAAACATAAATAATCCAAATTATTAACAGCCAACAGCAGAAATTAAAGTATCAATTCAATGATCCAGGGCTCTTTGCCTGCTCAGCTTGCTCCTCCCACTCTCCCATCCAGGACTCCGATAAACTAAAGCTCTGCTAATACACTGTTCAGGACCATTCTCAGGTACTAACGATGATCCACAGGTCAACATATGCTGAGTTACTGTTTATCTGTCAGTTCATTTCTCCCACCCCCCAAAAAGCACCCTCAGTCTGGCAGAAAGCTTTGCTTTTTGTTTTTTAAAAAAATAAATCTACATTCGTACAAGTGTGTCTTCTGTTGAAGTCCAGAGACAAGAATACGATCTTGTCCGTCACAATATGTGAAAAGACCCAGTTTCAATTTGTTTCTTTACAATGCAGCTAGTGTGTTAACATTCAGCTTACAATCAGAGTGATGTTTCCAAACTATGTAGTGGGCTTCCTGGGGATGAAGAGGTAGCAGACTTGTTCATTTCTATTGTAAGGTGAATCCCGCTGTCAACGGCATTGTTATTTTTGTTGGGCGAGGGTGGAGGACTGGAGTTACGTTTTGTAGGAGCATCATCTTCAGCATCAGTGTCATCGATAAGGGGGATATGAGGCTCTGAATCTTCTATCCTAAACTCAGGATGTGTCATAAAGTTGTGAATTGAACTTCTTGATTCCGGTTTTTCTAACCCTTCATATAAAGAACTACGAAATGCATTCACCACTCGAATCTGCAAACACCAGAAAACACAGAAGGATGTCAGTACACTATTAGTTCAACTTAAGAATGGTTCATTTATGAGTCTGAATCCACAAACAGCTAGGTATGAGTGAATCATATTTGCATGTAATGCAGTGGAACTTGCAATACACTGTAAAAAAATGAATATTTTAGTAGGACACTACAGAACAACAAAGCCACATACTCTAAGAATTAAGAGGTAGAGAATTCAAATAATACTAAGAAAATCTCATTGTCTCTGGCTAAAAATTTAATAGCCATTTTATAGGATTTTTTCCCCTAAGAAACAAAAACAAAGACCAAACAAAAACAAGAACTTAACCATACACAAGCTTTAGCTAATTTTGTAAAATGAAAAAAAAAATGTAATTTTGGAAAACAATTCAAATAAGTTAAACAAAGTCAAGCACAGAGGGTTACTATATATCATGCTAGGAATTAGGGTGTCACCGACTATGAGAAAGCCAAGCAAATATAAGCTGAATGCCACAATGAACTCACATCTACCCCCACTCTTCCCTTAATTAAAAAATAAAACAAAGCTAAAACCCAAATAAATATCTATAAAATGCCATTAAACAGCTATAAATATTTGAGTATATGCCATTTATCTAAGTGTTAACATTTTCCCTCTATAATAATAGATCAAAACTACACAGTAGATTTCACTAGAAACAGATTTAAACAAAACAATCTGAAATTCAGTGAAAAGTTTTGGGTCATTTTTGAGTTTTTATACCGAAATGTATAACTTAACAATTCACCTTTTAAAGATATCTGACAAATAGATGAAAGGAGGAAATCTAAAAAAGATTTTCAGTATCTACTGACATCAGTAACTCAATAGCCCAGTGTCACAAAGAATTCAAAAAGGAATCAAATTACTCAACACCTGCTACATTTTAAAAATCAATACATCAGTTTTTGGTTTGATTCTCAAAAAAACTAGTAATGAAGTCACCATTTGACTTGTCTGACAATAACTGCAGAAAAGAAGATAGTTACCAAAATCTTAAGACTATGTTGATAACGAACAAATTACAAGTTTCTTCAAGTGGACATTTGTGTGCATTTTAGAAAAAACATGCTTATGTTTTTTTCTTTTTCATTTTTTTTTTGGGAGGGTTGGGTCACACCTGGTGATAGACCATGTGGTATTCAAGAATCAAATTGTGGCAAACTGCTTGAAAGGCAAGCCCCTTAACTTCTTTCCAGCCCTATGCTCACATTTCAAAATTTTATGTATATGATAAGTACATACTGCATAATAATTATAGTGGTTAATGTACCTGTATTTTCACAATTATCATTTATGTTTGTGATGTGAAAATAGGAGTATATCTCCTTAGCACGTGTCAGTTATTCAATACATTACTGCTACCTATAGTCTCACTGCTATCATTTGGTGTCAGAATGCAAATTATCTTGTGTGAATCAAGTCCTATACTCCTTGGCAAACATTCCCCTACTGTCCCTTCCTCTAGCTCTGTGGAACACTATTCTACTCTCTTCTTCAATATATTTGTCCACGGACTCCTCATTACAGGAATTTAGCCAAAGAAACTGATTCTAGGATCCTGAGGAAACATGGGAACTCCTGTGCTCATTAAAGCATTACTTATAACCACCAAGATAAAACATAATTGAAATGTTAAGAGACGGATGAATGGGCTATATACATATGATGAAATATTACTCAGCCTCAAAAAAGCAAACCATATGCTATTTACAGTAACATATGCCCTCACTGAAACATCTCAAGTTGTGTTCCCAGATTTGCCCAGACCTCCTAGGTTTGGGGAAAACATTTTTTTCCATAGTTAATTTTTTTCCCCCATAGTTAATTAGTCCTTTGTGCAGAGAAAGGGTGTAACACTGTTGAGTGAGGGAAACAAAGGTTAACAGATTTCCTCAACTATAAAATGGCAAAGCTACCTACCTTATATATTATGAAGATTAAATTATAACAGACAAATTTATAACAGTGTAACACTCATAACTATCAATGTCAGTGCTTTCAACCTTTAATATTTAAGATCCTCTTTAAAAATTCTGATTCAGTAAAGGTCTGACATATTGCATTCTAACAAGCTCCCTAGTGGTACTGAAGTTGCTGGTTCGTGACTCGATTTTGAACAGCATGGATCAACCCTGCCCCCGTGTACCTTATCACATGCTCTGCTACGATTCTGGTCTGCTCAGGTGCTTGTACTTTAATCCCTTCATTTGTTAAGGCGATCACTGCAAATACACTTTCAATTTCCTTTACTGATCACTTCGTCTTGACTAAGATGTGAGTGCTTTATATATGGCATATAAATAACACATGCTAAAGAATAATAATTTAGCTGCCTTTCTTCTTTCCTCTCTGCTTCTGGGTCACACTTGGCAGTACTCAGGGCTTAATCCAGGCAGTGCTCGGGAACAACATGGGGGTCCTGGGACTGAACCTGGATGGACTGCACTCAAGATAAATGTCTTACCCACTGCATTATCTCTTCATTTGTTTAGTGGCTTGTCCTCAAAGCTTACAGTGCCATCTCAATTTTGGTTTTGGGTCACACAGTACTACTCAGGGACTACTCCCAGCTCTGTTCTCAGGGGTAGCTCCTGGGCTGCTCAGGGGAACAGGTGGGGCAGGGGATCAAATTGGGGTTGGTCTCGTATGAAACCAGTGCCCTTATCTCTGCGCTGTACTCTCTCCAGTCCTGCACATTTTACATGCCAGACAGTTAGCAAGAATCCTTTCCCCTTCAACTATAGATTTTTTAAAAAGCAAAGAAATAGCCTTAAAAACAATCTGCTGGACAATGGCCAGTTTGAATACAGATGAATTCAAATGAGAGGATCAGCCAGCAATCCTCCAAGGCGGGTGACTGACACCAGTGTTTCTCAACTGGGGACCCAATGGAAGAAACAGGGTTAAGAAGTGGGGGTGGGGGACACTTGGAAAAAAGTCGATTCACTAGTGCAGATAATCCTGAAGTTGGTGCTTATTTGGTTTTGCTGCTAGTACTGCTCGAACAGACACAGAGAAATAATTAACTGGGCTGAGTTTTGACTAGTCAGGACAGAGAGGTGTATTGAGGAATCAAGGGGAAATATATACAGAATTTAGGACAAACGTGGAAGCTTACAATCAGCAGGTATCTAAGAGGGGCAGAATGTAAGGGAGTAGGTGTTTTTATGCCTGCACCCTGAAACAGGTGAGACTTTTTAGATTAGATGCCTTTAAACCCAAACTTGTAAATTTGGAAATTTTTTTTTCCTGTCTGAACTAATTTATTATTGTTAAACAGTGGAGCCTGAAAAGGCATTTCAGGTATTTTACTTTGCCTACTTTACAAAAAATGAGAGAGAGCAACCAAGTGTTTGGGTACCTAATGTGTACCTAAGAGGAGAATCTGTGGACAAGAGCTGTACAGCTAATCTCAGCAGAATAAAATGATTCCTGAGATTAAGACTAATGTAGCCTCTTTCTCGGAGTGTGCTGCTTAGTAATAACACGACAGAATTCCAATCAGCAAGGCAAGAGAACAGCTTGGGAATATTCCAAATTCCAATACACTTAAAAAAAAAAAACTCATATTAGATACAATAAAAACCTAGGTTAATCAAGGGTTTCTGAACCAGATATATTTTATGTTCTACTCATAGAGAACACAAATAACAAAGCGCCCTTTATGGAATGACATTGAATTTGTTTATACTTGCTCTGATCTTTATTATTTCCTTTAAGTAAAATTCTCAGTATTCTGTTTTTTTTTTTCCCCTTTTTGGGTCACACCCAGCAATGCTCAGGGGTTACTCCTGGCTGGGCACTTAGTTATCACTACTGGCAGTGCTTGGGAGACCATATGGGGAGCCGGGGCTCGAACCCCGGTTGGCCACGTGTAAGGCAAATGCCCTATCCACTGTACTATCACTCAGGCCCCATCCGGAATAATTATAAAAGCACAACTGCGTGCCAACTATTGCTAATTTTATTCAACCCTTTAACTCAGTTTCTTTAATGTCTACTATGATGTACTATGAACAATATAATCATAACTCTTAAAACTAAAGTAAGTTCAAAAGCAACTGAGTCAAAATACTTTGAAGAGTAAATTATTCAACAGAAAAGGCAGCACTGTGTGAAGCATCTACTGTGGGGAGAAAATAAACGAAGGAATTATCAAATATTTTTAAGATACTGCAAATGAGTATCAAGGTAAACAGTGTACTAACTTTAAGTAACAAATCCAAGCAAGACCATTTTCCCTACAAATTACCTGTTTTCCAAAACAACTTATGGTATGAAAGAATAACATTACTGCTCAAAATAAGGCACACAAGGAAACAGCTTTGAAACAATATTACTTTTATCAGTGGCTAGTATCTTACCCTACCTTCTACAATGAGCTTTTTCACTTTTTGAATTTGTAATCATCATTATTTTACTATGTATATTATTAACTAATGAACTGGTAAAGTAAAAAAATACTTTATAATGAAACAAAACCTCATGGGTATTTGTATATGGAATTTTCTCAAAGTGAGGGAAGTCTAATGTTTATTTTCTGGAATTGGAATCAACAAAATGTTTTCTGTGAAAAGACACTATATATTTTAGGATTTATGAGCAACATCCTCTTGCACAATTACTCAACACTTCCACTGTAGTGCAAAACATATTGTAAATAGCTTTTATGGGCATGGCTTAAATGAATGGACATGGCTGTACTCTACGTAAAATATTTTCCAAAACAAGACCGGTGTGATTTGACCCATATGCTACAGCTTTCCAATCCTAGAAGACCAAATTTTCTCTCAATTTTTACTTTCTAAAAATATTTAACTATTTAACAAATTTATTAATGGTAAAGACTGGATCTAGAATGATATGAGTGATATACTTTACGATTACAGAAAAACCGTAAAATGTTTTCTTTAGAAATCTTTAAAAGATCTAAGGGGGGGGATGACCTTTCTTTCTTTCTTTTTTTTTTTTTTGCTTTTTGGGTCAAACCCAGCGATGCTCAGGGGTTACTCCTGGCTTTGCACTCAGGAACTACTCCTGGCGGTGCTTGGGGGACCATATGGGATGCCGGGGATCGAACCCGGGTCGGCCGCGTGCAAGGCAAACGCCCTACCCGCTGTGCTATCGCTCCGGCCCCTGGAATGACCTTTCTAGAGATGTTTAAAATCCAATAGTTGATGAAGTTGAAATGGAGAATTATTTCTTTACTAAGGATTCCAATAAGTCTCAAGAGAATCTGATATCCACAGGTATTCTACCCATGACATATTCGATATGCCAAAAAACAGTAACAAGTCTCACAATGGAGACGTTACTGGTGCCCGCTCGAGCAAATCAATGAACAACAGGATGACAGTGCTACAGTGCAGTGCTATTTTCTATCAGGCTAGTAACAAAATAAGAAAATAAAACATTTCTTTGACTATATTAACACTGTTAGTTCTAGAGCTTATTGATGTATACCCAAAGAACGCTTCAGCAGAAATGTTGAAGATAATGACTAAAAGCAGTACGATTAACTGTAACTGTTAGTATTATACCAATATCCTCACGACTAACATTCGCATTAGCTCCCGAATACTTCCTACTGTTCCCAGAACATGAAACAAAAAACAATCTTGAAGCTCCAAGCAACAACAAACCTCTCTGCACCAGTCTGAGGCAGACCTCTACTTCAGAGTAACCACACTGGCCCTAGCTTTAGGTAGAGCTGTGCAGCAGGAAAAAAAATGAGCAGCTGTGGTTAGATGTCTTGAAGAAAATGACACTGTCTGATAACTGCCTCAAGAAGCTGATCAAGTAGAGAATAAATAAGGAGAGAAAACTTCAGTGTGGGACAACTGGCCTGGATTCTACAAAAAAGTCAATGTCATGGAAAAACGAGAGAGAATGGATTCAGTTAAGGTAAAGAGGCACGGAGAGTGTAGAAAATCCTTTCTTGGATCCTGAATTAAAAAAACGTTTTGGTGGAACGGGAGAAATCTGAAAAGGGTATTGGAGTTAAGTCTGAGTGATAATATTATAGGAAACTTCTTATTCTTAGGGTGTGTGTATATGCTACGGGAATTTGAAAACGAGGCTGTTTCCCGCTCTCCCTTCTGCCCAGACAGACGGCAGCCTCAGCCTCACTCCGAGACAGACACCCCCACAGCTGGCTCTCACCCACGAGCACGCAGCCGTGGCCAGAGTCTAAGGAGAGCTGAGATGTGGGGCTGCTGGGGACAGTCAGAGAGAGGCCCAGCGACAGGGTACAGAGGAGAAGCACCAGCAAGAGGATACAAGTGACAGGATTCCACCTGCGGAGTCCGGGTCAGAAATGCGTACACCGGCAGAGGGGGAAGGGCTCAGGGAAACAACCCAGACCACGCTGGAGGAGACTGGGTGTGGCAGTCTGGAGCAGCCAGAGAGAGACAGGGCCAGTGATGTCGTACACAGGTCAAAGGAGAGGCCTGGACCCCGGGAGGAACCTGGACCCACCTACTTAAAATGTACAATAAACTCTAAGCTGAGCTTTGGGGGTTGGAGGGTGGAACTGAAAAATGAAAATCCATGGGATCTTCCATTTTCCAAAAGCTCAGAAAATTAAGACTGGAGAGATAGCACAGTGGGTAAAGTGCTTGCCTTCCATGCTGCCAACCCAAGTTCTAACTCTAGCAGCCCAGATGGTCCCTTAAGCACTGCTAGGAGTCACCTGACCCTCACTGGGTATGACCCCAAAACAAAAGCCAAAAAAAGAAAAGAGAAGGAAAGAATGTGTATGCCGACAGATTAAGCAGAACACCATCAACTACTCAGCAGCAACTCTAGATGAAGGGCAGGCGTCCATGATCTTCTCAAAGATATCTTGTCTACAGGTTTAAGATTTTTTTAAACTGAAAATTTGAAACTATGGGATGGAGGGAATCTTTCTGAATCGAGTCTGTCAGCCTCCTTCTTAAGGGCGCAAAGAGAGCCCTATTTTCCAGATTCACCAGCATTTTCATTTTATTAATCTTTAGCACTAAACTATGTCACTGACATCTTTTTTCCCTTCCTTTTCCCCTTTCTTTCATTTTGGGGTCACATCCAGTGGTGCTCAGGAATCACTCCTGCCAGTGCTCGAGGAACCGTAAGGAGTGTCAGAGATGGACTCCGGTCAGCTGCGTGCAAAGCAATCATCCCACCTGCTGTGCTATTGCTTCCACCTCCACACCTGCTTTTTAACATACATTTTAAGCACATTTTTGTTCAGTCGGGATGGGGGAGGGTCACTCCTGGCTAGTAGTAGGGGACTGAGCTGTACTGGAGATGCGAAGTGTTTAGTCCACTGAGGTCTTTCTCTGGTCCCTCAGTTGTTAAATCCTATCACAGATCATCTTGAGAGTAAGCTTTTTCAGGTAATTTCCCTCAACATTCGAGCACAGGTCAAGAACTCTATCATAATATATCCTGTCTCATTATTATTCCGACATTCCCAACTATTTACTGGTTTCCTTTACTAGACTGCAGTTCTGTCTCTGCCCCAGCATATAGCGAGAAGGCCCAATACAGGTGCCTGCAAAGTATTAGCGGAGAACCACAACTGCAAAGTATTAGTGACACAACTGCAAGATAAAGAAGGGTTGAGTGGTAAGAAGCCCTTATTTTTAGGAACAGCATAAAATCCACGGGAACAGGGATCAGGGAGACAAAAGCCATTAGTGTCCGAGGTATAAGGCTAAGTATTTTCTGTCTACCATCTGTTCAAGTAGGTCGTGCCAAGAACCATTTTCAAAGTAAAAATTCTCATCTGTCTATGTAGGTAGATGTACATTCCTAATGTGACAGGGTAGGTTTGTCTTTACAGCACTCTCTCCACTTTGCTGTCTATCATGTCACTGTGCTTACTGGCAGTTTGCCTATATGTAAAATGGAGCTGATAGCTGTTCTGCCTGTTTTACACTGTTAAAAAAAAAAAAAAAACTAGGCGAACATTATAAAGGCACTGGAAAAATAGTCCCAAAACAGCAAAGATTCTTTCTCTTCCCAGTTTCCCAAGGTTCTTTTAGGTCCTACTTGCCCACTTGATTCAAGACCAAATGAGAACAATTTGCCTCTGCCCAAACAAGAAATTAATCCTAATAATTAATAGATTAATAGTCAAAATTAGTAGTCAAAATTAATCTGACCATGGCAGAGGTCAGAGGTTGAGAAGTGGAATACAGGAACAGGTAGGCTTATCTTTAGTGTCTTCGATGTATTGAAAGCCCACCATAAAATTAAGAGCCTAAGTCACAGCTACAGATGATAGGTCTGTAAACCTGAAAGAAAAGCGGTTATTCTCATCACTTATGGACACATTATAGTTCAATAATAAATCACACACTTTCCCTACTTCTTTTAAAACTGAACTTTTCTTACCTAGGAGAGAATTTTTGGTTAAACAAATTATACAACATCCACAAATACCATAAAACTCTACATTAATATAGAAACACTTAAAAAAAAAAAGGGAGTGGGGAGACAAAAATCAAAGCAACCAGCCTAAAATGGCAAACAACTGGCTCCATACTGGTCAATTTTACTCATATAATATGTTTATTTTACAAACAGTTAAGAATCAAGATACTACCTTCATTTTCAGCTTTACAAAGTCTTTTTTTTGGGGGGGGTTCTATTAGATCAGTTTCAAATCACATGCTTCTGGGAACCATGCAGCACAAACATGTTTAAAGGCATATACTCAAAAATTTATAGTAGTTTCACAAATCCTAAGCTACAATTTTATTCCCCATATTAATTGTCAAGAGTTACCATGGAGATAAGCTCACAGATTTTTCTATCTAATCTTTGGTTGCAATTGTTCCGCCTGTTATCTATCCCGCTCAGAAATAAAACAACAACAATGACAACACTGTAAGGTCTCAATCCACTTACGAAAAGAAAGCTTTATGAAAAGCCTGAACAATGAATTTAAACATTAAGGAGAAAATGGGAAACGTTAGGTGTGTGAAGTAGGAAATGTTAATTTCATGCACTTAGGAACACACACTCACACCCCACAGTAGTAGAAGCAGTAGAAGAGGAAAACACTACATGTGTAGGGGTAGAAATATTTGTTACATCATGATGCTGGCTGGCGATGGAGGGTTGCCGCCTTAGAGCCCCCTGAATGGAACTTCCACTCTGGAAAGCATTCACTACATCCATCTGCAAGGAATCAGAGATTGTGACAGCTTGCTCAGCAAGAGAGAGAGAGAACAAGAGAAAGGACCATTCCATCTATCAACATATAAAAAGTAAAGAAAAAGGCACTTTTCATAGAGCAGATAAATAGGCAAGAGTAGCATTTTGAGATGAAGGGTGGGGGGAAAGCTAGGAAAAAAGTTGCTTTGGGGCATAGAGTCTTTTGTGGTCAGTTTAAACTTTCACTCACTCCAGGCACCAGTACTACTTTTTGAAAGAATTAAAGTTTTGTGGCCACGGGTTGGGAAGGCTAGAAAGGAAGCCAAGGAGCACATTCAAAACTCCTCCCCAGGTGCAAAAGCCCTCGTCTCCCGCTCCCGGCATCTCTCCTACCTCGCTACCAAGCCCATACCTGTGTCTGGATTCTGTTCAGACCTCTAAACCACAAGATCTGGCCACGCCGCAACTCCCTCTCGGCGTGATCAATCTCTTCCACATCCTCTGCTAACTCCTCCTCAGGTATTTCTTCCTTTTGTGTTCCATGACCAGCTTCTTTTAGGAATTTTAAACGGCTAGTTGGAATTGTTGAAATAAGCTACAACACAGGGGAAAGATCTCAGAAATGAATCGTATCAACAAAAATAAACCTGACCAATTTTAATCCAAAAGGAATGAAAGCTGCAAGCGTGTCCAACTCTCTTCGGCCAATGAAGCACTGAGGTTCTGTCCATCAGGAATCCCTTCTCCCAGCAAAAATAGTCTTCTCTTAGCTACATGAAAGATTCACGCGGGAAGGGTAAAAAAAGCTTTCTTGAATGGAAAAATAATTACTTTCTTTTTCATACTTTAACATCAACATTCAAACCAGTAAATTATGCAACCATGCTTTGATCTATTAACTACCTTTGTATCAAAACAAAATGGCAGGTAGGTTTACTGGATGCAAAACAAGGTTCCATTCACTAGTGCTGTAAAAATTTAGTGAGAAGAAACAGACCAAGATTCAAAAATTCCCTAAGGCTAGATTGAAAATCATTTTGATTAGCAAATGTACTTCCTTTTATGAATTTAACTTACTGAACATTTTATTAGCAATGATTCATAATGACACCAAAAAGGAACAGATGCCATTGGAAACATAAAGGACACCAAAAGAACCCAAAAAAACGTATAATCATTTCTATCAGTAATCAATCCCTCAAGAATTGGCATTTCTGAAGGGAAAGAGATGCAGTCATATATAGAACTTTCGGAGAACATTTAGTTCAACCACCTAATTTCACAGATGTGAACAGGTTCAATACATGCAACATGGGATGCATAGCTCATGGGATGACTAAGACCTTTGGTTTCCTGACCATCTAAAGCAGGGATCATTCTAACAAAGTACAAGTCAACAGGAGGTGTCAAGCAAAGACAGTAACTGATGTCTGCAGAGCATGTATACTGTACTGAATTTCATCTTCCTGAAATCAGCCATATTTTTTTTGGAGGTGGTGGGATTGTTTTACCTACGAGGGAACATTATGAAATAATTAGAGTGACAAAAGAAAAAGAAAGGTGGACTAAATATGGATCCTACTTAAAAGACTCAAAGAGTTCTTCAAAATTAGTTATGAGAAACCTCAGAACCTAGACACAGAGTATTAAAAAGAGCGAGAAGGCACATATAGATTGAGTTAACTTTAAGTAAACCTGGACGTTTGGCTTGACTTACATGCTGAATGGGAAAGAATTCATTCATACAAGTTATACTGAAACTTAGGTTCATGTTCATTTAAAAAATGTTGCTACAAATTCATTTCCAGTTGATTTCTTATTAAGGTAATGAATTTAAAATGAACAATGCACACATTATTACCACTTATCTTAGAAAAACGTACATTTGGAAGTCAGTTATCTAAAACAAAGTGAACTGCATTTTATTTTTCAGGCATTGTATTTTATACATACTGCTAAATTCATTCAATCCTAATATTCAGTGATGTCATTTTTCCAGATATTTCTATGGAAATATCATTAATTCTATGAAAACAGTCTTCAAGTCAACTGAAACTCAGTATTTTTCTTATGCTACATTTTAGTAAAAATTAAGTAACTAAATTATTAGGTCTGAAGTATACAATATTTTCATATTTCAATAAAAACTTTCATTTTGAAAATGCAACAGATCACAGAGCAAAAGATATTAGCATCATAAACAGTTACAAAGACTCTATTAGACATCTCAAGTTCTTTCAAATAGGTGTAATCATAATAAGCAGCAAGTGACATATTAGGACAAATACTACATTAAAATACAAACATATCCTTGCATTAATGACTTTTCTTGGCCCAGAATGGTTATTTAGAATCAAGTAACAGAACTCCTTAAAAAAATACACATGAGAAATTTAAAAAACAAAAAAATCGGTATGAATTTGAATGAAAAAAAAAATGGTAAGAATTTTACCTGTCCCCAGAGTAATGTTCCCATTCCTAGGAATATGGACCAGAGCCACTGTTCTATCGAAAGTTCTGAACAACTGAAAGGTTTTCCGCCAAACTGCACGATTATTATCTGGAAGAATAATAGTAGATTTATTTTAAATCTTAAACATTTTTAAAGCATGTACTTCAAAAACGACGCAAATTTGTGTCTTTTAAATCTAAAGCAGAATAACTGCTACTTGAAGTATTTCAAATACATCCCAGCTGAAAACAAGACAAATGAAATAAAGTAAAATCTCTGCCCCAACTTTTAAATGCATATTTTAAGATTATGCTCACCAAAAAAGAAAATAATTAAGAAAATAGATTATTTTCAATCCATGTGACTAGATTTTTCTGGAATTCTCTAAATAATCTATGCTTTTCCACAAAATGTAAAGATATATACATATTATTTTAAAAAACGTGTCTTGTTTTCCTTTACACATCTGTTTATTCCTACTTTACATTTAGACATCAGGACTAATATGGGCTATGGGAGTTGAAGAACAATTTGCATGTGCTAAAAAATACTGTCAGGTCTGGTGGCAGGAATTCAGAATATGCTCCCTTTAAGAGGGGAGAGAAATCCAATGAGATGCATAAATAAAGTTCTTAATACAAGCTCAAGCTTCCTTTTTTATTAAAAAAAAAATGATTTTTTTAAATAGGAGCCACTCCCAGAGAAGCTGGATGGAAATGCATGGGATCATTGTGGAGACGTCCAGTGGAAAAAAGGGTCATTTGTGGCGGGGCCATGTGGTCAAGTAGCTCAAACTCAGTACTGCAAATGCTAGGCATGTGCTTTACAACTTAATCTTTCTCCACCATCCCCCTTCTTATTTTAAAAGAGAAACAATGATTTACATGATTAATTTAGCTTAAGAATGCTTTCATTTTAGATGTGGAAGATACGAAACAATGATTTGTTTTAAGAAATTCTGAAAACAAGCAAGCAAGCAAGCATTCACATTCCTTAACATATACCAATACAATACATATAAATAAATGTGTAGGAACACTTTCTCCCTGTGTTCACTCAGCATTAGAATGTTGTCTTTTAAATTTATAAAGACGGACTGAATGAGGTTCAGCAATTTTCTAGTAACCACAGTGTTGCTTAAGAATCTTTGAGTTGCTAATTTAAAATAAAGGGAGTTGACAAATCAAGGCACTAAGGCACTTAAGACTATTTAAGACTTCATATGTCCTGTCTCTCATAATTATATGACACGATCTAATGTAATTACCCCTAGTTTAAGGATAAAGAAGTTGTAGTTTATTAAGGCCACATACCAACTAAGAGGCAACCCTTGATCTGACCTCAGTAGAAGCAGTATATTGAAGACTCTCCAAGGGATAAAAGGAATTGGCAGTTATTTCCTAAATGTATTTGTATAAGAGCAACTCAAAGACATAGTAGTTCATGTAGTTTGAAAGCAGCAATTCTGTGTTAATTACTTTACAGCAGGAAAGTATATCAGTAATAAATAGACAGTGGCTGTTTCACAGGCCACACTCTGAGTAGCGCTGGCTTATTTTGTAAGGCACTGAAGAATAATACCTAGCACTTTTGGATATACAGTCATTTATCAGATTGGCTTGTAGAAAGATATATTTCTGCAATCCTCATCTTATAAATTAAAAACAGATAAAAATAGTTCTTTGTTTTGGGTGGGCTGTGGGGTGGCTTGGGTCATAGCTGGCAGTTCTCAGTGGCTATTTTTGGCTCTGTGTTCAGGAACGATGCCTTGTGGTGGTCAGGAGACCGTATCTGGCGCTGGGAATTTGAACCCTAGGACCAGTGGGATACAAGTTAAGTGCCTTAAGCATGGTACTGCCTCTCCAGCCCCCAAATAGTCAACAGCAATGGAAAGTTGTAATTTTAACATGTTATGAATGATCCTTATAAACTTTTAAATGATTCTTATAAACTTTTAAATATTTCCAGAAACTACCTGTAAGTAAGCAATGCTTCCCCTAAAATACAGAAACTTCAAAGCTAAGAGAGAAATGGCTTTTAGAAAACAATTCTGGGTTTTGCAACCTATAGTATACAAGGTATAGGCTCACTAAATTGCTGACAAGTCTTTGACCTTTGGAAGCAAGCACTGTCACTGACTGCATTGTTGAAAAATCCAATTAAAAAATTTCAAATCCTATTTATACTGACTTCCTGCACTGATTTCAGCGTCTATTAGTAATAATCATTTGCATAGAAGAGTACCAGAGAATCCAAGGCAATATAAACACATAGGTGTAACAGACAGCTTTATAAAATCATCATAATGCAACATGATTCTAACTTTTTCCTTCAAATGACTTCTGGAAAACTGAGGATAATTTCAGTCTTTCTTATCTAATCTCAAATCTACTCCTGTATCCCATTTTAATATTTCCTTTCCTATTTTGCACCAAAAATATTACAAAAACTGAAAACTAGCACACACCAATTCAGCACGCAGTCATTTCAGAAGGATATTCATTAGAAAAAGCATTTAAAGATGTTTGGTAATAGAAATAAAGCTATTATTTTATTTAAAACAATTTTTACAACTACCATTAACTGTTAATAATAATCACTCTAGCTAAATCAGAATTGGTTAATGATAAATAATCTTATAACAAAATTTATTAGTTAGAATGATCAGAATTAGAGTGAGCTTAGGTATTGCAACCATAGAAGCAGTGTGTAAATCAAATAGTATTAGCTTAATACATACTTTTGGGGTAGACTTCAAGGGCAAGGCACATTTCTACTTGCATTATATGCAAAGATGTTTAAAAGATTCCAATCATGTCAATACAAAGGAGCCCCCCACAAGTATCAAGAAATTTCTGGATTCCCTGCTTACCTAATGTCCTCCACATAATAATAAAATTTGAAATGATCTTTTCTAGTTACCCACCTGTACCACAAAAGTGCCTAAAACAATTGTGCAGAAGATGGCATTATTAAAGATTCCTTCAAACACATTTCTTTCACCATGAATTTTCCGGGCATTGATTTCGTTGAAAAGTTGCATGAGCACAAAGGTATTGAAAACAATAGTGTAATGTTCCGAAGGGGGAGCATGCAAAGGAGCATTTCTTCCACTGTCAATATCAAAAAACTTTTCCCCTGAAAGAATGAAAAAATAACTATTTTTGTAATTATCATAAAGAATAACATTACAAGAAAGAGTAACAAAACCTAGTCAGATACCTGATTTCAAATGCACAGAGTTAGAAAGGACCCAGTACTTTCTTGTACAACTCAATCTTGCTTTATGAATAAGGAAGTCAAAACTACCCCAAACTATGTCGATAGCTTCAGGATCACAAATCTAAGATGGTGGCGGCAGAGTCGGAACAAGAACCGGGCTCTCGTCACTTCCCCCAACAATTTATCATAAATCCTGCCCAAATTTACTGTGCCTACTAAGAAAGAGGAGAAATCAAAAGACAAACAGGGATTCAGGGATGGAACTTAGATTCCTAGAAAACTTGTAATATTCAAACATCTGGGATATTAGCTTGGAAAAGAAGCCTTATTAGGCATTGAAATCTTACCAGCGAACAACAGAGTAAAGACAACTACAAGTTGATAGAATGCATGGCCCAAGATATTCTTCATCATTGTGCGGGAGATGAGAGGCTTATTTCTACCATAAGGTTTCCGAAGCAAGAGAGACTCAGTGGGGGGTTCAGTTGCCAGAGCCAAGGAAGCGAGCGTGTCCATTATGAGGTTTACCCACAGCATCTGCACAGCTTTAAGTGGTGAATCCTAGAAAAGATAGTTTTCCTAATAGATATCCACATCTCTTCAAGGACTCAGCAATTTTCAGAAAGCCTTAAGGACTTAAAAATTTAAGACGGAGAACGGGATCACAATTTATTATTAACTAACCTGAAATACTGGGATTTACCTTATTTAAATATGTCAGTACTTAAAAAAAAAAGCAGGTTATACTTGCTTTTTCTTTAAAAAAGACGAAAGTTTCTGAGGCTGGGAGACAGTACTAGAGTTAGGGAGCCCGGCATGTGCTGGAGGACCTGGGTTTGATTCCTGATACCACATGGTCCCCGAGCACTGCTGGGGGGGCCCAAGCCGCAGCACATCCTCGAGCCCTCATGCTGAACCAACAGTCTGGTGGGTGCGGTGGGGCCCGGGACGCCCTGAGCACCATTTGGGAGGAGGCCACCCCACCCAAAACAAACAAAACAGAGAACAGAAAAAAAGAGACAAGTTTCAAGAAACAAATGGTCAACCTACTTGAGTAATACAGGCACCCGTGAATGCAACGATCACGGCCACCACATTCACAGTTAGCTGGAACTGCAGGAATTTCGAGATGCTGTCATAGACATTTCGTCCCCACATAACCGCTTTGACAATGCTCGTAAAGTTGTCATCCGTGAGAATGATATCGGATGCTTCTTTAGCTACATCGGTTCCGGCAATACCCTAGTAAAGGAAATTCTGTGAATTAGACTAAGTGTTTAAAATACGAATCTTAAAGAGCCAAAAGGGTAACTTCAAAGGATCAAAATATTTACTGTGACACTTAACACTGACGGAAGGTGATTGTAGTTGTTTGAACACATCTCTCACAGTCTACCTGAGCAGAAATGGAACGTAATGAACGAAGCACTGAGGGTAAAGCTTCTACTGGGTCCGAGGGGCCGGAGACAGAGCTCACTGGCAGAGCACATGCCTCGCCTATGAGTTCAAGCTCTGGCACCTCTCAAAAAAACGAGGTCAGAGACAGAAGTGGACAATGGCATCACACAACTTCTTTCAAAGTTCACACACAAATACAATATTAAAAACTACAGTATGTCCAAGACAAAGTCAGTAGAAAATGTGACAGTGCAAAAAAACCTTGGGGGCTAGAATGAAAAACCAGGCATACCTTAGTTAATTTTTTAATTGAACTGTACTTAGGAGATAGACCATATTTTTATGATACACTGAAGGTTTGTAGCAAACTTGCCTTGAGAAAATCATGGACATATTTTGGAAATTTCATAACATTTCAAAGCTTATTATATTATGCTGATCTAGGATCACAATCTTATAATACTGCTAACAAATAATCACAAAGGCTCTGGTGATGGTATTTTTTTAAAGCAATCAACACTTCTGAGAAAGTGTGTTCAAACTACGGTACGTACATTTTTTGGTTAACTACTATGTCACTGGGAAACCAAAAATTTGGTGTGACTCACTTCGCTGATCCTAGAAAGGAGAATTCTAAGTCAGCACCAGGGACAAGAAGAGAGGTAACTTTTCTCTTATGAAAGCCAGAACGGGGTAGCACTGGAAGGAGGGGTAACAGTAAGACTGAAAAGGGTGAATTTCTTAAAAGTACATAAACAAATACTTAGACTAAAGTGTTTGACTAAGCAAATACTTGGGGTCAGGCCGAACTAAAAACAGCAATGCCCTTCAACAACCGAATGGTATGGATCAACAGAAATGAAATACAACTATAACTAGTAATAAAAATTAGTATCATAAACACAATGATAAAAATAGAGTTAAAATAACAAATACTGACTTGTATCCCAGCACTAAAAAGACAGGGCAGTGGGATGACAGTGATCTTGTTTCTTGCCCTGCACTAACTGATCTGTTCACTAATCTGTGATATTCCACTCAGTGAGGGTCTTATAATTTACACACTTTTCTCTATGTGTGTTCACAATAAAAAGTAAAGGCCATTTGGTGCCCAGAATTCCTTCAAAAGGAATTTATGCAATCAGTCAATTTGCCTCTAACCTGGAAGAAGGCTGACTTTTACCTACTAAAGAGGGTATGAATGAGTATATCTACATTAAAAGGGACAAAATATTGTGGCCTCCAGGAGTAATTTATTTTTTAAAAAAGTGGTTAAGAGTCACTGTGCTTGACTGTGAAACCCATATTACTCAGGAGCGCCCTCAACTATATCTGAAGATTTTTAATTCCAGAGGAAAGTCCTACGAATACTGAAAAATTAAGGTTCCCTGAAGTAAAGAAAATTACTAATTTTACTGAGAAGTTTTTGTTTGACAAGTCCTGATAGTTAGTTCTAAGACTACTTAGTTTATCAAGCGTATACAGGTGAAGATGCAAAGACTGAAAGATGCCTCTCTAAGAATGGACCTGACATCTGAAGACTGCACCCAACTACAGAACAAAGACTAAGCCACGTAGCATATGGAAGTATGGATTTTGCAGAGAAAAAAAAAATTAAACTGTTTCTTTAAAAAGTGCATCAAAGAGATAAAAGGATATAAGTAACAAAGGAAAACTTAGATGCCCAAATCTCTTGGAAATTAAGTACATAACAAAAATGAACAATAAGAAAAGTTGAAGAATAATTTCTTTTTAAAATTAAAAAAAAACTATTAAGGCACCATGATTTTTATAGGTGAGTTACCTATACTATTTTCATAGGTAACTATAAGTGCGTTTCAGGAGTACAATGTTTCAACACAAGTCTCGGTGCTAATGCTCCCAAATTTCCTCCCACAACCCAAGCGGCTTCCTTGACAGCCACATCTTGAAGTTTGGTTATTGTAATTTGGATCTCCTGCCTGCAGTACTACTGGCGCTGTCCATTATATATGTGTATCTAGACATGTATCACATATGTGCATGTATACCTACCACACCTCTGTGCCATCGATGTGCTCAAGGTCCCTGCCTTCTACCTGTTACCTCAGAGAAGCTGAACAACTATTTCTAAAAATAAAGTAACTGCCAAGGTATGACACATAAAGAATCCAAAAAGACCCAAATATAGGGTGGGGATTCTACAAAGAAGAAACAGTGAAGAACGAAGACTAATTTAAGAAAATTTTACTCAACTGAATGAAGGACATGGGTTTTCAATTTGCTCTGAGATTGTCAATATTTCAGATAACCCCCCAAAGAAAAGAAGACTTATTTACCTTTCCACGGATTAAAAAAAGCAGCCTTTCCCGGGCTCAAAATTCAAAACAGTATGTAACTATTTTGAAGGAACGAGTTCAAATTCTGAATGAAAAGGATCTGAAACCTAGATTTTTATACTAAGACCAAAAATCAAGGGCAGAGGTAAAAAGGGGATTTCAGTCACAATTACGAAGTGTGACTCGTAACTTTCTCTGACAACTATTTACTGGAGAAGATGACTGTCCTTTACGAGGGAGTACACCAAACATGATAGTGAACTCAGGCATCAGAAAACATAGCATAGGAGAAGGAAATCCTCAGATATGTGGGAAAATGAGGACTAAGCAGCTGGTCTGGCACTCAGATCAGAATAAAGCATGTCCGAAAACCGGAAAGATGCCTCTCTAAGATGATGAAACTGGTGAACTTGCCAGATGTCTCAGAAATACTGAAAGAAGACTAGTGACATACTAATAAGTATACAGAAAAACTAAGCAAATAAGCAAACAATAACAATGGATAAGGAATATATGGAAAAGATAATATATGGGAAGGGGAGCACATATGTGAAGAGAGATAGTACTGGAATTAAGGCAACTGCCTTACCAGTGTGACTGTGGCCTGATCCCCAGTACCCCATATGATCCCCAGCACTTCCAGGAGTGATCCCTGAGCACAGAGCCAAAATTGATCCCCGAGCACTGCCTAATATTTCCTCTTGTACCCCAGAAGTACAGGGAAACAAGAGTATACAAGACAGTAATTATTGTAGACACAGGTCTCATCTTGAAACAATATTTACAATCAAAATAAGAACTATATATTGATATGTAAAGACCAGGATCTACACTGATGAAAAGAATGATGGGACAAAGTACACATTATTGTACTGGGCGGTTAAAGTGTGCACACCTGTAAAAGCATTATAATCTCTCCACCATCATTAAAAATCAGTATCAACACTTACAAACAAAACAAAACAAAACAAAACAAAACAAAACACCAAACAAACCACACTTGGCTTAGTGAAAGGACAGTAGAAAGAATGTTTCCTTGCAATTGGCCAACTACAGTTCAATCCCGAGCATCCCATTAGAAGCCCAGCCAAGAGTAACCCCTGAATGCAGAGTCTGAACTCTGCTGTATGTGGCCCCCAACCAATCAAACCCCTCAACAACCAAAACCAAAAAAAAAAAAAAGAAAAAGAAAAACTCATTTTATAATTGCATAGAGATAAGGAGGCAAACAAGGAAAGAATCACCAAAATAGTTGGTTTCCTCTAGTCAAAGAGTGAACTAGATATATTGACATGAGTGGGTCATCTCACAGCACTACTTGAGTTTTACATGTTATTTTTTAATGCTACTGTCATGATGATGTTCAATTTCAGACTTTACTCAAAGACTTGAAAGAAAAATCTTAATTAAAAATTTTAATTCCCAGCTCCTTGATTCTTTTATATTTTGGAAGTTCAACACATTTACAACATCTAAGCCAACACATTTTTCTGCATTTAATCATTTCCTGTCTTTTATAATTGCCAATTTCATCACTCCCTTGCTTAAAATTCTTCAAAATTTAAAAAGTACATTCATGAATCACTTACTGACCACAATTTTATGAGAACTCTTGAGTAAATTTATCATTGTATGAATATTTCAGGGTTGGAGTGATAGCAAAATGGGTAGGGTGTTTGCCTTGCACGGGGCTGACCCGGGTTCAATTCCTCCATCCCTCTTGGAGAGCCTGGCAAGCTACCGAGAGTATCTTGCAGGCACGGCAGAGGCTGGGAAACTACCTGTGGCGTATTTGATAAGCCAAAAACAATAACAAGCCTCACAATGGAGACGTTACTGGTGCCTGCTCAAGCAAATTGATGAGCAATGGGATGACAGTGACAGTGATGAATATTTCTGAGTATAGTTAAGTAGACAAACCTAAGTGCTTGTATGGTTTGTATTTTACTACATAATCAGCCACATTTTTCATGTATATTCATGAGTATTCCATACATTCTAATCTTGCATCAAAATCAGTTTAGCAATACTTTTTTTTTTTTTTGGCTTTTTTGGGTCCCACCCGGCAATGCACAGGGGTTACTCCTGGCTCTGCACTCAGGAATTACTCCTGGCGGTGCTCAGGGGACCATATGGGATGCTGGGATTCGAACCTGGGTTGGTCGCATGCAAGACAAACGCCCTACCCGCTGTGCTATCACTCCAGCCCCTAGCAATATATTTTTATTGTTGCTTTTGGGCCACATGTGGTGGAGCTCAGGGCTTACTCCTGGCATGTTTGCGGGACCCTACTAGTGCTGGAGATTAAAATAGGAAAGCACCTGATATGCCATGCTGTCTTTCTGTACCTATAATAAATGATTCCTAATACATACCTGCGGAATTTAAAATAGAAGTTTCTTGTAATGGTTGTAAAGACACTCTCTTCCCACAGTATTTTAGCAAAAAAAAAAAAAAGGGCATAAAATCTGTGACAATTATGGCTAAAAAAGTATGCTTATGCTGTCTGATATACCCTCTATTGGGACCACAGTTTTATGCAGTATATCGCTGATTGCCATCCAATTTGACTTTAAGTCCGAATAAAATCTAGTTCCAAAAGGTTTGGGAAATGTTTCATTATAAAAAGTCAAAATTCTTTATGGGCTTTTCAGATTTGTGTGATAATGTGCAATGTCTCCAAACTTGTTTTACTCTACTGAAAACCTGCTTGGGAAGTGCTTATCTGTAAGATAAAAGACAAATTCCTGGGGCTGGAGAGATAGCACAGCAGGTAGGGCGTTTGCCTTGCACGTGGATGACCCGAGCTCGATTCCCAGCAGCCCGTATGGTCCCCTGTGCACCGCCAGGAGTAACCACTGTGCATCGATCACCAGGTGTGACCCAAAAAGGAAAAAAAAAAAGGGACAAATTCCTTATCTTAGTGTTCAAAGTGCTTTGCAGGGGATACCGTATTAATCCACCCGGCTCCTCATCCCATTACCCACCAACACCTTATCCTCTAACAATTATGGTAAACCACCTATAACTCAGTGGGTCCCTTGGCTGTCTTCTACTACATGTTCTTTCTCCTTCCATTCAAGAGGCACTTTCTTCCAGAATGTCTTTCTGGGTTGAGTGCCCATCAGGAGGAACTCTACTGGCTACCACTATGCTTAATTTTTTTTCTTGTGTTCTAAGTCTTTAAAAGGCAGCAACTACTCAACTCTAATTCTAGGTGAGGCCTGGAATATTAAAAAGAGTTTCTTAGTGTGTGAAAAGTAAATTAATCTCTCATTAACTGTGTAAAAAGACACTTAATAACTATATGTGTATGTGTGTGTGTGTGTGTGTGTGTGTGTGTGTAAAACCTCAGGAGCTTGTTTTCTAAAGAAATTGGAAAGAATGTGACTGAACAGGGGAAAATGTCAGACCTCCCTGCAAGCCAATACTACAAACACATTAGAATCCTTTTATATTTTGTAAATGTACATTTTATTTTAATGAATTTGCTAAATACAGTGTCCATGATGACAGTAGTGTTCTAAATTGCTACTTATCCTTGAAAAATAGGAAGCTTAAAAAGATACCATAGATAGCAATTTCTTGTTATTCAATGCAAGTTTTGAGACAATTTTATTTTTCAATCTTAAGACAAATGAAGGAACTGAACAAATACACAAAGTAAATTCAAGTTTTAGAAAGAGTGCTCTCAAGTCCAAATCACTAAGTATTTACTCTTTTTCTAGGTTAAAAATAAATTTAGGTTTTTGATGTACTACCTTAAAAGAAAAAAAAAGTGCACAATGAAGGCTTCAGGACTTACAAGCGAAGCAAACCACCTAGATGCTGTATTTCTGTTCCACGCTTTACTTTATATCATTTTCTTGGTTTGTTTGCCTTGGGGCAGCCCTTGGTGGTGCTCAGGGCTTGCTCCTGGCTCTGCGCTCAGGGTTCACTTCTGGCAGGTTTGGGGGACCACTTGCAGTGCTGGGAACAAACTCAGGTCAGGTGCATGCAATGCAGATGTCTAACCTGCTGTACCATCTCTCTGGCCCTAGTTTGTATTCGTATTTAAAGTTCTTGGTATCTGTCTTACATTCAGTTTGAGAAGAACTTTTTCTAGGGGTGAGGAGGGTGGGGGTAAATTTTTAAGCGTACAGTACTGCAAAAAGCTATGGCTCAACTGGTAGCTGTATGCCAAATATGTGTGAGGCCCTGGGCTTGATTCCAAGTAAATCATGGCCCCTGGAGTACCACAACAGTGAAGAAAAAAAATCACTATACATTAATGCCATTCTGCTCAGTTCTCTAAATAATAATAATATGCAAATAAGGGGGTTGGAGCGATAGCACAGCGGGTAGGGAGTTTGCCTTGCATGCGGCTGACCCAGGTTCAATTTCCAGCATCCCATATGGTCCCCCAAGCACTGTCAGGAGTAATTCCTGAGTGTATGAGCCAGGAGTAACCCCTGTGCATTGCCGATGTGACCCCCGAAATGCAACACAACACAAAACAAAAAAACACAAAAAAGCCAACAAACTATGCAAATAAGTATTGAGATATTCTCTCTCTCCCCTCCCCTCTACCTTCTCCTCTCCCCCTCACCCCCTTCTCCTGATTTAGAGACAAATGGTTTTGGAACGCAAAGTCTTTCATGTTTTATAAAGATAAAACACAGACCCCATACCACACAATTCTCCCAAAAGAGACAAGCATTCTCTGAAAGCACATTATTGTCTGTACAAGCGCTATGAATATTCAAATATACAGTAAATGGGCCATAAAACATTCTCACAGCAGTTTAAAATGCATTTTGCAATAAAAAATATTTCAAATTTAGGAAAGAAGTTTCTACCTCTATAAATTTCTGAAATTGAGAGTTTTAATTATAGATTTATATTTTCCAAAAATAAAATGTGATGAAATTAAAATTAAATATTAAATCTTCTGTATTGAAAACATAAACATTTATCCCAACAGTGAAAAAAAAAAAGAAACTGGTTCAAAGATATAACAATCTAATTTTAATCATTTAGGTCATAGCATAGCACTGTCATCCCACTATTCATTGATTTGCTTGAGTGGGCACCAATAACATCTCCATTGTGAGACTTATTGTCACTGTTTTTGGCATAATGAATATGCCATTGGTAGCTTGCCAGGTTCTGCTGTGTAGGCAGGATACTCTTGGTAGCTTGCCAGGCTCTCCAAGAGGGATGGAGGAATCAAATCCGGGTTGGCTGCATGCAAGGCAAATGCCCTACCCCCTGAGCTACCGCTCCAATCATTTAGGCTGCATATGTATTTCTATTGACTTTATAGTAAACAATTCATAACAGTATTTTGTCTGTAATCTAAGAAAATAATGAAATTCTGAATTTTTAAAGAACCAAACCTAAGTTGAGTTAATAATTCTCAAATTAAAATTTTTCAATTACTCTGGAGAGATGTTTGCAGTTGAGTAGGAGATTCTCAACTATAGTTTAATGGCAATAAACATTACTGTTCTAATTAATTCTACCTCCTTTTTAAGAGGACTACTGTTAAAGTGCAACGGCACTGATTTATTTTACAGGGCACAGGCAGATGCATAAACTTATAATAAATATTCAGAACTAGTCAGTTATCAGATTTTATTTTATTACATCAAATAAAGGTTAAGGCATATAAACAAGGCATATAAATCAGTTTACACTTATAGATTATCCTTCAAACTTTTTCTTTTTGTTTTTATTATTTTTGTAGGAGTTACCAAAGCTCCATAATGGAGGTACTCAGTGCTCCATGGTGTTGGGGATCCAACACACAGATACACACACCGACACACACACACAGATACACACACAGACATAAACACACACACACACACACACACACACACACACACACACACACGGCTCAGCCACCTCGCCCTTGAGAGGAAATATTATAATCAACAAAATTCAGTCAACAAGCCAACACATGAAACAGAAAACAGTCAAGTACATTTAAATGCTGACATGGCTAAGCTCCTACCATTGCAAATCCGACATCAGCTTTCTTCAGTGCTGGGCCATCATTGGTACCATCGCCAGTGACAGCCACGACCTGGCGCTGCTCTGAGACAGTGCTGTCAATTATTCCTGAAATGAAAGTCAATATTTGTGCTATAAAAACATTGTCTTTAATTAACAAGGCAATTCTGCAGAATATAGACTCTGACAGGTTCTTTAAGCTCGAGGTTAAAATACAATTAAACAGAGAAGAGGAAACTACTGAGATACTGGGCAACGATCAGATGCAGCAACTCAGGTGACATGAGGAGCAATATCCTTTTTTAACCTGGAAGACTGACAAAGCCTGAGGTACCAGAAGGAAACATGTACTCAAATGTACTGAAAAGTTATCCATGATTCAACCTAAAATTTACTATTACTATTTGAGGAAGCAAAACACATCCCTCTGACAAGAAATTGAAATTTCCTCACCTTTAACCAGTGTGTGTTTGTCAGTAGGCGATGATCTTGCGAGGACTCGGAGCTTTGGCCAGATCTTGTCTATTCGTTCTTGCTCAATCTATAAATTTTTGTTGAAGTTACAATGGGCCCGAACTTTAGTCATTAGAAACTATCTTGTATGTGTATCAGTGGTTCTCAAAGTAGGATTGACATTAACAGGTCAGTAACAGTGAGGATGCCTGTTAGAAACTTATTAGAAATGTCCATTCTTCAACAAGGCTGCAGACCTATCCTAATACCCTGAGCGGAGGCCCAGGAAGTTTTAACAAGCTCTCCAGGTATCACTGATCACAAACTCTATGATCAAAGTATAAACTTCCCCACTCCGTACGAAAATGAGACTTTCTCCTTCTTCTTTTGTTTTTTTTTGGGGGGGGCGGGAGGGAAATCACTTGGACTATGTTTAAGGGAGGACCTGGAAGTGTACAGGATGAAAGTAACAGGGTTCCCGCATGTGGAACATGCACGCCAGCCCTTTGGGCTGTGTAATTTCCAAACTCAAGAGTTTGAGATGTCCTAAAATATGCTTCATACCAACCTTTCATACTATTGTCCTTTCCTCTTTCATACATCTGTCATTCTGAAATGACCCTAAATATGGAAAAAAGGCACTCACTCCCAACAAGGACAATTTTCTTCATCACTTACATCTTTCATTTCCTAGACTGCTAGAGTTCTTCCTGTTTCTGGGGGGTGCAGGCTGCATTTTACTCATGTATAATGCTTAACATACAGTGCATATCCCATATGTAACTTCAATAAAATTCCTAGTATGTATCTCTACATAAAAATATAGCCCTTACCTCTCCTTTCTCATTTCGAATTCTTCTGTTGAAATCTTTACCTTCTAGGCATAGGAAATCTTCCCCCGGATGTAAAATACCACATTTGGTAGCAATAGCACGAGCTGTGTTAATATTATCACCTGTAACCATCCGCACAGTAATTCCAGCCCGCTGGCATTTCTTTATTGCATCTGGTACCTGGTTTATATTACAAAACAAAACAAAACCAAACCTAGTATCAGGTAATTAATATGAAAGAAAACTATTATCCCCAGAGGGGCTAAAATTCCACTGAATATACATGTATATGTATATACACACACATCTCATATTTTAACAAATAATGACAACTTTAACTTGTTAAGATACTCAATCTATTTTGAATTATTCTCCCAAGACTTCTTCCCTCTTTAAACTGCTTTATTTCCCAAGGACTTTTTATTTACTTATTTATTTGGTTTACCGAGCAATGTTTGGGAGGTCTGAAGGCCCCAGTGGTGAGTATCGGCCAAGTGAGCTGAAAGGTTGAGTGTCAAAGACCCGAGTACTTAATGCTGCTTGGGGGTTGCAGTACCGGGGATATTTAGGCCACCCCAAACATGTTTGGGGAGTACATGGTGGGGAATCAAATAGCAGGTAGGCAGGTAGTTAGGCATGCGGCTTAACTGCTGTACTATCTCTCAGCTCCCGCTAAGGCTTTTTAAGTGTTTATTCTCTTGACAACTATTAGGCATCTTTTCGATTGTTTGCCTATCTTCCAGGATTTCGTGCCTAGAGTGAAAATTTGGCCCTGTTTGAGGCTATGGCTCACTCCCAGACCCCTGACTCCCCTTGTCTATTTTTGGTTCTATCTCCTTTGTGACTAATAACTTGCAATCTACATCTTGTATCTGCCTCCCCGAGAACTGGATTCATAGTTCATCAGAAAAGGAGACAACAGAATTTAGACATTCAAAGGAGAGAAACCATGTTTTCTAAAACAAGTCTTCTTAAACTTTTCCCACTCGGGACCAAAATGCAACACGGGCAAGTGCTGCCAGAAAAACCTTGGACTCATTTTGTGGCTGATTTTGAATTAACTTTTGATCACTACATGTTCAGAAACCTTTTGCTGCTGCTTATTTTTCAGAACCTCCACATTCCACGATATAACCCCATGTGGGGTCATGTCCCAGAGCTTACGATGGTACGTTCTAAACTACATCGAATCTCCTACCTACCTTACTCTACAGAACTTTAAGTAGAGTCCTGCACATTCTAACTCATTATGCCCCCTGCCCCTATCTCTGTTGCATGTTGCCTGCGATTACTTGGTATCTGGGATTTTATTGTTTCTTCCTCTTCCAAAACACCTGGTACACTTGAGAACTGAATTCTTTTCTGAATATACCGAAAGACTTAAGAAACATGTGATTGCTCAACTATTATATTGTAAGCCATAAAGTTCTCAGCTTATAAAAGATTCTCAAAATTTAGCCTCTGAATAGTGTTCCAGATTAATCTTTAGTGTTTCTCCTCTACAAGCAACTTGACAAACAATTCATATTTGTTTCTGTGCTGCTGCTTCTGAAGATTCCTTTGTCAAGAAAATAATTTTCTCCTCTTCTTTAAGCAGAAAACTCTTCACAGTCAAACTACTATAGCACAGGGTGCAAATGTAAATACCTACAAGGCCATGGTGCCAACAAAGAGAAAAAAACACTGGATTGCAAAAGACCAGAGAAAATACCTAGTGGTGTTACTCAGATCTAGCTAATTTCCACTAGGGTGGAAGGACCACGTGTGTTGACAAACCATGATTTTGTGAGACAGCGAAATCCAAGGTCCCTTTGTGATTTCTCAATACGTAATCTTTTTTTTCCCCCTCTCCTCTTTCAAGATAGAAGGTTAAATTTTGACTGCAAGTGCCTACTTGTAATTTCTATTACTGCAAATAGTTTAAATGCAACACACCTAGGAACTTTCCTGGCTTGTTTTAAATAATTTTACCATTACAAATATCTATTATGACACATTGTACACAACATATAAGTTACCTGTGCAATACCTTTCACTCATATAGGATCAGTCATTAAATTGGAGCTTAATACTTGTTAACCACTGAATTAAATTTTATCTTTGGGAAAGTAGTCATGTTTAGATATCTGGGTATGTGTGTGCATCTTCCAGACAGGATGCTAGAGATATCAACTATCCTAGGACATGTGTGCAATTTACTTGCAATGTAAAAACATTTACATGGTCAAAGTACTTCCATTCACCCAGTCAACTCAATCATTCACATCACGGCAGGGGAACATGTAAATAGCCACTCAAATTGATACAGTGTCAAGCACTATGCCAGGCGCTAAGAATGCAGAGATAAGCAAAGAAACATCTTACCCAGATTACTTTGTTTAATCAATACTTGATTCTGGAAACACTGATATTTCATACATACATACATATGCGACACATACCCTGATATCACATCTGAGATAAAATATATTACCAAGTTTGTCACGTAAGCACTCCTCACTGTTTGGGTTTTATCCTGTGATCATTTGGAACAAGTGAGTAAGAGGCAGAAACTGGCCTTTGGATAAAACTATGTTGCAAATATCTTTCTTTTATAGATAAGAAGCTTCAGAAGCCAAATATGTTGTTCAAGTGTGCTTATGCAATAATGCTAGATGTGGTCTAGATATCTATCTAATCAAGATTCCAGCCATGAGAAAGGCAGTCCATGAAAGAGAGAGAAAAGTCCACTGAGAAAGTGTTCATATCATAGTCTGACTTTGTGTGAAAATACCAACTTGATCTTGTGATATTGAAATTACTGTCATTTGCATGTTTTAAAAATTATAAAATTCCCCATTACCTCAATGGGAAAGGCCTATAATTGTATAAGTTTTCTAAAGGACAAAAGTTATAGACAACTTGATTTAATATTACAAGAAGTCTTAAAGCATAAAAATCCTTAATTTTCCTTCTCTAAAGATTCACAAGCATTATCCATAAGGATGTTTCGTAAACCCTTAAAACTCCAAAACCCACAAATGAAATTTATCTTGCTCTCCAATACAGCTTCTGTTTTTCTTTTACATTGTTAATATGGGCTACTGCCTATCAGCTGTGCCAATTAGAGACTGTGTGCTTGACACACATTTGGTTATTTTAGATATCTGAATAATATAAAAAAAAGTGCAAGGTCAAGATATTAATTCCTTACTTGATCCACCTCCATTTATTTGAAATAACCCCTTCTTCTAAATCTTCCCTACTATAGCTGTAGTACTAAGCCATCATCATCTCTTGCCAGGTAGAACCATATTAAGTTCATTGGCTTCCCAGCTTCTACTGAATCTCACAACTCATTCTTACATAGGTGCTAAAACAAATTAGATATGTAACTATAATATTTTTGTGTTGAGGTTCAAACCCAGCATAACTTAAAATGCATTTAAAATGCGAAGTCTTATAACCCAATAATGTCAAAGATAGCCTTTCTCTTCCTGTCTACTCATAGACACACTGGCCTCTTTTCCATTCTTGAGACTGCTAAATATTTCATTATTGGGGTTCTTTTCCCCTAGAATACTCTTTGGGGCTATTTACGTAGCTGGCTCACTTTTAGTCATTAGACTTATCAGCTCAAGTGTCATAATCTCAGGCATTCTAACACGGTCTTTCAATCATCATCCTGTATGTATCCTTGTAACGGTCTTATCACCAATACTTTATGCCATCGAGAAAGAAAGACCCACAAGAGCAGGGGCCAAGTTTACTGCACACAGAACTGATTTTTACTTGGCATACTGCTGATGTAGCTATAAGCTTTGTTCGTATTCTCAAGAATATAAATTCTATGACTATGTAATTTGCTGTAATATTTTGAATTCCTAAATGAGTGGCTAATACTACCAATTGGGATTGAGTTAATTAGGACAGTTCCCATATTTGGCTTTGTGCTTTTGCCTATGTTTCTGTTTTTGCTCAGAATACCGTTCAACACTATTTCTCTTGGCTCTGTTAACAACTCCTCAACCTTTAAGACTTAGATCAGGTAATGAAGATCAAAGGGAAGTTTTTCTTGACTCCCCAAGTGGTTAATATAGCAAGTTATCTGGAAGGCGTATGTTCCCTCCCCCAACAAAAATGGATTAAAGAGATAGCTTTGAGGTATCACAACTGTTAACTCAAAATGGGTTAAAGAGCAAGATTAGAGCAGAATTCATGAAACATGCTAAGGAAAGCATAGGCAGAACTCTCTAGGATATGAATTTCAGACATGTCTTCAATGATTTAACTCTACTGGAAAAGACAATTAAAACAAAAATAAACAAATTGTACTGTCACTGTCTACATCAAATAAAATATTTTCACATGGCAAAAGAATCTCAAACTAAGATGAAAGAATGCCCAATTGATTTTTGAGATAAAGTATTTGCACACAACACATTAGATAAAGCACCAATATCCAAGATATATATGTAAAAAGTACTATATATATCTGTTACTGTTACTGGCATACCCTTGCTCATCGATTTGCTCGAGCAGGCACCAGTAACATCTCCACTGTGAGACTTATTACTGTTTTTGGCATATCGAATACACCATGGGTAGCTTGCCAGGCTCTGCCCTGCAGGCGGGATACACTCGGTAGCTTGCTGGGCTCAAAAACTAAATAGCTATTCAGAAAACAACAAAACCCAATAAGCCTATCAACAGCTAGAGGGGAGATGAAAAAAAAAATATATATATATAGTTTGGCAATATGTGGAAAGTGGCCATTGTCACTTATTTTCATGAAAATGCAAATCCAAATGAGGTAACATCTCACAACAGAGAGGATGACATGCATCAAAAAGACTAGAATATAATCAGTGTTGAAGGGTATGCAGTGAAGAAAACTTCACTGACTATTGGAAAGAATGTTGCCTCATTGAGCCTCTGAGGTGGGGGCGAGGGGAAACAGCAGAGAGCGTCCTCAACAAAATAAGAGTGTTCCTCAGGACCACAGAGATAACACAGGGGTAGGGCACTTGCCTTGCCGACAGCTGGCCGAAATTTGACCCCCAGCAGCCCACATAGTACCAAGTTTGCCAGGAGTGATCTTTGAACAAAGAGCCACGAGCCCTGGGCACCGCCGAGTGTGGCCCCCAAACCCAGCCTCCTCTGTAAGAAAAGAGCTCCCAGAGCATCTGGTGACTTTACAGAACGGTATCAAATAGGACTCTGGAAAGATACATGCAATTATGTTCACTGCAGCTTTTATGGAACCACCCAAATATCCAATGCCAGATTAGTGAATAAAGAAGTCGTGGTTTAAATACACAATAGGCTATTATGCAGCTTTAAGAAAGATAAAATCATGCAGTTCACTGCGATATGAATGGAACTGGAGGGTAGTGCACTAAGCAAAATTAAGTTAGAGGTTAAAGGACAAAAAACTGAGTGACGTCACTCAATCATAGTACACAGAGAGAAATAAAAAGGGAGTAGACAAAACTGAACCATGCCAACCCCTTGACTCTGGATCACAAAACTCATACCAAGCAGTGGGGGAGCTTTGGGTGGGTGAAGAGGAGGACTAGCAGTGGCAGGGGTTCACAGTGCCGAAAGATCTTGGGCACTTTGGGGGTGGTAGTAACTTCACACATCAATGTAACAGATGCTAACACTATAAACTGTGTTGCCTCTACTTAAAAGAATACAAAAATAAGAGGCCAGAGAGAGAGTTTAGGGGTTAAGGCTCTTTGCATGCTGCAAAAACTTAAAAAAAAAAAAAGTGAGTCAGTAAAAAAAAATAATAATTTAAATCTGCATGCTATTCAATTATGGCAACAACAGGTTTAAATTTAAATAAAAATTGTATTTTATCAGTTGGTATAGCCACATTCTGAAAACCCAGTAGTCACACATGACTAATGACTATTGTACTGAATAAAATATAGAACATTTTCACCATCACCGGAAGTTCTATTGGGCAGTATGAGAGAAGACACTGAAAATAAATAATGTAAGGGTATCTACTAGTTAATTTAATATAGATAGCAAGTGAAAACCTATCCAGTTCAAGGAATAGTGCTAGGTTATGGTGCTTTAAACACGCAGAATTCCAAAGAGAAGCTGCTTCATTAAAATCCACAAGCAGGTTGCATATGTATCACAAAGAATAGTCTTTAACTAACTTAGAATCCATAGGGAGGGAAAGAAAAAAAAGATCACAAACACTGATTACACAATGTCTAGAGTCTTTACATAGAGTTTGCTTGTGCAGAAAAAGAATGTTCTACTACCTCAGGTCTCACAGGGTCTTCAATCCCCACAACAGCAATGCAGGTAAGGCCAGTGACAATATCATTTTCATTATCCCATTCTGGTTCTGGTTCTCCTGCTGGGAAATCTCTGAATGCAAGACATATGGTCCTCAAGCCTTCTGATGCCATTGGTTCAATCACGGTTTTTACAATGTCATCTCGGTCCCTGGGCCTGAATACTTTTGCCTCCCCATTAGCACTCAAGATTTTGAAACACCTAAAAGGAAATGTTAAATCCAAACGTCAGTAATTAACAAAGACAACGGATAACAACATTTTCAGTGAACTGAGGGCTAGAAATCATGGTATCTGAAATCTGGGACTGAGAGGGTTCTATAAAATGTCAAGCACTTTTTTTTTTTCTATTTTATCTTATTTCATTGAATCACCATGAGAGACACAGTTACAAAGTTGTTCATTATTGGATTTCAGTCATACAATGTTCCAACACCCGTTCCTTCACCAATATCCCCAGTCACCCCCTCCCCACCGCCTCCTCCCCTACCATGACAGGCACCTCTCTCTAAATAAGAGTCTGAATCAGCAGAGAGCAGAACCCCAGGCAAGCACACACAGACAATGAATCCAGGTCAAGCACTTTTTTAAAGACGTAAATTAAGTTGATTTTTAACTCCCCTTTTTACAAAATGGACAATTTTAATCTTTATGGTTCTCACTGATAAGTTCACTTTGGAAATGGTGTACTTCGAACTAACGTGAAACAAAATTTTTCTTCTTCTAGAAGTCAAAACCCAAGTTCAGTCAACCCCTTACCTGAAATGTTTCATCACCTACACTAAGTTAACCATCAAAGAAGAAAACCATACTATTAAAATAATGTGAGATAATGCCATTTATTTTGCAGAGAAACGAAATGTTTACTTATGTAGTAAATCAAAGCCACACTGTTCACTTTTACTTAAAGCTTATGCTGCCCATTGCTTCTCTATGTTCTCTTCCCACAGTGATGCTATCTCCTGCTTCTTGGCAGCGAATTCCCAAGTCCACAAGGTCTGTTTTGACTGTTTCTCAGTTTTTGCTATATGCTGAAGAGTTCTGCCCATATTAGAGTAGTACTTTAAATTTACCATAGGCAAGACTGAAGTATGCTACCAATGAACAGACACCAGCATAACCCCCAACAATTCCAATAAAGTCTTACCTCAATACTTGCTTTCCCCCTCATCATCTATTTAGTGTTAACTCCTAGAACCCATGCTTGCCCGCTATACCATCTTTAGAATTCTATTTCTCCTTTCTACTGTCCCATTACTACGTTCTTTTGACTCTCACTTTGAACTATAGGACTTACAACAGTCTTTACTTCACTTTTCCCCACAAATATTGCCTGACTCCCTGATATAACAATTACCTTCAGTCACAGCTTTAATCATTCTAGAACTTGATCAAAAGACAAAACCAAAAACTTCATCTGAATTAGGGGGCTTACTGCTCAGCCTTACATTTAAAAACCTCTATAACAATACAATTATCATGCTGTGTAGTTTCTTTATAAGAATACCTATCTTCTGTGTACATACTATATATGTGTGTGTGTGTGTCTGTAAACACATATAGGTAGATATGCAAACACATCAGGCTCCAGATGTTTCATATGCATGGTTTTATTTTGCTATCACTATTTACTTCATTATCACTATTTATTTCAGCGTTGGTAACCACCACCTTCTTTTTCAGTGAAGGAAAATGGAAGCTAGGGGCTGGAGAGATAGCACAGCGGGTAGGGCGTTTGCCTTGCACGCGGCCGACCCGGGTTCAAATCCCAGCATCCCATATGGTCCCCTGAGCACAGCCAGGGTTAATTCCTGAGTGCAGAGCCAGGAGTAACCCCTGTGCATCGCCAGGTGTGACCCAAAAAGCAAAAAAAAAAAAAAAAGAAAATGGAAGCTAAAGGAAAAAAAATGCCTAACATTCCAAGCCAGTTAGTACAGAACAGACTCATTGGGTTTGAATTTTTAAAAACTGCCTGCTTAACCATCTATTTGCTACTTACTTATCAAGTCATGGAGAAGACAAGCATCCTATGAAGGTAAGAGAGTTCTACCTGACCTCTTTGCTATAAAACTTCCAAATTTAGCTGAAATAAGACTTCCTGGAATGGCTTGCATACTCTCATTTCCTTCATCTGATATGGCTTTCTTTGGTATGAACTTCTTCTTCCATACCAAAATGTATTTCCAAACGCAACACCTTTATATTACAATCTCTCATCTTAAAACTTTGTAGCAGTTTGTTATCTTCTGCCTTTGACATTACAGAACTGGCTGTTAAGTCTGGTAGACTGTCAAGTATATGTAGATTATAACCCACATGTAACCAAAGTCGGAAATATTTTAAAAGTAATTTCAACTGAGTTTTAATTTCCCAAAATGGATCTTACATTTTAAAAAAGTGCTTAACGTTCTCCTCTTCTCTACTGGATTTAAAGAAACAAAATAATTCTGCCACCAAAAATATCAAATGATTACTATAGAAAGTATATACATACAATGTCAAAATGGTGCTATTGCTTCTGTGTAATGACAGGGAAACAGAAACATGACCATTCAAAATGACAAGAAAATACTGAAATATGACGCTGAGGTGGCATGGTAGCATTGTCCTCCTGTTGTTCATCAATTTGCTCGAACAGGCACCAGTAACGTCACCATTGTGAGACTTGTTGTTACTGTTTTTGGCATACTGAATATGCCACAGGTAGCTTGCCAGGCTCTGCTGTGTGGGCGGGGTACTCTCGGTAGCTTGCTGGGCTCTCTGAGAGTGACGAAGGAATGGAACCCAAGTCAGCTGTGCGCAAGGCAAACGCCCTACCCGCTGTCCTAGCAGTGGCATAAATAAAATATAAAACTTCCCTGCTATAAAAGAATTCTGAGGATCCAGTTTCAATGTATTCACTAATGTAAAAAAAAGTTTGTATTTCATCCATTCCACTTTGAGCTTCCTGCCTACAATACAATGTTGAAAATACAAACTTCACCAGCTAAGACCCCAAAACAAAAACAAACAAACAAAAATGAACTTAAGTTTTTCCTCCCAGGAGGCCTTTATAATCCCTGGCCCTATCCAACAATGGCACTGACATGTCTAGAGACAAGCATCAGGGGCTACTTTAGCAAAGCTCTCAGATTGTATATAATTTTCCCTGCAGCAAAAGAAATAAAGGAAGTTGTGTATTAAAAAGTTACAGAATACTATGGGCAAATACGTGAATAGCATAAAAATGTCATAAAAGGCTGAGGTCCTCTCAAAAGCCTGATTTCACAGAAGAAAATAGCAACAATGACAACACAGGCAGATATTCCATAAAGCAAGTTAGGGCAATTTATCATCTAAATATTTTACTCTTACTTTTTCAGAATTATCTCAGATGCACCCTTGCTGAATATTCGAAAACTTCCATCTGAATTTTTCAGGACAGTACTCATGGACTTCCTAACAGAATTGAAGGTGTAGACTTTGTACAGTGCTTCTTCTGGTATTTCATTTCTAACATCCTGATAATCCCGCTTTAAATCCAAAAGAAGTCCCAACAAGGCACATTCAGTTTTATTACCAACATGACGAGGTAATCCACCCTCTTTCTCTGGTGGCTATAAGAGAAAAAGGTTTAGAAGCTAATATTATCTTGTTTCTCCAGGACACTTTAATTTATAATGTAAAACAGAACAAGATATTCTAAAACAAAATTATCTAAGTAAGGAAAACTTCTACCAAAACATTATTTTAAAAAAGGGATACATAAAGGTAAGGAAGAAAGGAGCCCTGGGGCAAGAGTGACACGGATTCCGTCTCAGTCCTGTCAGTTACTAGCTACACGAACTGGGCAAGTTATCCCATTGCTGAAGTCCTTGGCTGACGCACCTGGAAAACAGGAGCTCTCACGATCCAAGAATTAAATGAGATAAGACATATAAAGTTCAAGTTGGTTCCTGACAGGTTGTGGCACTTAATAACTTTAATTTCTTTTTTGGTTCCCGTTTACACTACTGAAGGATTAAAAATTAAATCTACCATTTTAATGCTTAATTAATATGTGGCAAGATAAAGAACTACTGCCATAAAAGTATAGAAAGCCTTACTGTTTTACAGTATCTTCACAAATATCTTATGTAATCATCACAACAGTATTAAGAGCAGTTGTGACTGGACTTACTTTAACTACTGAAGAAAACAAAGTTCAGACTTTCAGCTGGTAAAAGGCAAGCTAGACCTAGAACCAAAATCCCATTACTTTTCAGTCCAATGATCCAATTCATACATTTTATTTTTTACTAAATTACTTTTAATATTAACTCTATCCAGAGTCATTCACAAATCAGCAGCACATACTCAAGTCAAACACAATTTCAAGCTTTTTATTAGGTTTTTAAAACTTGCAAAGTTGACAATATTTTACACTAAGGTAGAACAAATCTAGAAAAAGTTTATTACTAGTTTTTGAAAGGTGGAATTTAGTGAGAAGCCAAATGGGCATAAAAATCTTATGTAAAATATAATAATTTCAATTGAAAACTGACTTTAAAACATTATTCAGAAAACAATAAAAAAATTTTTATACAGTAAAATATCCTGGTCTTTCACAAATCAAGCTTAAGGGAATTAAAAAAATTAGTAACTGGTATTTAAAAAAATTAGTAACTGGTATTTAAAAAAATTAGCAACTGGTATTATGGCTTGAACTCTCAACTTGAATTTCTCTTAACCAGAAAATTCAAAATACAGAAGTAAAATACAAGGAAAACAGAATGTGTATGTTGGTCAATAGCCCTTTCTTACTGTAACACATTTTGTCAAAACAAAATACACATTATGTGGATGCATGTCTTTTAAAAATAATTCAGTTCTTTATAGGAAAGGAAGGACACATGGACTAATTATTATAGATACAAAACTTAATCATCACACATAAATTATTAAAGAAACCTTACCAATATTTTTGATGTATAAGCACAATTCACAGAAATTCCTGTTACAAGATAGGACAAAATATTTGGTGGGATAGCTTCTGGTTCAGGAACCTTTTTATAATGCTTTTCATTTATGTAAGCCTGAACAACTGTCATTCTGTTCATTGTCAACGTTCCTGTTTTATCTGAACAAATAGCTGTAGCATTTCCCATGGTTTCACAAGCATCCAGATGTCTTACTAAGTTATTATCTTTCATCATTTTCTATAGTGACAAAAATAAATTTAGTTTAGTTACATATAAATCTAATCAACTTATTACACAGAAATAATGAAAATGTTTGAACATCAGAAATTAAACTCCCAGTTACATATAAATACAGTAAAAAGCACTGACATTAATACCGAAAGAATTTTAGTATATAAAACCTAAAGAGAATACTCATTTTCTGTAGTTTTATAATTATACATCACTGAGCAACAAACTTAGTAAATGAATATAGATCTATATCCATATACAGGAATATCTGCATCCAGCAACTGTTATGGTATCCTTAGATTATTAAAAACAATAAAAGGAAGTATTCTAAGAATAGAGATACTTAGAATAGTGCAAGAGCACACTAGATTCAAGAATTAAGTTTTCATATTGGGACGTAAAAATTCTGCATTACACCATCAAGTAATTTTTAACAGTTAAAATACAGTTGTTTCAATTATACAGACTGATTTAACAAGACAAAATCAGAATGCTTCCTTTTTATCTATTTTCTCTGCTGGTATATTTGATATGCTTATCTTTATTATCAAACATGTTTTTCCTTTTTTCTCCCCTTGCAACAATAAAATAGATAGTTTCTAAATAACCAAGCCTTTTCACAGTAGCCCCAAAGGGGATTTAAAGTAAAATGTCTATACAATGATAGGTGGGAAATAATTACTCTGGTTAAGAACTGCGTGCTGAAAGTAAGTAAAAGGACAAACATGATAGCCTCTTATTACCCGGACTGCAAACCATAATGCCCGAAAGGAAGGAGAGAGAAAGAAGAAAAGTACCTGCCATATGGGCAGGCTGGGGTGTGGTGGGAGGGAAACTGGGGACACTGGTGGTGGGAAAATGTACACTGGTGGAGGGATGGGTTTTGGAACACTGTATGACTGAAACTCAATCATGAACAGCTTTGTAAATGTGTATCTCATGGTGTTCTATTAAAAAAAATAAATTAAACGTCTGCTAAGAGACAAGAGAGATAGTACAGGGGTTAAGACACTTGCTTTGTATGTGGCTGTCCTAGTTTGATCTCCAGCATCACATATGGTCCCCTGAGCCCTGTCAGAAGGTAGTGATGGTGTGACCCCAAATCAAAACAAACAATAAAAACCTTGACAATTCTTAAACGTAAGTGTAAAGGGTAAAAACTAGTTACTACAAAGTATTTTGCGAACAAGGTACTGTACAACCAATGCGGCCTTTAAGAAATAAGTAAGTTCAAGTTACTTTTTTGCTTTTTTTGTTTTTTCCAGTGTAACATTGGGTGCTCAGAATCATGCAGTGCTGGAAGCTCCAGCAAAACGCATGGGCCAGACTTCTGAGATATATTTTTGGCACCCAAATCACATATGATATGTGATCTTAACAACGAAAAGAATTCAAAGTTATGAAGTAAAGAAAATGTGTTTCATTTTGTGAAGCACTAACAGAGGCTCCATAAACTACACCTGAGAGAAAAGAACCATAATTAGTAACCTTTGGGATAAATAGAAAATGCAATTAGAGTTCAATAAACAATAAAGAATAAAATGCTCTTATTCATTTTCTATTAGAGGAACACAAATTAATCCTATGTTAATGATCAACTGAAAACATAACACTATTATTGGCCACTCAAAATTAAATGCTGGTATAAAAACTGATCAAATATGTCTAGCACAGACATCTTCCCCAATGATTCCTAGCTATTTTCAAATATCCCCCAACAGAACTAGTTACTAGTGTATTTCCTCATGACATTATACAATAACCATTCAGTTTTGTTTTGTTTGGGGATCACACCCAACAGTGCTCAGGGCTAAGTCCTGACTCTGCACGTAGAGATCACTCCTGGCAGTGCTCTCCGACTGAGATTGAACCTGGGTACTACCATTTTTACAATCACTCCAGTCCACCACTGTCAGTTTTGAAACAAAATATATAAAACATCCAAAAAGAAACAAACTGAAATGGTAAGTAAATATATTCTTATGTAAGTCCTTGATAAGCTTTCTATTTCTCACTGTTAGAAATGCTCCACCGAGGGAGGACTGCCAATTAACCTCAGAAAAACAACAGTGCTCTTTTGTGAGAGAGAATTTTACTTGCAATTTTACCACTTGGGAAGATCAAAATTGCTCAAATTAATCGTTTAAAAACTCCAATCCAACTTTTCCGAATTACAAGAAAAAATAAATAATCTGTCAGGTTCTTATTTTGGGTCAATTAACAGTTTAGCAAAGCCACTGAAGCACACATTTTTTAGTCATCTAATTGCAACACGAGGATCAAGCTACCATAAACAGAATCATCAGAGGTGATATTTGAGGAAACCTAGGTAACGTGAGAGATGGATCAAAAGAAGGAACAAGCAGGACCTGAAGTAAGGCTGGGCCATAATTAACAAGAAACAGCAAGAGGGCCATGGAGGTCAGGCCAAAGGGAGAGGGGGCAAAAGGTGGGCACTGTCAGAGATTCAAGTATCATGTGGGCTGGGCCCTGCAGGCCATGGCAAGCAGTTTGGATTTCATTTTGTATGAGAAGTCACACAAAGAAATAATGGGCTATGAATTATTTTTCACAGGAGTACGCCTATTATACAATATATGACAGAAAGGAGGCTTAGCAGTTTGGACTTCGGTCAATCTTTCTTTGTTCCGGTACTACCTGTGAATAACAAACGTTCTTGCCGTAACTTTACAATGGGAAAAACGAGGGGCCGTGAGTTGGTAACATAACTACCACAGAATGAAAATCAGGCAGTAACGTTGCTTTAGAGAGGGCTGAGGTGCTTAGTTGGGTGTCAAGGCTGTCAAGGCCGCCCAATACTGTATTTGTCAAGATGCGTGGAGATCTTCAGCAGGAGGAAAGCGGGAAGAGCAGCAAATCAAACAGAGTTTATAAAGAAAGAAAACTGGTACAAATTTAAAGAAACCTCCTACTTTCAGAACAAGGAAACAGTATATCTAATTAATTATTTTCTACTTACCTTGACAGAGTAAGCCAGTGAGATAGTGACTGCGAGTGGGAGACCTTCTGGCACTGCTACCACTAAAACCGTAACTCCAATAATGAAGAACTTTACAAAATATTGTATGTAGATAGGCGTGCACTCAGCAAGCCACGGTCTCTTCTGAACCCAGAACGTATCAATGACAAAATATAATACTAGAATGATGACAGTGATGGCAGACATCAACAAACCTTTCAGAAGATGAAACAAAAATGTAATTATTTAAATATTCCAGACATTATCCATTGTCAAGTTACACTGTTATTAGTCCCTGGAAAAAATCTTAACTGGTTTAGCATTTTTTTTTATGTTCTCTGGAAACCCATTTCTTTCTCTGAGAATTGTATGAACAAAACATATCAAGACAGACCTATACCAATGAAATCGAGCACCTAGAAATAAACTCATATATATGTGCATATATAAATATTAGAGGTACTAGAGATGATCTTTTAGACGTGACACCAAAAGCAGAAACAAACAACTGAGTGGATAACATCAAACTAAAAAAGCTCCTATGCAACAAAAGGAACAGCAAAAAGGCAACTAATTACAAGGAACTGCAAATCATGCATCTGATAAAGTATGACAAAATGCATAATGAACTCATACCACTTGAGAACAGAAAACCAAAGTAACTGCTTAAAAAAAATCAGATGATCTGATTTACCCAAAAGTATACAAATGGCCCACAAGAAAACACATTTAACTAATCATTAGAGAAACACACATCAAAACAGTGAGATACCATCTCTCACCTATTAGAATGACAAATACCACAAAGACAGGAAAAAGATACTGGTGAGAATGTGGAGAAGACTGCACTCTTGTGAACTGTTGGTCTGGGTACATATGGGTGCAGCCAGTATGGAGTTCCCTCAAAAAATTAAAAACAGAGCTACCACATAATAATAGCAATTCTACTTTTGAGTATCTGTCCAGTGAAAATAAAAACACCAACTCAAAATAATATTAGCTGTCCCAAGTTTATGCAGCATTTTTTATAATAGCTAGGGCATGAAAGCAGCCAAATTGCCCACAGAAAGATAAATGAGTAAAGAAAATATAGAATGTGGACCTACAATAAAATACTGTTCAGCTACAAAAGAGGCACTTGGCCATTTGCAACAACGTGGATATCTCAAGAGCACTGTGCTGAGTGAAGTAGGTCAGACAGAAAAAAAAAAAAACATAAAATGAGAATTAAAAAACAAGGCATGTCCAACATATCTGGGTTTAATAACCCAACCCATTATCTATAAAATACCATCATTACCTTAAATCCACTCTTTCTCTAATACTAATTGAGTATTTCCCTTCAGTTACATAGTACAAAAATCAAGTACTGCTATTAGATAATAAGCCTCTTGATGACAGGGAAAAAAAAAACCCTTACTTTTATTAACATGGCCATACAACATAGTAAAATGAATCTAAATGACTTTAACAGGATGTGCAGAATTACCCTCACAATGTTCTTTCACAAAGATGGTGCCACTGGAGTAAGCATCAGTGTAAAAGCTCTGCTTTTGTCCTCTAGAGCATAGCTTAATGAGTATGTGTTTCCTACAGACTATCGCAATGTGGTACCTTGAGCCAGCAGAATGAGGCTCTTACTCGTGTTTTAACGCAATATTTAGGAAAAAAATCCCAGTTAGTAAAAGATGAGACAAATGCATGGAAAAATTTCTTATCAAAGTACAGTTAGATGACCTATAAATACCTAGCAATCTTACTTGCTAGTTATCTTTTTTTTTCTACTTTTCCAGAAATTCCAAGATGAGAACTTTGAACTGAACAGACCTGAAGTGTTTAACCTAACATGGCCACTGATTAGTTAGATAACAGAGAACATGTCCCTCTAAATAAAAATAGGGATTCTTCCCCCTAAATCGCAGATCTATTAAACTCCAGAGGCCAAGTACAATGTGGAATTCAAATATTTTTTACTCCCCTTCCACTGTCAAGGCAATGACTTCCAGTCTTAAGTATGTCGAAGAAAAACTTTATGCAGAAGGTTAACATATTTTAAAATTGAACTTATCTTCATCTACACAGCATACCTGCTTTGCCAATCTGGACGGCCAGTTTTGTAAGTTTTCCCTGTAAAACAGACTTTTCCTTTTTTGGCAAATTTGATTTCTTTTTGTCTTTTTCATCACCATCTCCACCTTCTTCACTCTTCAAAGGCTGCATTTCCATGGCTGCACCATCCTGGGCTTTTGCTACATTTAAGTGCAAATATAAGCTTTACTACTATATTTTAAAGACGTATATGTAAAAACTCGTAAATGTTTAAATATTCAGCTTTGTGTATGCATGTGTGTGTGAATATTTGGAAAAATTAAGACAACTGAAAATACAGTTGTGAAATTTTGTGTGAGACTTGGGAATACTTGTGCTAGGTAATAGGAATTAAACATAAGATCCCTTAAAGCTAAGACCTAAATATTTAATAATCTCTCTTATTAAGCACTATCAGCTTAAAAACATTCTAAATACCATAAATCTCTTCCAGAAACTTATAACCATAAAGTAGATCATATGAATCATCATATGTATAATGAAATGCTTATATGCTTACAGACTTAAGTAGATAAAAAAAAATAGATTATATGTCTTCTTATGCATCTTTGCTAGCAATTATATGGGAAATAATTTAAAAATAAGCCAATACCTGAGCTAGTTCTAAGTTTACTACCATAAATTATAAGTAAAAGCTTACCAATACTGTAGAGATAACACAACTAAGGCACCAGCAGGAAGAAAGATTAACCTAACATTGATTTTCCATGCTATGTGCATCCAACTTTTCGATGAATATAGTACAAAGCAAATATATCTTTGGATAGAATAAAAACAAGTTAACTGTACTTGTGCTCTTGAATTTACCTTTGTTGCGATTCTCAATAGCTCCATCTTGTTTCTTATCTGTAGGAACAAAATGGGAATTAAAGCTTTCCAAAAGAAATGAATACAGTCATGCTAAATTATGCAAAGGTAGTTCACATTTCTATAAGAGAGTTGTTACATAATGATGTGTTTGTATAGATTGGACAAAAATTGGCTTGTCACTTCAAAATCTTGACCCATGGTGGAATATTTCAAAATAACTTAGGGCATCAATACTGGTTTGCCTTCTTCATGGACCTTTGCTCTTCTTTTACATGCTGTAATAAAATCATACATGGTACAAGGAATTATCAAATATATAGAATCCTACGAAATTAGAAGAGAGCAAAGGAATGTCACAGAAAACAAGAACATAGATGCACTTTGATAGGAACAGAAACTGCTAGGTATTAAAGATAAGAGATTTTAGTCAGTAACATTAGCATACACCAGTAAGGAAACTAACATTTAAAGTAATTCCCCCACATGCTTACATTTGGTGAAAATGAAGTCAAGAATGTTTTAAGCAATCAAGTAATCAAGGAGAGAATGGATCTATTGTTTGGAGAAGACAGTACAGTATTTAAAATGATGAAGAGAAAGCAGAACCATTTGTCCCATTTTTCTTCCAACTCTTCTATCAAGGAAAATTATCTTCATTCAAACTGGAAGCACGGAACAAAACTGGTCGAGAAGGAACAAACCCTTGAGACAGATGAGGAGATAGTAAGAGAATACCTAGCTCCTTTCATTGAGTATGGAGAGAGAACAGGCAGCCACATTCCGGACTAAGGGAACGGAGACAGATTACTCTGCTTTTGAGTTACTGCCAAAGCAGCCAGGGGAATGGGAGAAGGGCTGGAAACCCACAGATGGAAAAATGGTGTACTGCTCTACAAACATAAACAAGCATCAGAACCAGTTAATGATGTAGTAGATATTCATTCTGGGAATACTCCTAATATAATTCAAAAAAAGATATAAAATCTTGAGGAAAAAGGTGCTTAATGGAAAAGACAAAAATAAAGATGCCAACCTTCTTTTTAATAGTGTCCACTAACGTGGACAGATGCAGCACAGTGTATGGTTAGGAGCACAGTCTTAGCATGCCCTTTTACTACATCTTTGACCTGGAGCAAGTTACATAATCTATGTAAGCCTCAGTTTACTCACTAACATGATGTGTAAGAAACAATAAATTGTATCATTACTTTTGGCTTGGTTTTCAAATTCTCTTCCAGTCCTAAGAAACCCAAGGAGGGGCTAGAGTGATAGCACAGCGGGTAGGGTGTTTGCCTTGCACGCGGCCGACCTGGGTTCAATTCCCAGCATCCCCTATGGTCCACTGAGTACTGCCAGGAGAAACTCCTGAGTGCAAAGCCAGGAGTAACCCCTGTGCATCACCGGGTGTGACCCTCTCCTCCCCCCAAAAAAAACCCACGGAGGGGCACGAGAGAAAACAGCAGGTGAGGCACTTGCTTGGATGCCTCCCATCCGGGTTCCATCCCTGGCACTTGATATGGTCCGCCAAGCCTTACCATGAGTGATCCCAAAGCAGAGAGGAGGGAGCGAGGGAGGAAAGGATGGAAACCCAAGGGTAGAAAGGAGGGCTACTGCGAGACGGGAGAGAGAGGGATGACCCAGAGGGAAGGCGTAGGTCATGCTATCTATCCTCACTTGTGATGAGAACACTTCTAATTTTTTTTGAAACAAAAATTTCACAGTTAAAGATGAAGATCCAAAGGCAAACAACATCTAAATGTTAAAACCCTGCTGCGGTTACAGCAAACCAGCACTGCACCAAGGCACTCACCTTAGACGATCTCAAAGTGCTTGTGAGAGAGAAATGACCCTAATTAAAATGGAAAGGAAAAAAACTATGGATAGCTCTGAGTTGGAGAAAGGGTAGAATAGCAGTAAGGGAGGCACAGAGGGAGGCGGGTTTTTACTTATTTAGTTGGGAGTCAGACCCAGCAATGCTCAGGGCTTACTCTAGGCTCTGCTCAGGGATCAGGCCTGGCAGTGCTTTGGGGATCATGTTTGGTGTGAGAACGAGCCTGGGCTGGCCAAGTGCAAGGCAGGTACCTTATCACTGTACACTCTGGCATGGGGAAGGTTTGGAAAATGACTTCGCCCACTTTCACAGCAAGGAGTGACTCTGCATTGTGCCCCTGTATATGAAAGCTTCACATCTTTGTGGATCAACTATCGTTATCACATTTGCTGATGATAAGTCACATAGAGGGATAACAGACACAACTATTATGGTAGTAGATACAATAAATCAAAATCAAATACATCTTGTTGCCTAATTATGGTTGTATATAACAAGACAGTGTTGAAAGTGAAACCTTACTCTTAACGGTCCTAAAAACAACCACATAAGAACAGAATGGGAAATGTGAACAGTATAAAATGTAACAGAATTAAAAGATCAATGAGACCAAAATGGGCTATGGCCGATAAAGAAAGCTACTAATGAATTAGGAGGAAAAATAAGCAAGCAGGAAGATTCTAAAGCCAGGCAATAAACAGAATAAAATCAACTGAAGTTCAAGGAGAGGCTGAATTGTTATGATAAATCTAGGTGTACTATTACTATTCTTACTTTTCTTTTCCTTTTTCTTCTCATCTTTCTTCTCCTCTTCTTCACCTCCAGCTCCAAGTAAGGTAAAGATAATTCCAGTTTGAGAATTCACACCTACAGCAGTAACGACCATTCTTCCAGAGCCTTCCATTACATGAGTACCTACAATAGAAAACTTGTTTTAAAAATCCTAGTGCATTTTTTCTTCTATGACCAAGTTTCAAAGTTTAGTAGCATTATTGTTAGCATCTTCATTTTTTTTTTTGCGCTTTTTGAGTCACACCCGACAATGCATAGGGGTTACTGGCTTTGCTCTCAGGAATTATTCCTGGTGGTACTCAGGGGATCATATGGGATCCTAAGAATCAAATCCAGTTGGACGTGTGCAAGGCAAACGCCCTACCCACTGTACCATCGCTCCAGCCCAGCATCTTCAATTTTTAACACGGTTTTTGTCCTTGCTTCTCTAGCTTAAAAATCTGTATTTTGGGGGCTGGAGTGATAGCTCAGTGGGTAGGGCGCTTGCCTTGCATGTGGCTGACCTAAGTTTAATCTCCGGCATACCATAAGGTCCCCCAAGCACTGCCAGGAGAAACCCCTGAGCATTACTGGGTCTGATGCAAAAAACTTGGGGGTGGGGGAAGGAGAGCTGTATTTTGAATAGTTCGTTAATCACTAGCTTCTTTGCCAGAGAAAATGGCAGGAAAGTAAGAAAATTCAGGATAGTGGAACTGTAATAACACTGAATAAGAACTTCGTGCAAAAGACAATTGGTTCCTTTGAACAATTTTGGCTTTTGTCAAATTTTAATTTTTTAATGTTCCTTACCACTGGCAATATTTGGTAGTTAATGTGCTTAGGCAAAGTTAACAGCTCTTCTTCTGGGACATTTCCCCATTGCTAATCTAACTGAATAACTACTTTTAAGATTCTAAATTTAAGAAGTCAAGAACAGCAGTGAGCAATGGCATCATGAGAATAAATTTAAAAATAAATGCATTTCATGTTTTTTAAAACGTTTTTGGAATAGAGAAATAAATGCAAAAAAAAACTTTCCCACCCATATTGTGATAAGGGACTCTACAAAGTTATTTCAGTCTCTTCTTAAACATGGGAAATTTACTGAGTTCTCTTAAACATGGGAACGCATTGAGTTCTCATACCAACTGGTTATGTGGTGTGTAAGGAACCTGAGTTTCTGTTAAAAAAAAAACTTCAACTTGAAGAGCTAAGCATGTGGTGAATAAGCTAAATGTGCACCTGTAAATAAGGTAAATGTACAGAGTACAGATGGCAAAAAAGAAAAAAGGGCAAAAGGAGAGTTCAGGAAGACAGTTTAAAGTCCCAGAGCCCTGGGTATATTTCCTGGTACCAAAGTAACCCTGAGCACCGAGATGGTGTCTCTCCGCCAAACAACTCCCCACAAAAGACAAAATACAGTGGCCAAACTTATAATGTTTAGTGGCCCAGTTAGTCTATGATGGTAATGTAGAATGATTAGGTAAGTTTGATCTCTTGGAAAGATAACAGATATTATTTGGTCAACACTGATTTGTTTCTTAGAAATACTGCAAAAAACTATAATTATATGTCTAAGGTATCTTTCTAGTAGAATAACATAAGCATTCCAACCTAGAAAAAACAAGAAAATAAATGTTCCTAGTTGTATAAGTACTAAAGAAATATAAACCTAAGTCTTTTACAGAGAAATATATGCCTATTACAACTGGAACTTTCATCCTATTTAAAATACACATGTAATCACTCTTGAGTTTTAGTGGCAGAACACTTTATAATAAACTGTGTAGCACATAATTGCAAAGCCTTTCATTCTGGTTTTGGTATCTGACCCACATCTGGCCGTACTGGTGCTGGAAATTCTAACTGGGTTTCCCGAAAGCAAAGACAAGCACTTGAACCCCTCGACTATCACTCTGACCCAATGTATTTGCAAATGTTAAAAAGGAAATAGTAAGAAGTATGTGTTCAAAAACTGATTCCAACTTAACTGAGCCTTGTCACAGCCTTCACTCTGGTTTCAGTTAAATCATGCTCAACCAATGAAATGCACAGTTCTCAGAGATGAACCAAAAAAGTACAGCTGTTAAGTTATTAAATAGATTAGCAGGTAATCTCCTTACAAGGCATAAAATGCCAGCCTTCTATTGATAGCTGCTAATTTCCCAGAAGACTTGCAGGCAACATTTACTTTCTTCAACCCCTAGCATAATTCAATCTAATATACTAAAAACAATGTCTTACAAACAAATCTGTAAGAGCAATAAAAATATCAGAAAAATTAAATTGGAAACATAGAACTAAAAGTTACAGAACTGAGCAAGAGATGGCTCAATGAATTAGAAAATATGCTGGACTCAATATTCAACACTACCTGGGCCCCTGAGCCCTGTGCCAGGAACTTCATACCTTCTCCTCAAAAAATTCTAAAACTGGACTGCTTCTGGAGTCTAGCTGTTATACTCTGGCATCCTCTCAGTAAGTACTTTCGGAGGCATTTTGTAACCTCCCCCATCATCCCTTCCATTTCGATTCCAATCAACCTTAGGTCAAGTTATCAGCCAGGCAATTATAAGAGCTTCCAAGCACCCACTTTCCACTCTGCCAACCGCATCTTCACCAATACAAATCCTTTCCTTCTCCATTCTCAGACTGTCTAAATTTCTTCCATATATATTTTTTAAGTGAAGCAAATAGCTTTTATTAAAGAAATTTACTTAGAGAAGTGTGAGGGCAGACAGAGGGAAATAATAATGTGTTCAGGAGAGAACACAGGCTTCTCCAGAGTGGAAAAAGCCAGAATTTTCTGTGTCTTAACCACTTGCAAATTGAGTTCTATCTAGAAGATGTCACTCCTACACAAACTGTCGGTTAGTCATATAATCTTAGATAAACCATTCCTCAGTAGTTAAATGAGGGAAGTGAAGTAGGTAAAGTTGAAAAGTTTTTTAAAGAATCAGTTCTAAAGGAAAAAAAATACTTTAATCATTATAGAGAATTTATTACTTTATTTCTTTATTTTAAATACATTTTTCTAAATACAAATGGCTAAAAGACTCGTGAAAAAAACTGCTCTGTATCACTAATCATCAGGGAAATACAAATCAAAACATCAGTGATATATCACTTCACACCACGGAGACTGGTACACATTAAAAACCACCACCACCACCACCATATGCACAATGGAATACTACTTGGCTATAAACAAAGATAAAATCATGAAATTTCCTATTACATGGATGGATCTGGAAAGCATCATACTGAGTGAACTTAAAGGGAGAGGACAGACTCAGAATGATCTCTCTCATATGTGGGATATAAAGAAACAGGAGGAGAACAACAAATGTCCAAAGGCAATTAAAAGAAAGAGCCTGAGAATTGATCTTCAGTAAGATTCTTGCCAGTAGGATGGGTTAAATCAATGGTGGAGGAGGAAAAGCTCCTGTCACAGAGGTAGGTGGGGGGGAGGGGGTGTGAGGGAAGTGAACAATGGTGAAAGGATTGGTGCTGAAATATTGTATGCCTCAAACATAATCATGAATAACTTTGCAAAGTTGTAATTCACAGTGATTCAGTAAAAATTAAAAAATTCAGTCTTTAATCAAGAGGCTTTAAGAATACGTGATTAAAACAAATAAAATGACAGACTAAAAAAATGACACACATCATTAGCCCTATGTTTTAGTTTTATCATTATATACACAAACATGGACTCCTATGTTTCTTAATTTTTTTCTGAAGTCAGGTTCCTCATTTTAAAAATATAACTCTAGATCTCTAGATTCAAAGACTTCTGATGTGAGATCCTAACCCACAAAAAAAGAAAAAAGGCCTTCAAGGATTACTAGGGTAAAAGCTAATGTACACGCAACATTCTTACATCTTTGGCTTTTAGAGAAGCTACGTTTTCTAGAAGTGGCACATATAGTTGTGGAGGAGAAAACTCAAAATTTTATATAAAAAATCCTTACCTGATAGAAGTAAGGGATCTTTATCTAGAGACTTCTTAACATGATCAGATTCACCAGTCAATGAACTTTCATCAATTTTAAGATCGTTGCCTTGAATAAGTATGCCATCCGCTGGAAGGAGGTCACCTAAAACAGAAAGCGATGGAAGGCTGAAATGTCAACAAAATCAAAGTGCTAGCCTAGCTAGAGTGAAAACGTACTATTCTTCATTACTGACCATATTTCACTTGAGCAATATCTCCAACCGTAATGTCAGCCACAGGTATCTGAATGACTTGGCCACCCCTGATGACTGTGAACTTCTGTTCTTGTTCAATCCGACTCTGCAAACCTCTAAACTGTTTTTCCTTACTCCAGTCGTTGAAAGCTGTTACTAACACCACGCACACCACTGACAGGAGGATTGCAGCTCCTTCAATCCAACCAGTTTCACCTTCTCCTTCTTCCTCTCCCACAGAAACTTCTCCACAAACTATTGGAAGAGAAAAAATACTTTGAAGATTCTAAAATGACTGCAATAGACAGGCGATAATTACGATAACTGTACACCGTGGAATTTTACTTACAGCTTTGTATATCTTCTTAAACGCCAAAAAAAAAAAAAAATTCAGCTTACTGTATCAATTTCACATTACCTGACTGTCCTGTCTCTGGATATATGCAATCCCAGAATAAAGAGGCCAAAGAGAATACTAGTAAGATTAAGGAGACTGGAAAAGATTAAATCTTAACCATATGGGTAAGTAACATTTGAGACTCAGTTTTGTTTTTGTTTTTTTTTTGTCAAATTAGGATACCACCATGTACTCTGGAGTGAGAGATCAACTGTAAAGTAGGTACTGAGATATCTTCAGTGGTTAAAAGCACCACCACCACGCTCAAACACTGGTTACTTGAATGATCACATACTGTAGGCAAGATATGCCTGAAAAAATTAAATATGTGCCACCCAGAAATCATACTTACTTATTCTATCAGTTTAACTGAAGCATGATCAATACTTAGCTTTCATAACATGGAGAGTTAAGTGAAGTGCTACTCACTTACCCAACTATTTGAGCACCTCACTATAGGTGCCAGATACCATTTTAGAAGCTCTATGATCAGACATACAGATAAGGAAGGAACATGAAGAATACAAACACAGACTGAAAAACCAGTAATTAATTTTAGATATTGTAAAATACCATGAAGAAAATAAAACATGACGATGTATTTTCAAATGAAGAAAGAGGGTTAATTGTATTTGGGTGAACAGATGCCCTTCTGCGTGTATCTATGACATTTGAGTTAGGTGGCAAACTATAAAAAAGAAATAACGGGTTATATTGGACTAAGGAAAGCACATTTGATTAACAAGTCAGCATACAGGTTCCATACCTCCACCCAAAAAAGTTAAGAAAAAGAGAGACACCCCTCTCGCCCAATTCAAAACTGTAATAAGATGAGCAGAGAATGAACAGTGCTTTCTGGACTTTGGTCTGTAATCTCTTTGTGAGTCTAAAATCAATTCAGTGGCTTATGGTTAAAATGTAGCAACAAGTGAGAGAAAGGATATTCCTGTAGGAGAGGTAAGTACTACTTCTTGAAAGCTTACTTTCAACTTATTTACGTATTTGGATTGGGAACTGGCACTCTCAACAAAGCATCTTTGGTTTTCTTAGAATACTTTATTTTTAAGTTAATACTGTAGCTGTGTTTCCATGTTGGTGGAGGTAAAAATGGTCAACATTGGTTATTTTTATTTTCACATTAAGGAGGGTGTTCTTCTGCAAACCAACGTACAAATTATTTCTCACAGAGACTTGAGTAGAAATCTCTGAGAGCCAAGGGTGTTCTTAAGACAAGCAAGGAGGAGAAGGATTATCTAAAAGGAATCACTGAAAAAATAAATTACACTAGAAATGATTGAAGTATATTCCAGAATTATGAGCACGAAGTAGATAGAGTAGTTCATGTTTTAAGGACAATGAAAAAAAATTAATCTGTGAGATGTGCATGGGACAACTGAGGACTAGAAGTGAGATCAACTGAGATAAAATTGAAGATAATGTAATGCAAAAAACAAAATAAAAGCACGCAAACAAAAATCTCACACACACAAATATCCTGAGGAACGTGAGCAGGATGCAACCATTGGGTATGAAGCAACTTTCCAAAGATAACAAGCAAGATGATCCACTGAGTGTCATCTAAATACTAAAATTTGTATTTTAATTTGATTAATGAAAAAAATCACCACACATCAGTGTTATCACAGTAACTGTCTAAGTAAATTTACAGCAAGCAAACGCTAGGTAAACAACAGATCACGTAAGGAAAGTTTCCCTTCAGCATCCCTTCTACCTAGGAAATGAGAGTCACTTTTGTCTCTCTCAATTTGAGTCACTCTAAATCAAGCACATTTGCCTCAAGAGCAGATAAAAATTAAAATTCCATATCGACCCCCTATACATACTCTCAAAAGGTATATATAAAGGATTTCAGTGTGTTTTGGTCTCATTTGTTAAAAATACAAACATGTAAACATTCTAAGTGTGCAAGGATAACTTATTGATATCAGAAAATGTAATTTACCAGTCATATTTGAACATAAACTTTCAAATAACTGCTGGAGTGAAAATATACTCAATTATTTACTATGTTTTTCCACTTGAATTTATATAATGTAATTTTTCAGCTATGAGATATGAATATAAACTTCTGAAATAAGTCAGATCCAAATGAAATTAAAATAATAAAATACTGTAACATTATTGAATCATTATTATAAAGTGTCATCATTGATAATAAAATTTTAAATAATCTCATCCTATTAATTTTTATTTATATTGTTGAATATAGTTAAAATACACTGACTATAAATATTAAATGCATAAATACAACTCATCTGAGATAAGAGTACTCAGAATTCCTCCTGATAGGGTCAATGGCTGACAAAGTTTAAATAATATAACAGAGATTACAGAAGAAGGAACTAAGATACTTGTAGACTTTTCTACACGTGGCCCAGGTTTTTCCTTCTTTTTGTTGTATCAGAATCAAATCTAGGTTTCACACATATAAGGCAAGCACTCTTTTGCTGAGCTACATCCCCAATCTGAATTTTCAGTTGTAAATCTCATGTGCAATTTATAACTGAAAAGAATTATTTCAAAGAGAATTTGAAATAAATATGGTGCATTTCATTTCATACATAGCTCTAATACCTAATATACAGACAGTGATTTTGAAGTAAACAGCAACAAAATACTTCTAAAATGTAACCCAGATTTTCAGAGGATTTTTGGGTAGGAAACATGCAAACTCCAAATAAAAGGTACAAAAGGTCTGCAACACATCTAATATTACGAGCACTTGGCTTATATGTGGGGTTTGATACTTGTTTTTGATTTGTTTCTGGCCCACAACTGGCAGTGGTCACGGCTTACTCCAGGCTCTGTGCTCATGGGTCATTTCTGAAAGTGCTCTGGGGGCTGGGTTGGAACCATATGAAGGGCCAGGGATCGAACTGGGATGGGTTGCAAGCAACACAAGTGCCTTAGCTCCTGTACCATGTCTCTGATCTAATATTTTGATAAAGATTTAGTAATAACAAGTTTTTTCTAGTTATGAAACTATAAAGTTTTCTGACTGTAAAGAGAATACTCCTTTTAAGCATTAAAACAAAATATATTCTGAAAAAAATACATGGAATACAAATTATGACATGTTTAAAAATGCAATGCTACTAGTATCAGTGTTTCAGGAAAACAGTGCTGCTACATCACACAGAGCATCAAGCTTCCTCCAAGTCTAGATTACCTTCCAGTTGTATCCAGTACCAGGACCTGTTTAGCAATTTGGGGGGAGGGGGCCAGAAGGACAGTACAGTGGGTAAGGCCCATGAAATACATGTGTTCCAGGTTCCCCCGGCAGGAGAAAGCCCTGGACAAAACTGGTGCGATGGAAAAGGGCCCATCAATACAACTTAAAAATGAAGTGATTCGAATTACAAAAACAACTACTGATACATTTTAAGTACCCACTCCATTGAGAATATTTTTAAAGTTCTCTTAAAGCCTTAGAAAATGTTAAAATAAAATCAAGTTTTTAAAAATAATCTGCTAACTCAATTCTAGAATACTTGCTCTCAATGTTCGTCATATGACAGTTTTGTAGACAGAACCTGCAAATGATTAAGTTTTATTATTGCTATATGTGACATAAGGTTCTTTTTCAGATTAACACACATACACACATTTACAAACCCCGTGACTACCCACGCGCGCGCACACACACCATTTTCTTTTGTCTTGTTATCTGGCCACACCTGGCTGTCCTCAGGGGTCACTCCTGGTGGTGCCTGAGATGAAAACAGGGTTGGCTGCATGTAAGGCAAGTGTCTCATCCCTTGTACCAACCATCTCTCCAGTCACAGATGCATTTTTTAAAGTTTACAGAACACTGATCAAAATAGTACTAATCTCTAAGATACAAAACTTTCAATGAGTATTATTTACTTTGAATATTTTCCCCTAATATTTTTACAGTAGTATGCACTATTAATACACACCTTTTGAATCTTAAATGTAACTTGGTTTAATAATAACATGAATAATGCCCAAATCCTTCATTAAATACATTTGTAATGTTTAAATGCCAGTTATTCTATACACTATGGGAATGTGTGAATACTCTGGTTGCCTAAATCTGAGATAATGGTACAAAATGAGTGACAAGAATATTACTGTGCAGCTACTGTGAACCCCTGATTTACAGTGATTGCGGATAAAATGGAGCATTCTTGTGACCAATTTACTCCAAACGCAAAAGTTCCCACTGGGTCTGGGCAGACTGTTGAAACAATGACTTTTAAAAAGTGTTACCAAGGATAGAAGCCAGAGTTTCAACTATATAAAAAAATTTCTTTTCCTTGGCCCCTGAAGGAATTATTTAAAATGATTACCTATCTCTAGCACTTGAAAAGCATAAAAACAAAGCTTTCTTTAACAAAAGTATTTTTCACAATGGGTTCATTCTATAGCTCCTTAAACACAGTGACCAAAACCCAAACTAGTTCTTCTAGTACTTATAGATTGTACTATAATAAATAGTACATTAGAAAATAGTACATTAGAAAAAAATTAGAAAAATTTTCTAAAGAGAAATGAACCTCATACAACCACGGGGGGGGGGGGGGGGGATCATTTGCAGCGACAAGTGAAAACATACCTACCATTCTTTAATGTATCTTTCCATTGGTGAGGATACTTCACATTATAAACATTTTTATAATGGCAAATTGTGTATATAATAACATCAGAACTTTATAAATAATGGATTGGGGGTAAAAGGAAAGACCTTTGCTTTCATAAGTGCTTTCCTAAATATGGTGTCCAAAATTACAAAATGCAGTTACTTCACAACAGTGTGTAATGAACTAAAAAAACCATGACGGCACAGACACATACGGCTTAGCTCCGTGCCTGACACTCTACGTATATACAGGCAATTACTGAACCTATGCCTTGCTGTAAAATGGAGGGGACACTATCTCATAGTGTTACTGTGAAAATTATTTGTAGTAATATGTTTAAAGAATGATTAAAGTATCAGAGGCATAGTGTCTAGTATGTAGAAAACAGTCCATAAATTTGAGATTGCTGGTATTATTTATTACATAAGGGAATAAGCTGAATTTAACATTATACAAAACAGCCCCCTTTTTCCAATTTACTTACGTGCATTATCTCCTTCTGGAGGTTGATAAAAAGAAAGGCCCAATGATATTATGGCTGCAATTTCTAATATGATTAAAGTGACATCTTGTAATGCTTCCCATACTAACTGAAGAAAGGTTTTTGGCTTTTTAGGAGGTATAAAATTCTTTCCAAACACTGCTTGTCTTCTTTCTATATCTGCAGGGTTTCCACTTAAACCTGGTAAGGAAAAAAAAAGATTTTGTTAAATAGCTTTACTACATAAAATCAAAACATTTTACTCAGATCACTTACTACCTCTTAGATGCCAATTAATGACTTCAAATATTGGGGGACTTCAGCTTTATTTTTTAAATTCTATATTGAATATATAGAATTTAAACAAACTGGCTAACGTGCGATGCTTGAAAGAATATTTTAAGTAAATAACTCAAGACTGGATTAAGAATTTTCACTTTTCAGAGTACTCTTTCCTGGCTCACACTATCTTTTATCATCAATTCTGCAGACTGCTAAAGACCACAGTAACAGTTTGATGGCATTTTCCTGGAATGAAACATTTCCCTGACCTTTAACTATGTTCTCCCTCCAAAACTGGGGAATTATATAAAGATACAATTATTTGACGTATTTTCTACACTCTGGACAGCTTTAAAGAATGAAATTTCTGAACAATGAAAAGCTAACCTATAAGCTCTAAAAAATTCTTTAAAAAAATGCCTATTAAAGAGAGATGTTTGCCATAGAGGGGACATTGGTGTTGGGAAATTATACTAGTGGAGGGATGGGTATTGGAACATGGTATGTCTGAAACCCAATCATGAACAGCTTTGTAATGCTCTAGCTCATGGTCATTCAATAAAAAAAAAAAAAAAAAGGAAAAATGTCTACTATACTTGAATTAATGAAAGATTCACAGGTCACAAGACCTAAGAGACAGAACGATTTTTCTTTCAAGCTTTATTTTTAGGACTAATTTCCAATGGTAGAAACAGATGCTGCTGCTACGTGAGGACTAATAAAATGTGGGAGTTTGTCCCCCTAACTAAAAACTCCCAGGATGGGATCTATCCTTGCGTAAGATAGTTTAGTGCACCCAGGAAAGATTAAGAGCAGGAAAGAATAGAATAAATAATAATTGCCAGCTGCAAAGATGCGCCAGGCTAGCACAGACTAAAACTGTTCAGGGTCTTTCAGATCTAGGGGCAGAATGGCAAATACAGAAATGGAAATTATCAAGACTTTATATTTCCGGGTGCCTTCTGGTAAGTATGTAAAATACCGCAGCCTCTGATCTTCATGTACTATTGACTATTAACGGACTTATGTCTTTTAATGTCTAATGTACTTTGTCTCTATCAACAATGGCTTATCTGCTGGGAGCCTAGTATCGGGGAGCGATACCGTATTAAATAAACGGTCTATGAGACCAACGGTAACTGCCCGGGAGACCTTAAGCTCTGACAGTCCATGTGTGTTTGTCTGTCTCCTTTTGTGTTTGTCTCATTCTCTGTGAACAACTCTTGCTGGTCTTGGAGGGTGCCAATCCTATTCTTATCACACCATGGAACTCCTCTGTTGCCAAAAGGAAAGGTACACTGTAGGTTATAGTACCTCCTCCCTTTTGGTGGGAATTTACTGCCTCCAGTTAAGAATGTGGAAATTAAGAGATTAGGAAAGAGCTGGGTGAACATTGGTTTCACCATCTTTTGCCCTCTCAAGTAAGTCCTCGTCTAACAGTAATGATTCTGGAAAATGTAGGTTTATCTCAATTAAGAATGTACACATACACATTTGTTGTGGGGAATATAAACAGGAGTGACAGCCAATAGGTTTCCTTAGCTTAAGACTATAAAACAGACTCTGAAAGCGCTGGACATCAAGTTTTGGCTCTCAGCATCAATGTGGAGGCAGAGATCAAAGAACATTCACTGTTTAACAGTGAGAAATGAAGAGAGAAAGATTCCAGAGAAAATTTTCACCAGCAACTCTAAGTCGCTTCATATTGGTGATTCAGAGAACATTTTAGTTTATTTATTTTTTAACCACACCCATCTGTGCTCAGGGCTTACTCCCGACAGTCTTGGGAGTCATCTGGGGTTGGCCATGCACACGGCAAATGCCCTTCCTGCTGTTCTATCTTTCTGGTGCCACATTTGAGAACTTTTTAAGACAAAAAGTCATCATTTCAAAGATGTTAGAGTTCTCTCAAGATGGAGTCAACAAAAAGTAGGGCAACAATGGGTTGCAGTGATTGCCACTAGGGGTAATACAATATGAGATAAGAAACTTGCTAATTAAAGCTTTGACTTCAGCCTATGGTTCATGTAATCCTCAGCGCTGTGGGGAGGGAGGTAGGAAGGTACTCAGTGGCCCCCTGCAAATTTAACTTTAATCGAACTAACAGAAAATACCTTCTAATTGCACTGAGGCTACTACTGACCCCCTGGAACAGTACAGCACCCCCTGATAAGAAGTAGTTTTGGCCACTATGAGAAACAGCTGTAGTTTATGTGATCATTTCCGAGCACCAGAAGAGGAGGACAAGTTGCAAATGTCAACAGTTAATAGACTATAACAAGTAAATAGACAATTAAAATACCTTGGAAAGCAGACTGTCAACCACAAGGTTTTAAAGCAAGGTAGTGATAACTATTTCGCCTTTTACAAATACCTTTAAATTGTTGTGTGAACAATAAAGGAGAAAAAAAGATCACCTAGGAGGAGGCTATTTCAGTAGAAGTACTGAGATGATGGTAGCTTAAATATTAGTTTTTAATGGATGCAGAACATACCCTGAGGATGCAAAAAAAAGCACAGTAGAAATGACATCTGCACCTGGATGTTAATTGCAGCACTGTTCACAATAGCCAGAATCTGGAAACAACCCAAGTGCCTGAGAACAGACTGGTTAAAGAAATTTTGGTACATCTACACAATGGAATACTATGCAGCTGTTAGAAGAGATGAAATCATAAAATTTGCTTATAAGTGGATGTACATGGAGAGTATCATGCTAAGTGAAATGAGTCAGAAAGAGAGGGACAGACATAGAATGAGACTGCACTCATTCATGGAATATAAAATAACATGAGACTGACATCTAAGCATAGTAGACACAAGGGCCATGACTATTGCTCCATAGTTGGAAGCTTGTCTCATGAGCTGGGGGAGAAGGCAGCTGGAATAGAGAGGGGATCACTAGACAATGATGGTTGAAGGATTAAGATGGGAGATGTGTACTTAAAGTAGATAAAGGACCAAACGCAGTAACCTCTCAGTATCTGTATTGCAAACCATAATGCCCAAAAGTAAAGAGAGTATGGGGGTAACTGTCTGCCATAGAGGAAGGGGTTGGAAAGGGGGGGGATATACTGGAACTTTGGTGGTAGAAAATGTGCACTGGTGGAGGGATGGGTGTTTGATCATTGTATGACTGAAACTCAAACATGAGAGCTTTGTAACCATATCTCACGGTGATTTGATGAAAATAAATAAAAAGTGGATGCAGAATAATTGAATCTGCCAAATATCCTGTAAGGAGATTAAAAAAAAAAAAAGACTGGACATGGTGGGGGGGGAGGAGAATAAAGCACATACTCTTTATACTCTACCTTCCCCCTAAAGATGAGTAGATGGTGGTAAAAACTACCAAGAGGAAGTAGGTTTGGGGATTTGCAGACTTTGGTGAGAGGGGAAGGCAGGAGCTGATGGTTCTGCTAAATAGACTTCAGCATCATGAGGTCCTCATTGCACAAGAGGAGATGCTGAGAGACGTGGCTGATATTCAGTACTCAGTGAGAGGTCTGAGCCAGCCATCAGTATACAGGACGACCAGGCCCAAGGGAGCTCTCAGACAGCTAGGCAGAGTAAGCAGACAAAGAGAGGAGAGCCCAGGTGGGAATCGTGGAACACCAAATATTTGCTGATCAGACAGGGGAAGCTGACACAATCAGAAGCCGTCCAGGGAGAGGGACACAACAATTGGTTAATATGAAGAGAACAGAAGCCTAGAAAAAGGAAAGTTTTAAAAAGATGATGTGGCTGACTGTGTCCAGGAGTAAGATGAAGACAGAAAAAGGGACAATTAGTTTTCCCTAGATGGAGGCCGAAAACTTTGATAAAGAATCATCCAGGAGAGTGATGTGGTCCAAAGTCTGATTACAAAGAATGAGCAGAGAATGAGAATGAGTAAGCAGAAACAATGCCTGCAGATAACTCTCTGAGGGGTGTCATGCAGTGGGAGAAATGAAGGAGTTAAAGGGGATATAAAACCATTCTGTTTTTTAAAAATGAGTGACAGAAACTAGGCAAAGTTTTTCAGCAGTGGAAATGATTGAACAGAGAAGATTCCAAGGACACAGGAGACAAAGGTTAATGCCAGGTAAAGCCACTGAGAAAGGCAAAAGAATACAGTATACGGTGGTTACCTGAGTAGTCGAAGTAAGAGATTTAGTAAGGAGGAGAAAGAAAAGCTTGTGGGGAGGTGATAAAAGCACCTGGGTAAATCAGGCCAGACTATGTGGCCCTCACTTGCAAAACAGAAAAGATGCCAAATCATTCAGAACAGTTCATGAATATAATAATAGAAAGACAGTCTCCTGCCTGGTCCTATTGACCGCTGACTGTAAGGAAATGGCAATGTAGCCAAGGGTGTTCATGGCACTGCGCTCCTTATGATCCAGTTAGCTCCAGAGAGAACATATCTTAAAAACCATCAAAAACAACTTTAGAATGAATTTGTTTTGGAGTTTCCATCCACCATTGTGGAAAGTAGAAAAAGTCTATATTCATTCTATGAATAATGAGAGTACAGTCTTTATAACAACAACAAAAAGGAACAAAAATGCAAGATTTAGCAATAGTTTAATGTTTTATAAAAAAAGGAAAAAGAAAAAGCAATATCTCAATCAGCAGCAGAAATAAAATCATACCACAATTTAGGAAATGAAGAAGGAGGCTGTACTGAAATGTATTTCATGTAAGTCTAATCATGGGTAATATTCATCATATACTCCAGTCTTCCTAAATTCTGTATCCAGAAATTTATGTCTTTGTGTATCTGAGATGGAGGGAGGTGACGATAGGAATCACATTCATTTTTCTAGGTAAGTGACACGTACATAAAACATGCAGACTAAGAAGCAATGTGAAAGTAATGTTTAGGTCCACTGTTCTTAAGAAACACTTCAATGTTCTCAATTTTATAAATAAAAAGAGCCCATCCCCCTTTAAGAATGACCTGCTTACAGATAAACTTAACTCAGTTCCCAAATACCTATCATAGGCCAGATGTTTTAACAGCCACCAAGTAGACAAAAGAAGATCAATCAGATATCAATGTCTTCCTTGGCACTACCCTCCAGGAACTTCAGAGCTGGGTGGGGGAGACTGACAAGTAAAGCCAGTGTGTGGAATTGGTGTGACAGGGGCAGCGAGGATGTTAAGGGAATTCACAGAGGGAAGCAGGACTTAAAATTCGGGGAAGAACAGTGTGGATAAGGGAATTATTACACACCTAACTTGGTATCTTCAGGATGACTAACAGCCAGTCACAGGAAGGGTGTGATAACATGTTCTAGATGCAGAGATCTGTATGAAGGACGGAAACAAAGTGTGCTAGGCTGCGCTGTGTGGCGCAGGAAAGAGATGAGATCAGACAGGTAATAAGCAAGAGCCAGATCCTAGAGTTTTGATTTTTGATTTTTTTTTTTTTTTTTGTAAACCCCAATGAGAAGTCTGATCTCTGAACAGAGCAAAAAATGGCTACAGTCAGGGAAATGGGAAGGCAAAGAAGCCAACACCGTTAAGAGTTTTCCAGCCCAAGTGACCAACAGCATATGAGTAAAGAAATTATGGGGAAAAAACACAATAGTTTACTATTGTTTACTATTCATCTCGATGGATTCTTACACTCCACCCCAAATTTGGATGGAACTGGAAGGCATCAAGTTAAGCAAAGTGAGTCAGAAGGGCAAACTAACGCGTGCTCTCACTTCAATGTAGAGAGTATAAAGGAAGCAAGGAACTGGGCAACGACTGATGGCAACAAACCCTAAGATTCTGCCAGCAGCACCGACTGTCAAGAGGGGAGTCTCCACAGAATGGTGGTAAGGGATGAAGGGACAGCCTGGAGGGCTACTGGCACTCTCCTCATGGGGGTGTGGTGGCACTGTAGCACTGTATATCAAAAATGCTATTGCATATAAAAAATTCTATACGCAGTACTGTAAATTTTTTTTTTTTTTTTTTTTTTTTTGCTTTTTGGGTCACACCCAGCAGTGCACAGGGGTTACTCCTGGCTCTGCACTCAGTTTTTGTTCCTGGCGGTGCTGGGGAACCATATGGGATGCTGGGAATCGAACCCAGGTTGGCTGCGTGCAAGGCAAACGCCCTACCTGCTGTGCTATTGCCCCAGCCCCATAGTACTATATGTAAATTGTGATATCTCAATTAAAAAAAAAAAAAGAGTTTCTAAGTCTGGATGACTAAGAGAAAGAGCAAAAACGTAAAACCTTATCCAGACTCCACATGTACAAATGACCAGTACACAAGTATGAAAAGTCTTCGAGAGGACTTGGGGGAAATGTTGAGGTGGAGAGGAGTGTATCTGAAAAGTCGGTGTTTTGCCAAGATCTAACGAGAAAGCACAGGAGGCACCTGAGACTGAGATGAAGAAAACACAGAGAATAAAATGCTATGAAATCAGAATTCCTCACGAAGGAATACCCATTGTACTAGAAAACTGAGTTTGAGAAAACTGAAGCTGTGCTAGATTAGGTTTTATCAAGGGCTACTTAAAATTTAAAAAAAAAAAAACACCTTCTGAGGTTCTGTGATTTTTAATACTGTTACTTCTACTATTCAAACATACATCATTACATGCACACCCACCACCAGTGCTGAGAAGTTTGTCTAGTTTGTCTTGACTTTTAACGTTTCTTGCAAAATCTGCTTCAAGGCTATGAATTCCCTGAGCTTTACTTGTCCATTTTGTATCATTTATTTATTTATATATTTTTTATTAGTGAATCACCGTGAGGGTCCAGTTACAGATTTATACATTTTTGTGCTCATGTTTCCCCCATCATTTTGTATCATTACTTTAAACATGACTGACAATCTGGTTCAATAGCGTATTCCTGGTGCTTATGTCATTGGTCTTTTTATTCATTTTATTAAAGCGCCATGATTTACAAAGTGATTCAGAGTTGAGTTTTAGACCTCCCGTATTTCAGCCCCAATCCCACCAGCGTCCTCTTCCTGACACCAGGGTTCTCGGGTTCCCTTCCGCCCCCTCCGCCCAGCCTGCCTACCACTTCAACAGGCACATTTTTAAGTTCGGTTCCTGGAGTTCAGCTCTCAGTGCTGCGGACTCTGGTTTGGATAGTTAGCCATACTACTCCTCAACACCACTGAGACACTGGGACCCCCTCGGCCTCTGCACCCTACTTCCTCAATTTCTCTCTTTCTCTGCCCTTCTCTTCCCTGGAGTCTGGGGCCAAGGGCCATCTAGGCATCCACCCTTACAAATACTGCATTCCTTTAACCCATTATTCTATACATACCACATATATGTATTTGGCCTTTAATTTTTTTTAACTACTTTCCACCATTCTGTCTGATAGAATCTCATATTTGATAACTCTTTTGTGAGTCCTCTGTATGTAAGTCTGTTCTTTCATCTTGCCGTTTTTCAATATTCTGCCTCTGGCTTTTCATCATTCTGATTAAAATGCGTCTTAGAGGTTTTCAATTTGGGTCTATTTTCATTGGGACCTTTTGGTATCCTGGATCAGAGAACACTCAATTCCGGGAAATTCTTATCTATGATTTCCCTGACCAGTCTATCTTCATCAAATTTACCTTCCTATTTCTCAGGGACTCTGATTGATTCTTACACTGTCCCTCCTGAGCTTATTCTATGGTTTCCCGGTGTGCTGTCCATTTCTTTTTCAGGCACTTTCCCCCATCTTCTGTTGTTTTCTAGAGCCTTTGGCTTCTTACCTTAAAGCTCACAGATCTTTTCACCAGCTGCTGCTATGCTGCTTTTCAGGACTTACCTGAGTTTATTTCACCCATCATAGTCTTTTTTTTTTTTCTAGCACTTACAATTATTTTTTTCATTTTAACTCTCATATTTTCTTGTGCTTTGCTAACTGCTTGTACCATCATTTCTTTGAACTAATTTTTCAACATGGTGTCTCTAAGAAGCTGTTACCTGAGAGTTCACAATTCTAGGTGGTACTGGGAGAACTTCTGTGCTATTATTTCCACTCACCAGGCGGACTTTTACACGGTTTCCTTATTGTGTCTGTTGTGCTCTGAAGGAAAATCTTTGTAGTTCCCCTTAGTGGGTATCTAAGGGATTAGGCTGGGTGTTGCTCTTTTCCATCGATCCGGACCTCACCCAGTGACAGGAGGTATGAAGTATGTGCAATGTGAGGTGCGGTGAGTAGAGCTTAAGGTCACGTGGTTTAGGGTACAAGAAATGGCAAGCAGAGAATGCACAGGGTATGAGTGTGGGCCAGGAAGGTTGAGTGAGCAGAGATGTGGATGTGAGTGTGCTAAGATTGCAAAGGTCAGGTCAAAATGTTAACTTTAAAAGACATACACGTAAGCTACATATTAGAAAAAAAGTAGTGTTCGAACTAGCTCCCAAAATATTCATAAGCTAAAAAAACTGGTGACACAAGTAGGTCTTAAATGTGTGATTATTATAAGCAGCAATCATTTCTAGGACAAGGTCACGTTGATTTATCACCACAAAACTCTCACTGGTAACTCACTGGGATGCCAGTGGCTGGCACTCCATAGACATGGCAGATCCTTGCTGAGTGGTTGAGCCAACCTGTATAAGCATGCACATCATCGGGGCATCAGAGAACTCTTGCAGGAGTAGCCTACAAGTCAGTAATTCTTTGGTAAGGGGCTGGTTTGTTTTTTTTTAAGAGTGAAGTACGTACTTCCGTGTGTAAACACTAGTTTTATTCTTGTACGATATGAAGACACGGTAAAAGCAAACTATTACTGTCTTACTTCTCAAGTGCTATGAACTGCAATCTGAACATTTGGAAACACCAGTCAGGGACAACTGGCGCTGACTCTATCCTGCTTCCATCCACACATCTCTCTCTCTCTCTTTTTTTTATTTCCTTTGCCTTTTCCCCCCTCTTCTACCTAATTGTAAGCAACATTCAAAAAGCTTACGGTCTCATTTGCTTTCCTGCCTGTTGTAGGTACTAGGAGCCACAAATCTCTCAGAATATGACATCGTACCTGCCTTTTCTTTTTTCTTTTTGGGTCACACCTAGTGACGCTCATGGGTTACTGGCTCTGCACTCAGGAATTACTCCTGTTGGTGCTTGGGGGACAATATGGGACACCTGGGATTGAACCAGGGTTGGTAGCGTGCAAGGCAAATGCTCTACCTGCTGTACTATTGCTCTAGCCGACCTGCCTTTAATTTTTATTAATTTCTTTTATCTTTTGTCTAATGCAATAATATACTAAATAAAAAAGGGTATCAGAGATCTGCATTTGAGGCATGTTAAAGTCCATTCCACTATTTCAACATAAAATAATGACAACAGGGGCTGCAGTGATAGTATAGTGGGTAGGGCCTTTGCCTTGCATGTGGCTGACCCAAGTTCGATTCCCAGCATTCCATATAGTTCCCTGAGTACTGCCAGGGGTAATTCCTGAGTGCAGAGCCAGGAGTAACCCCTGTGCATCACTGGGTGTGACCCAAAACGCTGAAGAAGAAAAAAAAAGACAACATAGGAATATACTGAAATGGGGAGGAAAAAAAAGCAAACCCAACCCAACCCAAACTTAGCACAGATAAAAATGGAACAAGAAATATAGATTAGAAAGAAAAGTAAGCCAATGTAGAAAACAAAGATGACAAGAAACCTATAATCATTATTTGGTGCTGTTAGAATTTTATATGCAGATTAAATAATTTTGGCATAAAACTACATTCTTGAAGTCAGAGAACTATAAGCAGGTGCTTGATCCAAATGATAAAGCTAAAAATATAAAGTCACAACCCTTAACTCCAGTTAACCTTGAAATTTATAGCTCCAAGTCTCTTAAGAGAAGTGATAGTTAATCACAACCACTGAAGCTAACCTTTAATATTACAGCTGAAAAAGACTTCCTCAAGATCAGTAACATGTAATAGTCTTCAGATGTTAAAGGACAGTTTGCTAGTAAATAAGCAGGGTGAATGAGGAGGCATACATACACAACTTCCTGAATCACTGTGTATTTTCAAGAAAGATTGTTCAACAGAACCTTAATCTCCCCATTTTTTCATCATGTCATTCCTGCTACCAAATGTACCATGGGAAAAGGGAATAAACGTTATCCCTTTCTCCCTTAGTTTCTTTAATCCTTTAAGTTATATGAGCTGAACTTTCCAAACAGGTAACACACCTGTTAAAAGTTTTAGAGGTCACAAAGAGCAAGTGCCAGGGGGCAATGCAGTGCTGAGAATTAACTCAGGAGTCCTGCGGAGCAGGTACATTCATTCTTTGAGCTCTCTCCGAATTTTTACAGGTATGTGTATATATAAACTTGTTTTAATCAGTCTTATTGTAATCTCCAAGATACAACACTTTTAAATGCTTCATTATGACACAGGTGCTCCAAATAAGAAAAACTAATTTAATAAAATACATAAAAGACAACCAGAATGTTAAAGTGTGAATTCCTGCTCTGAACTTGTGAGACTTTGGATAAACTGGTTAATGTTTTCTATGTTCCCTGAGTATAAAATATAATGCTAACTATTTAAGTTATTTTTAAATGATAGCAACTAACCTTCCACAAAAGAGTAACATCCAAGTGCTACCAAAGGTCTTAAATTGTTCCTTTGTTGCTCTAGAGGTTTCTTAAATATTTTTCACTCACTATCCCCTTCTACCCAGGGGTCACTCCCGGAGGTGCTGTGGGATCAACATCGGGAGCTGCTGGGGAGTGGGCCAGGGTCGGCCATGTCAAGGGAAGTGCCTTACCCTCAGTGCCATCTCCTCAGATCTGATTTTCCTCTTCCATTTACTATTCTTTCTTAGCGGTATCAGTTACACATTAACAGTTCATTTAGTTGTGTGTGAATCTGACTCCCTCATTAGAAATAAACCAGAAATTTGTTTCACCCAGAGTTGAGAAGTGCCATAGCAGGCACCTGATAAATAAAATATCCAAGCACCTCTAAGAGGCCCATAGTTTTATAGGAACTGGAGCGATGCATTGCATGCGGCCAAACAGGGTTCAACTCTTTTGTCCCTCTCGGAGAGCCTGGAAAACTACTGAGTATCCTGCATGCACAGCAGAGCCTGGCAAGCTGCCTGTGGCATATTTGATATGCCAAAAACAGTAACAAGTTTCACAGTGGAGACGTTACTGGTGCTCACTCGAGCAAATCGATGAACGGGACGACACTGCTACAGTGCTATGTTAATATTATCTAAGATTGGGTTGTAATCTATGGGTTTATGATTATATTATAGCTATAACTACCAGTACTTTTTCTTAAGAGTGTATACAAAATAAAAATGAATTCGAAATAGGTAAACTTATGTTTGACCTAGTCAAAAACCATTTACTTTGAAGAATCATTTTAATTCTCACTGTCCTGTTAGGAGGATATACAATAAGAGCCCTTTTTTTCTACATCACTTTTTTGGCATTCCACTCCCCCAGCTAATTACCTATGGCGGATGATGTCTTATGGTTAGTGAAAACATGTTTGTTAGCTTTCCAAAAGAAGAATTCCTAATCTCAACTAAGCTTTTCCTTTGGAAATAATATTCCTGTAAGGCTACAATTATTTTTATTCATTCAACTTTACACACAAATACTTTGTTTCCCTCACCCCACAATCTTCAAAAGAATGTTCAAAATAAGTCATATTAAGTTTCTACAAATTTTATGTTATTCTTTAATTTTTTTTGCTTTCTGGGTCACAACTAGCATTGCACAGGGGTTACTCCTGGCTCATGCACTCAGGAATCACTCCTGGCGGTGCTCAGGGGGCCATATGGGATGCTGGGAATTGAACCCGGGTCAGCCGCATGCAAGGTAAACGCCCTACCCACTCCACAAATTTTAGTAAATATTAAATTTAACACAACAGAGAAAATGAGGAAGAATTTTCTAATAAAAGAGAAAAACAGTCATATTCTAGTTTAATTGCACAAAGCAGTAATAACACACAAAATTGAGTATTAAGTGAATAATTCTAGAGATTATCCAGATTTTTTGACATGTCATGGGAGTTTAATCATCCCCTCTAAAAACTACTACAGTATTAAATGTTTAAAATTTTTTTTAATGGTTTACAAATTAAACAAGGAGCAATGCCTAAAATAACAACAAAAACAAACTACAGTGTAAACAAATGAGAAAATGTAACTGTTAAAGTAAAAAATACATCACAGAGGGATATTTAGTCAGCATAAACAAGATTTTTTTATTAACTGATAGCAGATGAATAAAAAGACATGGCTGAGGAAAACACAGTTACATGCATATTAAGTTTCTGCATCTCTCTTATGAACAAATTATGTAGTTATGTAGTTAGGATTTTTTGTTTATTTGGGGGCCATATCCTGTGGTGCTCAGGGAACCATGTGATGCCAGGGATCCAATCCAGGGCTTCTGCAAGCAAAACCCGTGCTCTAGGCCTTTGAGCTTTCTTCCCAGGTCCCTAGGGCTTTTCGATGTTAGCATTTTTTGTGATCAATCGGGCAACTGGGAAACACCCAGTAATCAGACTTTAAATGTAGTGGTAACGTATAACTGAATGAATCTTGAAACAAGTGTATCAATGCACAAATCTCTAAAGTGATAAAAATTCACCAATATCTCAAGATAAATTTATTAACCAGATTCTGGTTTTATCAACTATCAACTGAAGTCTATGGTGTGTGTATGATTCCCTGAATGTGTACCAACTTCCTTAAGGTAGCATATTTAAAGAGTAACTATGAAATCTGCGTTTCTAGCGACTATGGATTTGAGGGACATATCCAAAATATCTTCAAGTATTAATAGGTCTTACAAACAAACAAACAAACAAACAAAACATACTCGAAATGATCTGAAAAAGCCCTATTTAGAGTATGTGTGAATGTTAACACTGTTTTCCTTACGATTATGCTACTTCATAGAGCATTTTTTGGTCTGTTTTCAGTTGTAATTTTTTTTCTTTTTAATGCAGTGATTAAACCCAGAAATGCATTCAAATGAGGCATGTCTTCTACCACTGAGATACATCCCTGGCCCCACTTTTAATACTTTACATTGTCTTGGGATATATAAGACTTTACTAGACTATATCCAAGTTGTTCATAACCTGATACTTACAACAATAAACTTAGTTTGTGCCTTAACAACAACAAAAAGATTATGTACTTCAGAAATACCAAAGTATCTATCTACCTCTAAAGACTTAGCAGTTTGCACTGAATTATATATAGGTTTAAAATAAATAGGAATGTATAAAATTTGCTAACTACTTTGAGAAAGTTTGCTAAAACTTAAAATTTTATCATCAAATAGTATGGCATAATAAGTTTACTAAAAATGCTGAAGACAGTAATTTTTCTAGAATTAGCTTTGAAAAATATACCAATGTGCTTTAAGCTTTAATATTAATAATTCCCTATCCTTATTTAAAATAAACTGCAGTCATCAAGCATTCATCTTCATGTACCCTTCCCTCATTCCTCTGCAATTTGGAAATCCCTTCCCTAAAATTTGGAAATTTCCTAAACTTAAATTTATGTTCAACATGATCAATGTAAAAAAGACCATCTTTAAACCATTACAAAGACAGTAATACAATTAAGTTATAATAAATTTCCCTTTCTTGATTCTCAAGAAGAAATTCACTACAAATCAATAATTATGGCACTAACCAGTAAAACTAAACAGAAGTCTAAGGCTGAAAATGATTTCCAATCACCCCCCCCCAAAAAACAAAAACAAAAACAAAAACAAAACCCTCCACATAATTTACTCCAACTGTTTCAGGTTTTTCTGAATGCATCACTAAAATTTGATTAGAAACAACTTGGTCAGCACGGGCAGTGACAACTATTTTAAGCACCTAGCAAATGAAGGGTGGTAAGCAGTGTTTATTTCCACTGAAGCCCCTGGGGGTTACCAAGCCTGGTTCTAACCTCTGCAACTGCAGTGGAAAGACTACCGTGCTATAGTAAACA